>NC_141164.1:39356057-39663057 GCF_053477565.2 Lygodium microphyllum | reverse complement strand
TGGAAAATGTGAGTCCAAAATGTTTCATATAAACAATTGGGTTACACTATTACCATCTTGCAAGGGATCTCATAAGGTAAAGAAAATGAAATGAGAGCATATCAAGTATTACTAGAAGGGACATACCACTAGTTCCAAAATCATAGCTCATGGTTGGTTTGCTAGGGTGCAATATATTTACATGGCGAAGGAAATGCACTTGTCTCCAAATGAACATTTTTCGCAAACAAAGCCATTGCAAGTTTAATTTTGAGTTGAATCTCGTATACGAATATATTTTTTGTCAAAGCACTAAATAAATAGTGGATTATTAGTGTTAGATATCTTTCCATCAACAAGTTTTGAATGGCAACCCATGGAGAGTCTTAGTGGCATGTTCTATACAACTCATAAAAAATTTGTAAACATTATCTATACTGATCAAACTGTAGGTTTTTTTTTTTGTGAAGGTAGGATTTTTGTATAGTATGTATAAACGGATATATTGAGGATTTGGCACCAAACCTTGCATCCTTGAATTGTAAGACTCGTGATGAAGTAATGGTAAAGAGTTTCAAACTCAGAATAGCCAAAGAAATTCAAAAGGCCATGATGCCTACAAGGATATCTAGAAGAATACACTTGTCATGGTTTAAATACAAGGCTAGTCAGTTTTTTAATCTTCACTTTTTCTTCCTTTGAATTTTTATCCTTCTTTGACACACATTCATCTTTATCGGTTTCATTCATCATTGCTAGGTTTCTTACTACATGCTGTTTTTTTTGTTGCTAGAAGAATTTAAATTCACAAGTACCCTCTTCTCTTGAGGCTTCAAAGGAGATGGATCAAACCAAAGGAGAAAGCTTTGGTATTTCTTTCTTTGTGGAGGTAACATGAGTCTTTATGGTGCTTGACTTGACTATGGCCTTAACTTTCTTTGTAGAGGCAACAAAAGACTTTATATTGGTTGCCTTGGTAGTGCCCTTACTACTTGTAGATTTCATCGATCTCTTGGCTTTGCCCTTGAACACAATATTAGTGAGTTTGGGAATCTCCCAATTCCCATTTTTTGAATACTAAAAAGGTGGCACCCCAACAACATGCCCATAAGTTTCTCAAAACCATATGATGTGACCTATCATTGGAAAGCACTTGAAAAATGGAATCTATTGAGCTATAGAGCACTTGATTTGGAGTTTTAGTGTTCAAGTTATGAAAAATCTAAATATTTGACCATGTGTCCCAAACTTATGGGAAATTCCCATATTCCCCAATATGGTGTTCTTGGAAGATTTAAGAGAAAGAGGGGAGTCAGGATCTACCACTATGATTACCCTATCCAAAATTATCTCAATATACCTCTCTTATCCACAATGTATATGACTCAAAGTAATCTTTGTATTGAAACAAAGCACACAACAACTTTGTTGAGAACACAAGAGAATGTTAACTTAAAAGCAAAAGATGAAAGACTTGCATTCATCTCATCTATGTTCAATGACTTTGAATCTATAGTCTTGCAAACATTTGAGATACCTCTCCATCCACAACTATGTACATCACTTTGTAGTGTGACCTCTTAAAGTAGAAACTTAAAAGGTCTCTCAAAGTCAACAATATCATCCAATTGGATAGTAACAAGTCTAGCAGCACTGCACTAGAAATGAAAAATTGTTAGGAAATAGTATAGACTACATGCAAGAACAAATCTAAAAAACAAGAAAATGCTATTGATAATACATTTTTCCATGCCATTAATTTTTTAAAGAGAATTCATAAGGATGACCTCTCAAGCAAGAATATTGAAGTAGATTAGACTCCAATGACCCATATAAAGAAAATATTAGTTAGCAACAAATATGAAAAAAAATCACCAAATGTGACTATGTATAAGGGATTTATCTTTCAACATACAAAAAAAGATATGTGTGTGTGTGGCACTATCAAAAAAATTTTAACTCATGCAATATTTAAACTAGACTTTGGAAGAAGATCCATAGAGATAAGTCGATTAAAACAGAATTTGATAGTTGAATATCTTTCTTCTCTAATATAATCCTCTTTATCTGCATCTCGAGAAATATTCACAACCATTTGGGCAAATAAGTGACTAACATCTTCAATGATAGGCTCTGTCACTTTTCTCAACTTTGAGGGAACATTGAGGATCTCAAAGGTAGTAGTAGGCAAGGGCTTCAATAGTTTGTCAAATCTATACCTAAGTCTTGGTATGACAAACTATTAAATCATGTTGATATCTCAAACCAATGTGTGTGGGAAATTATTGTCGTCCCACCTCTTTACTATCAACAAACCAAGCTAAGACCCCTTATCCCACATGAGAGGGTCACACACTCACAGAGAGCATGAGTAGTGGCCTAGCTTGTAGTCGAGATATAAATGCAACTCTACCAGCAGCGTCTCCTAGCCTTGCCCCACCACCTCAATTTCCATCATATTGAGTCCCTTCTGGCCCTCCAAGACAAGCCCCTCTAGAATGTTTTCCTCAAGGATGAGGAGGCAGTCAATTGAACGAGCGAACAAAACCGAGCGAGCCCAAAAAAGCGAGCAAGATTCATAACTAGTTTCACCATAACAAAGATTCATAACTAGTTTCACCATAACTACACATAAGTTCTGCTGATAAAAGTGACAATAATAAAAGTTGCTTCCAAAGTATCAGAAGTTTGAATGCTCACTAATCATCATAGGGATTGTCCACAACTTGCACTTTGTAGGCATCTAGTTCTAGCTCCTCAACATCAAGACCCAAGCGTGCTCTCTTTGCACCTACTTCTTCTACAAGAGATCGAACCACAACATCGACTATATCTTCACATATATCAAATGAAAAACATGGACGAGAAGATGCTTGGCATGCACGCATCAGAGGTGCAGTGCCACACCCCATCTCCAAAATCAATCTCGATGGTGGACACAAAAGATCTAATACACAGAGCAAGAATACAGGTGATCTGTGAAGACCTCCACGCCAAAGAGTCGAAGAAGATGGTTGTGCCAATCTATTTCTCTCTGGAAGGTAATGGGGCCAGCAGTCACTCGAAGGATCAATTTGCAACTTGCGGAATTGAGAGCTGCTCTCTCCAAGAAAGGTGGGTGGATGACATCCACTACGACGAGCAAATACCAAAAGAGAAGATTGGCTCTACATAAAGCATAAAGGTCAGATATGTTCACTACAAGAATTACAAACCAAAAGTTTAAGATCACTTACTGGCACCTCAAGATCGCATTGTTCCCCATAGCCATATGGAAGCTTGTCAAGCACAAAAACTTGCCTGACAACTTCAAGACCAAGCACATGTATGTACTTCTCAAGCCAAGATAATGCATCACCTATTTTATCAAAGAAAAACTTTACTTTCTTGTTTAGTTAAGTACTTATGCCAACACACATTGACCAGGACAATATACATGTCAAAGTAATCCAAGTAACTAACCATCCACTATCTCCCAAAGAGGCAGCAGCAACTGTAATTCCTAGGCGAATGTGTGCCTCCGTGAGCATATTCCAAGCAGGCAAGGTGGTTTCTTTATCAATCAAACATCCAGTAGGAAAGTCAATGAAGACAACATCGCAAGCCCATTTCACATGCTTCCCATTCCGTACATATGTCATATCATGTTTTGCAAGCCTAGAAAAGAACTCATGTATTGTCTTGTAAGCATCATTTTTTCTCCCTGCAATAAAATCTTGCCCCATAGAGATGTAGTCACCCATCATGCACCCATAACTTATCACGTCATCATCTTTATTGGAATGGCAACTAGATTCTATTGTTTACAAGTATATTATCGCCACTCAAAACTTCATCATGACGTTTTTGTATACAAGATGGCACCGTATTTGTGGGAAACTGGTGCCACTAGACCAAGCATGAGGGAGTTTTTGGGAAATTCATTACAAAATCATTACAAGATATTGATGTTTGGCTAGATGGTGAACTTTTGATCATTATAAAGGTAGGGTCAATGTGCACATTATGATAATTGAGGATGGAGGACTGGCACAATAAAGACATCTAACTTCCTACTTCGTTTAACTTCTATGTTAATGATAAAAAGGTGCACTACTATTTGCATTGTTTATCTTGCTTTAAATTCACATGATCAAAGGAATTATTTACATCACATTATCTCTAACTACTCTCTTGATGTCTGCCAGGTTCCAATAAGAAAAGAAAAGAGCTTTACATGTAACAAGATAACAAACAATGTTGTGCATCTACATTGCCATTATTAGCCTGATAGAGCTATCTTTGAGGACTGCACAATTATAGGATTCCAGGCACCTACTTGTAAGATTCAAGGAGATACACCTAAAATCAAGGCTTGGACTATGAAAGAAAGATATATGTCATCATTACCTAAGAGGTCCATCTATACTCAACAATCACAAAATGAAGCTAGCTTCACTCCTATAAAGAGATACAATTGCTTTAATGATAGTGATAGAGATAGACAAAGGCAGAGAGTGAGAACACAAAAATAAAACAGAAGTTATGCATACATAAAGTAGAATAGGCTAAAGTTTAAGAATCACAATTAGCATTTGGATAGTACATTCCCTAGCTCTTTGCACTTGTTTTGTATTTTGGAATCATTCCATACGTATGTATAGGACTATGTTTATTGGTGGTTCTCTCTATCCTAAGGTACCAAAATGGGTAGTTTTGGTACTTCCATAGTACCATTACTGTTGGTCTCACCATAGCATCATTAGTAGTTTTTGTACTTTTGAGTACTAAATTTGGTAGTCCCAAAGTACCTTTCTATGGCATCTAGGTACTTTTTTTATATGATAAATAGATTTATAAATGCAAGTTCCTTGTGCTTCATTTGAGTAATCTCTCTTATTAGTGTATACTAGTCTACCTTTTGTGCCATGAGCAAATCACATTGGAGCTAACTATCATTGCGAATGGCATCAAATTTGAGCAGCCTACACTTGGAGCATCACAACTAAGTGATACGGGGGCCGTCACCCCAAGGAGGTGCTCCTCTCGCTCGGTCCTAACCCATATAGCATTCAATGCACATGAGGGTCAATATCAAGCAAAGTGGGGATCCTTCGGCTTAGATAGGGGCCTCCTTTTCTTGGTGGTTATCCTTTTGGGACTTATCGCATATGATACACACTTCAATCAACCCAACTATAATCAAAATGAATGAGCCTTTTCACAATTGTAGACACAAGTATTTTTCACAAAAAAAAGGTATATATTTCATAGGGCTTTTGTACTGAAGAATAACCATACTATTAAATAAATGTAAACAAGTTTAGCAATACATATGAGAACCTTTCCTTTTTCTTCTTTTTCATATACTAGCCAATGATCACCATTGGAATGTAGTGGATAAGTCCCTCTTTATCCATTAGTGACAACTCCTCAAGATAAGCCACTTGTGAACCGATGACAAATTTCAACTCACTCATGTGGAAAACATTATGGATCCAAGTAGTATAAGGAAGTTGCAACCTATAAGCCAACTCTCCATTTCCATTTACAAAGTGGTAAAAGAGCACCAAAAAATTACAATCAGAGGCTACAAAGATTAAGGGTCTCCTTGAGGGTAGGGACCAAATCTTTGAGAATGGGCTCGCTCATAAGGGTGGCAAGACTACTTGTGAGGGCAACAATGTTATCCTCAGGGCATAAAAGGGTTGTCACAAAAAGAATGCCCTCCATGCCAAGTTGCAAGGGTTGTCACAAAAAGAATGCCCTCCATGCCAAGCTGCAAGTTTGTACCTAGCCCTAGAGATATAGATGAAGTTAACCTTTAAAGAGCAAGAGTGTAACATCCCTCGTGCTTCCCCCGAGCCTTCCCCCATAAGAACCCCCCCCCCCTTAAAGTTTTTTTTTTTATTCAATGAATTTTTTTTACTCTCCCTCTCTCTCCCCCTTCAGTGTGCATGGTGGGGGGAGAGAGAGAGAGAGAGAGAGAGAGAGAGAGAGAGAGGGGGGCATGCAGCCCCCCAGATGGAGGGTGGCGCTATCCCTCCCCCCTCTATAAAGCCCCTTGTGGGTTGAGGCACAGGGCGCCCCTGCTACTGCTGCAGCGCTCCCCCCCTCCGACTGTAGCACAGCCTTCCCCCCTTGTCATCCGGAACAATGCTCCCCCTCCGTCTGGAGTACAACGTGCCCCCCCTTGATGTCCTGATCGGCAGCAACCCCCCCGTGTGATCATCGTGGAGAGAGAGAGAAGAGGGAGAGAGAGAGAGTAGGAGAAGAAGAGAAGAAGAAGAAGAGGAAGAAGAAGGGAGAGAGAGAGGAGAAGAAGAGAAGAAGAAGAAGAGGGAGAGAGAGAAAGGAGAAGAAGAAGAAGAGGGAGAGAGAGAAAGGAGAAGAGGAGAAGAAGAAGAAGAAGAAGAGGGAGAGAGAGAAGGTGAAGAAGAGAAGAATAAGAAGAAGAAGGAGAAGAAGAGAGAAGAGAGGGAGAGGGAGAGAAGAGAGAGAAGGAGAAGAAGAGAAGAAGAGAAGGAGAAGAAGGAGAAGAAGAAGGAGAAGAAGAGGGAAGAGAGAGAAGAGGGAGAGAAGAGAGAAGAAGAAGAAGAAGAAGAAGAAGAGGGAAGAGAGAGAAGAGGGAGAGAAGAGAGAGAAGGAGAAGAAGAGAAGAAGAAGAAGAAGAAGAAGGAGAAGAAGAGAGAGAAGAGAGAGAAGAGAGAAAAGGAGAAGAAGAGAAGAAGAAGAAGAAGAGTGAGAGAGAGAAGGAGATGAAGAGAAGAAGCTTGAGAGTCATGAGAGATGCGGGAGCTATGAGAGCCGACAGAAGCTCAAGCAGGAATTAACACCCCAGTCCCATGGCACTAAACCAAGTTCTTTTATAAAATTATGATGGATTTTGCATGGTTTTTCGCACACATAAAATAATAGGTTTTACTCACAAGAAATGATGAACGGAAGTTAGGTTTTGTTACATGAAATAGTAGCTTTCATCTTAGAGGTTTAGTTGCATGATAATTAACAAAGGGTAATAGGCTCCATGTTGAAATTTGCATGCATTGTCATGTATAGAGTTGCATGATGAAACTATACTTAAGCCACATCACATATATTGAAAAGCAGGAAAAAATAGGGTCGTGTTGGAGGTTGCATTGTAATGCATCCTATTACATAGAGGTTCGCTCAAGGCTTAATTTTTGCCATCAAACTTGGATCTTGTTCGCAATATCATAGAAAAACATAGGAGTGATATGGGTAAATTTCTTATGTAGATTTATTCAGGAAGTTAAAAAAAGTATGGCTTTTGGATTTCACACATATAATAGGGGTCATGATACCCTTAGGACCCTACATGATATGAAAAGGGGGGAATGCATATCTCAAGGAATGTGTTAATGCTTTAAGTGCTCCATGCGGAAGAGTGTTGAGTCTAGCAAGAAAATTCTGCATAGTACTGCACTAAGAGAGATGGAAGGCATGCATGCATCTAGACTATATCTTGAAGGCCTAGGTAAAAAGTCTTGCATTGCCAAGTGTGTTAACTTTACTTGGTTAGAGAGAGATGAGTAAAGAATTGGAAGAATAAAAGGCTCTTGGATGGGTTGCGAATAAGGCTTGTCCGTTGCCTTGGTTGACCAGTCAATGCTTTGAGTTAGGACTAAGTTACCACAAGGAAATGCCCAAGGGGAAAAGAAGCAGACCAAATCAAGTGGAACTGTTAATGTCTCAACACCTGCAGATCAAAATCAGGAAGGGGAGACTAACATACTAGGGTAAGGACGTCCTAGTGGACTCAATGCGCAACAACATTTAGGAGTTAGATAGGTAAACTATATAGGGAAAAATTCCTATGAAGACCTAGTCGATGCTAAGGTCGTTGGAAAGGGCAGATCACCGGTCCATAACTCGAAAAGCACGATTTGAATTGGCATTCGACTATGTAGATTCTTGTTCCTTACAAGCAAATGCGTACTTAGGGGAAAACCCCAATTCCCAAGGTATCGGATCTTGCGGGTTGCAATTGACCTAAGGAAGAGTGCTGAGGGTATTCAGGGACTTCACCTTAACAGGAATGTTGTACAAACTACCAAACAACTTGTCAATGTTTGAAACAATAGGGCAATGTTAGCCTTGATCAAATCAAGATCAAGGGGAAGACCACTTAGATCACTTAAAGGATCTAGAAGGATTTCTACCTTAGAAAAGGTTGTAAATTCCTTGAGCAAGTGTTTTGATACATCCAAGTTAAAGTATGGTTGTGCATACAATGGGATTGCGATGCCTTGAAACAAGAGGTTGTGCATTCAATTGTTTGTTAATGTGGTTTTGGATGTTAATCCCAGTGGGGTGTGATTGATGATTTCATGGCCGGGTCTATAATGATTGATTGCCATGGGAACAAAAAGGACGTTTTCCTAGTTAAAGGATGTTAGGTTGGTTGTTTCAGCTTGATTGTTCCCAAAAGGATACTTAAGGATTGGCTGTGGTTTTGGATGAATATCTGGGTGATTATATTTTCATGGCGGGAACTGTAAGGATAAATTTCCATGGGAACAAAAGGGATGTTTTCCCTAGTAAATGTTATTGGGCTGGTTGCTTCAATTGTGGATGATTTCCTAAAGGGATAATTAAGGAAGGATGGCGCTAGCTACCCCTTGCGAACCGCCAAACCCTAAACCAAGGGGGTTATGAATCCGTGTTGGGAATGTGGACCGAACCCACCGTGAGAGATCTCTCCGTGGAAATTACTTGGTGTAGGAGGACGCTTGGGTGCCAGGGAGGGGCTTTGGCCGTAAATCCCAATGCTTCCAGACCCTACACAAGTGTTCTATGTGACTCGAGATGGGATCTTGAGGCCTTGATACTAGTTACAAGGTAGAATCTTAGTAGGATAAACCTTCGGGTTTTTATTGCCGGGAGACGGAAGGATTTTTCTGTGGAGGCACAAAGGGACACTTAATTATCCTATATGGGCGGGAGACAAACATTAATCTGAAGATAAGTTAAGGAAGTGTTTGATCTTGTTATCTTGTCTTCGTGTCTGTGCCCTAAATTACGTAAAGGAACCTGTGATCAACGGGTTAATTAAGGAAGCTGCTTTTATGTGTCAAACATAATGTGGTAGGTAATTAGATAACTAAAACAACCCTTGAGGGAAGCATGGTGGATGTGACCGTCGGGTCCATCCTACGGCAGGGTGGTCTTGGTTAGCCGACAGCTTTCCTCAATGGAATTTATTTGATGTGAACGTTAGTTAGACAAGGACCTTAGAACTTGTAAGTTGAAACCCTGATTTATACCATTTTAGGGGACCAGAATGGGTCTATGCCCTACAGGCAGAGAGGTCGAGCGATACCTCCCTCTCGTTTCCCATTCTCTTTGAACCAAGTGCGGTATGTGTCTGCTTGGGTCTAGTTGTATCTATGCAAAGTGGAGCGGTTGTCGACCGACGCTAGAAGACTATTAGGAAGACCCAACTATGAGGAACCCGAACTTCAGGTCGATCCTAGTGGGAACGGTCGGATACTTCCACGTGGGGCAGACTCGGGAAGACCTAGATCACAAACCTTGTGACATTCCTTGCGAGTGCTGGGCAGCGCTTTCTAGACTCTCTTCCCGATGGGCTGCTAAGACGTGTCCCACAATTTGAGGGGCGGGCACGTTACAAAGAGCTAAATCTCAAAGGAGAGCCATCGACACTTATTGTTGGGCTCTTCCATGTAGTATTTGTAAAATAAAAAATGTTTTTATGCATGTCATACAATATTAGACTCCATGAGACCTATTCAATCATCAAATAAGATAGATTACGAAAATAAAGATAAAAAAATTAGCTGTACATAAACAAGCAATGCTATTTAATCGTGCACTTACTATTGCTGATGGTACGAAATGGAAAAAAATTGCACATCCTCGATCATCACGTAACTCCATTAATTCAAACTATCCATCCATGAGACATCATTGTCTTGTAGAGGACATGATAGTAGCGGTTGGGTCAAGACAATATACAAATCTCTAGATCTTCAGTAGTAGTGCTGCATAGCTATCAAAAGCAAGAGGCATGAAAAAGGATTATTAAGGTAATATACCAATGAGATCAAGGATTGAGATGCCCGAAAAAGAAACAATGACAACTTACTATTGGAGGGCAAGAAGGATGGAGTTGGTCAACTACGTCCCTCACTACCAATGCATACTCATTGAGGATAAGGTTGAGCTCGTTATCAAGGATGAGCTCATCCTTTGTTAGAATTGGTGGATGTCGAGGAGCTAAGGTGGAGGCAGAGGTACAAGAAGATGAGGGAGAGGAGATGGCTCCTATGATTTGGGGCTCTACACTTACTGAGGATGATTGTGGGTGTTAGGGCTTTGGCGGCATGGAGGGGCTTGACCTATTGGAGGGGGTTGTCCTTGAGGGGCTCCTCTTGGAGAGGATCAACCTAGAGGGTGGCTTGGGAGGCTCATTCTTGGGGAGCTCAATTTAAAGGGGCTAGGTCCTTGGAGACTCAGCTTGAAGGGGCATCCTTGGTTGGCTCAGCGTAGAGAGGCCCATCGTTGAGGGGCTCCTCTTGTAGGGGCTTGTCATCTTGGAGGGTATCGAGGGACTCAGGGTGGTGGGGCTAGGGCTTGTGGGCCTTAAAGGGTCTCATCTTAGCTCACAACCTCAACCTAGAGGGGCTCATCCTTGAGGAAAACCAAAGAGCGAGCAATGAAAACCGAGCAAGGCTAGAAAATCGAGCATGAAAATTCGAGCAACAAGCTACCTTCTAACATACCTACCCCTAGAGCATCACTGACGTATACAGATAAAAATTGTAGATTAAAATTAAATATAATGAAGGCACACATAGAGCTCACATAACTCATCCCAATAATGACACAAAAAAGTGTAATCCATGTTCATCTCACAAAGAAGGTGGTAAGAAAATAGTATGATCTTGAAACATAGATGAGGAACTAATTTCAGTCTCCCAATGAACAAAACAAGTTCACATTACAAAAGTATTTCTTATATCATTCCATATCATGGGATGAAGCTAACAAAACGGACACAATAGATGAAAGCTCATTAAAGGAGCTGTACATGTCCAAAAAGAAAAGGCCATATGTTGAATTCAAAAATACCCTAGCCTCGAATTGTTGAGATATCGAGCTCCACTCGTGATATGCCAGGGTGACTGTTGTGCATTTATGTCACCGACTTGTCAGTTGCAGATGCGGTTGGTACACTGCCCATGAATAATAGCTAGATGACATCTATCCTTATCTACTCTAGTTCTGGCTCAGTTAATATGCCACCTTAGTTAGTTGAGTTTGGTTTGAGACCCATATATAGGGTTCTTCTATTTCTATGTGTACTAGAGTTCTTTTGGCTTACACAACTAAGAAAAGGAAAATTGTTTTCAGCCTCCACCTCTGTGTGTATTCCCCCATTGTGCAAGCAAGAAAGCTACAAGTGAGACTCCTTCCTTCTCTCCCACAATCTTGACATGGTATCAGAGCCTTGTTCGTGGTAAGGAGCTCAAGAAAACAGCCAAGATCGCGGTGTTCTGGTAAGAGGACCAGTGTTGCTTTCATTCTTCTGTTTTGGGAGCAAGTCTCTGCAGGTAGCACAGCCGGAAAGTGCAAGAGTGCATTGTCTCAAGTTGAGACGCCCTTCGCGGTGAAGCAAGAGGGCAATATATGCTGCGGGAAAGGGCTTTAGGCCTAGGTGACCCTATTTTTTTTATTTGAGGCCATTTCGGGGCCTGTTTTGGAGGCGGAAGTTTTCTGCACGCACTCAGGAAAAGGCCTAGTTTTATACTATGCGACCACTGTTCTACAAGTCGGTGAAAAGTTACTGTAGAAATTACATCGTATGCTTGTGCCCAGAGACATTGGGAGTTACAGAATCATCCTTGTTGCCTATTGATGCAAAATCGTCACTAGGAAGTGACTGTGTGGTCAAATACCACTTTCGTCAGTTTTGCAGATTTGCTCTTGTGAGGCTGAAGCTGTGTTCTTTGTAGTGACAGAATTTTTTGCAGTGTTTTGTAATGGCGTCTGATTCTCTCTCACAGATTGTCACTTAAAAGCTTGACAAGAACAACTTCCAAGCATGGAAGTTTAGAATGACGAATTTTCTTATGGGAAAAGGATATTGGGAATTTGTTGTAGGAAATGAAGAAGAACCAGTTCTTCCTGATGTTCCCAATCAACAGCAAATGCAGGCATTTAAAGCATGGCATGAGAGAGCCATGAAAGTTATGTATTGGCTGTCTATCAGCATTTCAGACTCTATGATTGTGCATATTCAAGATGCAAGTACGCCAAAGGACGCATGGGATACTTTGTCAAAAATGTATAGCACAAACACGCAAGCCAAGAAAATGCAGCTCAAGCAAGAGTTGCACAATGTGCAAAGAGAAAATATGAGCATCAATGACTACCACATGAAGGTGAAGAAGATTGCAGATGCACTTGCTTCCATTGGGTCACCAGTGGAAGATGATGATTTAGTTTCTGTGACCTTGAATGGTCTAGGAAATGATTATGCACAGTTTCGAATATCCATTTCTGTCCGTGAAAGATTTCCTGATTTTGAGGAGTTGATTGCTCTTCTAATTTCTGAGGAGCAAAGAAATGGTGGTGCATCTTCTTCAGGAGGAACTTCAAAAGAAGCTATATTCTACTCAAATGCTGGAAGAGGTAGAGGCAGAGGTAGAGGAGGCCGATTTGGAGGCCGTGGTAGAAATCAGAATATGTAGCAAACTCAAGAAAACAAGTCCTATGGAGGAGGACGTGGTAACTCTAGAGGCAGGGGCAGCCAAAGAGGTCGTGGTGGATGGCAAAGAGGGCAAAATGCTAACAACAATGTTGAATGCTACTACTGTGGTAAAATGGGTCATATGGCTAAAGACTGCTATAAAAAGCAGAATGACATCATGAATGGAAAACTGCAACAAGGGAATTATGCATCTTCTAGTAGACAGGGTGATAACAGAAATGAGCATTTATTTATGGTGTAGCACGTGACCAATTCTATGACAAGTACAGAAGAAAGTAACGATGTGTGGTATGTTGACTCAGGTGCACATCCTATTGTGCAGATTGGAAATATTCCTTTGTCTATGCAGGATGGAAAAAAGAAATACATGTCAGATGTATTTCATGTTCCGAATATCACCAAGAACCTGGTTTCTGTTGGTCAAATGGTTGAGCAGGGCTTGCAGGTCAGATTTAATTCCCATGAATGCTTTGTTGAGGATATGAAAAATAAAGGTCGCTTGATAGCAAAAGGAAAGAAGAAGGGCAGAATGTTTACATTGGATGCAGATATGCCTGAATTGACTACAACAATGTTTGCACATGGGACCGGTGTAGTTGCAGATATTGATATCTGGCATAAACGCATTGGCCATGTTAATGTACAGCGACTTAAATCAATGCAAGCCCAAAATATTGTTGCAGGATTGCCAAAATTCAAGGTTGCAGAAATGCATAAGGTATGTGAAGCCTGTCAATTTGGAAAACAGGCAAGGAAACCATTTCCTAGACATGTTCAAGAGAGTAAGAAGCCATTGGAATTAATCCACTCTGATGTATGGACTACTAAAGCTGCATCTCTTGCAGGCTGTCATTATTTTATCACTTTTATTGATGACTATAGTAGAAAAGTTTGGGTGTATTTTATGAAAAAGAAAAGTGAAGTTTTTGGGCATTTCAAAACTCTTAAAGCTATGGTTGAAAAAGAAACAAGCCTGCAAATAAAATGCCTAAGGTCAGATGGAGGGGGAGAGTACCTCTCAAATGAGTTTGCAAGGTTCCTACATGAGCATGGCATAAAGCAGCAATATTCATGCAATCATACCCCACAACAAAATGGAATTGCAGAAAGGAAAAACAAGCATATTGGAGAGGTATCTCGTGCCATGCTCAATGAAAAAGACTTGCCAGATTTTTACTGGGTTGAAGCAGTTGCTACAACAGTCTACATTATGAATAGGACTCCCACTGCAGCAATACATGGGATGACTCCAGAGGAGAGGTATACTGGTAGGAAACCAGATATTTCTCATTTGAAAATTTTTTGTTGCATTGCCTATGTTCATGTGCCAGATGAGTTGAGATCCAAGTTGGATCCAAAACCTGAGAAGTGCATCTTTATTGGTTACTCTTTGCAGCAGAAAGGGTATAGATGCTATAACATTTCTACTCGTAAGTTTACAGTGAGCAGAGATGTTGTTTTTTATTAGATGAGTAGCTAGTATAAACCAGTAAATGTGATTGATGATGTAGATGCACAAAATGGTAATGCTGCATAGAATTCACAACAGCAGTCACAAAATATTAGTGGACCTGGAGCGTCCTCTAACAGTGGTTCACATTCTTCGCCATGGATAGGCAGATTGAGATCAGGAGAATCTTCTCAAAGCAATGCAGATAGTGGTATTTAGGTATCACGAAAAGGAAAAGAGAAGGTAGATCAGCCCATGTTTGATGTGAATGCAGGTCACTCTTATGTGGATGGTGAATCCAGTGGCTCAGAACAGAGCATTGATGATGAGTTGGGTATTCCTTCTATTGTTACACCTAGAGTAAGGAAGACCAGGGATTTTTTGAGAGCACCTGGGAGTGAACCTATTTTGCGCAGGTCTACCAGAGCTAGGTATCCTGTGGATAGGCTGAAATATGATGGATTTACAGCCATTCACTATGTCTATATGGTCAAAGTGATACAGGAACCAGAACCCACTTCTTTTGACCAAGCCATGGGAAAAGAAAAATGGGAGAAAGCCATGGATGAAGAAATGGATGCCTTGAAAGCAAATGCTACATGGGAATTGGTACCTTTGCCTAAAGATAAGAATGCAATTGGTTGTAAGTGGGTTTATGAGGTGAAACACAATGCAGATGGTTCTGTGAATAGATACAAGGCAAGATTAGTAATCAAGGGGTATGCACAAACATATGGCATTGATTATGAAGAAACATTCAGTCCGGTTACAAGGATGGCAATCGTAAGAGCAATCATTGCTATGGCTGCATCAAAGAAATGGTCTTTACATCAAATGGATGTAAAGAATGCCTTCTTGCATGGCGATTTGCAAGAAGAGGTATATATGGAGCAGCCACCAGGTTATGTGCATGCTGTTCATCCTGAGTTTGTTTGCACGTTGAAGAAAGCCTTGTATGGCTTGAAGCATGCACCTAGAGCATGGTCTGACAAGATAGGACAGTATCTTGTCACTATTGGCTTTCACATTTCCAAGGTAGATTTCTCACTTTATGTGAGAAAAATAGAGAAAGGTATTATGATGCTTGTCATTTATGTTGATGATTTGATTATCACAGGTGACAGTGTGATGAAGATATCCTTCATGTGAAAATGCTATTGAAGCAAAAGTTTGAGATGAAGGATTTGGGAGAGCTACGTTATTTCTTGGGCATTGAGGTGATAAGATCACCAAGTGGGATATGGCTCTTACAGAGGCAGTATGGATTGGACACGCTGTCCAAATATGGGATGACAAGCTGTAAGCCTATTTCAGTTCCTTTGGAGCAGAATGTGAAGCTGAGCGCAGATGCAAGTGAGCTTCTGGAAGACCCTACTATGTACAGACGCATAGTAGGAAGTTTGATTTATATGACTATTACCAGGCCAGATTTGAGCTATGTTGTTGGATTGGTAAGTCAATTTATGCAGGCTCCAAGGAAACCACATTTGGATGCGGCTAGATGCATACTCAGGTATGTGAAGTCGACATTGTAGTATGGACTACTTTATGAGACTGGGGTTCAGATACAGTTGTATGGATACACTGATGCTGATTGGGCTGATAGTATTTCTGATAGACGATCTACCAGTGGATATGTGTTCTCTTTTGGGAGTGCTGCAGTCACTTGGAGCAGCAAGAAACAGCCTACAGTTGCCTTGTCGAGCACAGAGGTTGAGTAGAGGGGTGCAGCAATGGCTGCATGTGAGGTAGCTTGGTTGCATAAGCTACTTTATGATATGCATCGGCCTACAGATGGACCAGTTGTCATTTATTGTGACAACATGAGCAATATACACTTGGCAAATAACCCAGTCTATCATGCTAGAACAAAGCACATTGAGGTGCATTATCACTATGTGCGGGAGAGGGTTTTACTAGGTCTTATTGATCTAGTTTATGTCAGCATAGAGGATCAGGTAGCTGATATATTTACGAAGGCATTGGGCGCAGAGAAGCTGGCAAGTTCAGAGACCTGCTTGGTGTGCAGGAATTGGGATTGAGCTCGAGGGGGAGTGTTGAGATATCGAGCTCCACTCGTGATATGCCAGGGTGACCATTTTGCATTTATGTCACCGACTTGTCAGTTGTAGATGCGGTTGGTACACTGCCCATGAATAATAGCTAGATGACAGCTATCCTTATCTACTCTAGTTCATGGCTCAGTTAATATGCCACCTTAGTTAGTTGAGTTTGGTTTGAGACTCATATATAGGGTTCTTCTATTTCTATGTGTACTAGAGTTCTTTTGGCTTACACAACTAAGAAGAGGAAAACTGTTTTCAGCCTCCACCTCTGTGTGTATTCCCCCATTGTGCAAGCAAGAAAGCTACAAGTGAGACTCCTTCCTTCTCTCCCACAATCTTGACACGAATACCTTAAACATAGTGATTTATCTACCTATATAAAACCCTTAAGACGAAAGGATACTTTTTTTAAATGACAAAACATTTAGGGAAATGTTTCCTCAAAGCTTTGGCCATCCACAAGACCAAAAAGCACACTATCCAACTCTTGGAAGTAGTGCTTGAGCCAGCTCCACCTTAGTAAGAGCTGCTTGGTGTATGAATTGATGCACGACTTCATTATGAAGACATAGTATAGGTGTTTGCATGGCATGTATACCAAATTCTTCGTGTCTCGCTGAGTAAAGTCCTCACATGAGCATCTTGGATATTGTGACATAGTGATAGAATAGGTCAACCCATTTGCTATTGAGCCTTCTGTCTTTAGAAAGTAAACATGAGCTTCACCAAGAGTAACAATACTCTCTTTCACAACCTCTACAACCATTCACTTTTCCCTATTTATTCGTTCTTGAAACTGTTTAGATAACTTGCTTCTCCACTTCACAGGCTTTCCATTTTTCCACAGTGCCCGCTCATGGCTTGGAGGTGGTTTATCACATGGAACTGTGAAGCTATCCACAACCTCATCATTCTCTGCAAGAACAAATCCAGCTCTTTGCAAGTTTGCTTTCTCTGTCTCTGTCACCATGGTGCTTTGAGCAATCTTCCATGTCGCTGGAGCATCTCCTGGTATTCCTATCACTGAGCTATCCACCTTCCATGTATGGAGAACATCATTTCCACAAAACCATATGAATTGTCCCACTATACCATCAGAACTATAACGTCTCCTTCCTTTGAAACATGGTGTAGGCACACCTACAGTTGCATTCTTACCAAGAGGGTTAATTAGTTTCCCACATCTAGCCTTCTTGGACTCCAAGAAGCCAAAACAAGTCACAAGACTATGTGCTTCTGTTCTTTTGATGGCCCAATGCGTAGGGTGGATTGTGCTCTTTTTGCATATCTTCAAGGCAATTTCTGTCTCCTTTTGCAAATTTTGCTCCATTCAATCACCTCTAAATCCCATTGTTTTTCCAACAGTCACTGTTGAATATTCAGGTCTATGGCTATCTGTTGGCAAGATCACTCTTGGGTCTACGTTACCCCTTTTCCTTCTAACACTTATTGTCTCTTGTTGTGGTTTAAACATCTCTGGTGATTTCACACCTGCCTCTGAGAGCACTACATGTGTCAGATCAATCAGCTTTTGACTAGGACCACTTGATTCTCCACACAAAATTTTTTCTTTCAATCTTTGCAAGGTTGGTCCACTACCAAGGTGCTTTCCTTCCATAAATGCTTTGTAGTGTGCACTTTGCAACACAGCCAATGCCAAATCAGCACTACATGCCTCATAGAGTGAGACATACTTAGATTGCCCATGAGTTGCTTGCATGCTCAAGTGCTTACATTCCGATAAATTTGTTGTTGGCACAAACCTTGCATTTTCATGCTGCTTCATGAACATCCCTCCCCATTGGGAAACCCTGACATCCCACTAGTGGAACCAAGCCATCAATCCAGGGAGCTCTCCATCCTTTACATGGACAGGAGACCAAAACTTTAAGAGTGCCTCTTTGCACTGTTCGGCTTCTTGCTCTGTCCTTGCAACCTTCCATTTTCTACAAAGAAGTTTGTGCTCCTCTAGATATGGGGCCTTGACACATCTCTTTGCATGCATGACCATGCTCATCTCCCAATGAAACGAGCAAGTCCTTTCCCTACCATGCATGATGTTGCTTGGTCCTCCATTGTAGACTATTCTAATTTCTAGCCAATTTGCTTGTGCTATATCTGCCATAAAACCTCGAAATTTTGGGATAGAGAATCCATTTGCTATCATAACATTATTTAACATTTGCCAAAATGATACTTGTGCATGCTCATCCTCCACTTTGAACTCGCAGGTTGCAATGGTCATTATTTCTCGAATATGGGGATCATAAACATGAGCTCCCATTGTGTTCCAACCTTTCACCCTATGTACATGGCCAAAGTGGATCCATTGATCTCCCAAAGATCCACCAAGTTGCATTCTATTAACAAGGTCAACTCCTGAGCCTGGTCCAATTGTAGACATCTTGAATATGTGTGGCATGACATTATCTCCAAGCTGTTGCGGAAACAAAATACTGTGAAAGAAGGGGTACATGCACTTTCTTTTCAATGCCAAAATTTCATCAAGCCCACCTTCAGCATGTCGCTTGTCTCTTCTAGCAATGTTTACTGACCTTTGCATCCTTCTTCTCTAAAGCAATGGGGTAAGGTTCTCCAGCACCTCATGCAACTTGGCTTCATTGAAATCCTCGGAGCAATCTTCTTTTGAAATCAACATTTCCATCACAAGATCTTGACCAACAAACACTTCAATGCTTTTACATGACACGGAAGGATTTATTTGTGCACGAGTTTGCACCATGTCTTCAATCTGCTTTTGCTTTTGTCGACACGAGCCATCTTGCACAGGGTGATCATGAAAACCAACATGAATAGCACATCTTGTGGTATTCACTTTGTCAAAGGGAATACAGTAGTACATATATGCAACACAAGCCTTTACACACTCAGGAGACATTCCACAATGTGTACACCTCAGGGTCCCAACCTCAGGCTGCAGAGGGCCAGTTGATGAAGGAGGCCTCTTCAACTTACCTTTCCACTGGGTCATCTGCAATACCAGTCCTCTCTAGATATGGACATTCCAAGGAGAAGCATCTAAGATAACCACAACATCTGCTCATCCTCACCGTACCATTGAAGAATCTTGAGAAACATTAGTGTACTTTGCCCATGTGTGCCCATCATTCTTTTGGTCCATTCCATGCATTGAGCTGCCCTCGATCGACTTAGGTGGCAACTCAAACATAATGTAGCCATTGTATGTAATTGGTAGCTCATCCACCTTTTGTATCTCTTTGACAGATGAGTATGCAACATGAAGAGAACTAGATAAGGGAAGCCTATCCAGTAGAACTTGCACACTCATTGAGTCAGTCATTTGCTTTATAAGAGGGATATGCTTAACTTGGAGACTATAGACACTACTTTGTCCACCATCTAGTATGAATCCCTTGCTACCATCTTCTAGTCTCATCAATGGCATGGTCGTGTACACACCCGGCTAGCTTGTTGCATGCTACACTTCCACATCAATATCATCACCAATCTCAAAGTGACTCTTAAGCTCTTCCAATGACACCTCACAGAAACATGAGTCATACCTTATTGACAAGGTATTGAAACTACCATATTTGATTTGCATAGTGTTTGGCATTGTTGCTAAATAGGTAAATAGTCTTGTCTGCGTGAATGTCTTCTTAAGAAGCCAATAGACACAGTTAGAAATTCAATAGAGTTGAAGAACAATCTATGCAAAGGGAACAAGATAAGAGTTGTTCTTCAAGTAACTGTAATAAGATGGCAATATGAAAATAGATCTCGATATGAAAATAGTAATTGTCAAGGTTAAACAGTCATGTTAATAATAACCTTTACTTTTTCCATAATGATAGGTGTGTACTAAATATACACACCTAATGGTCACTAGCACATCTAGTGATCATTAACCCCACCTCTGTCTCTCTCTCTCTCACACACACACTCAATCATTACATGCACTCTCTTTTGGTGTTTTTATTTACTAGCACACACAAACACTCTCTCACATTGATGGTTGTTACACACACACACACACTCTTTCTCTCTCCCTCTCTTGCAACAGAAAAAGGACACCTCTAATTAGGAACTGTAGTCTCCCCTCTGCACTAAATATTCACAGTAATGGCCACAAACACATCTGATGGTCATTAACTCCACCTCTCTCTCTCTCAATGACAATCATTACACACACTCTCTCTTCTAGTGTTATTTATTTACTAACACACAAATACTCTCTCACACTAATGGTCCTTTCACACACGCACGGGCACACACTTTCTCTCTCTCACATGTCAGAGAAGAAGACACCTCTAAATAGAATCTGCACTCTCTCTCTCTCTCTCTCTCTCTCTCTCTCTCTCTCCCCCCCCCCCCAAACAAGCAAGCAGAAGGAGGACCAAAACAACCTCGCACAGAGGAGAAGGCAGACCAATCAAGCAAGCGAGAGCAAGTTTTTTGTGTGTCAATATGGGTGCGTTTCATAACGCAGGTACAACAGGGGTGCTGCATCTGTGAGCCGACTGTGAAGAGCCAGAGGCTTGTAGCTTGCATCGATCAAAGCCACAAGGTAGGTGCTTCTCCTCTCTTGGGGGTGTTTGAGGTTAGAGTGTGTGTTTCAGCTGCGTTTCAAAATGCACTCTCAGTCACGTTGGGGCTTCCACAAGGCCCGCTCTGGTTCCAACAAGGTTTACTAGTGCATTTTAAAACGCAATTCATAACCACATAGTGGGCAATCAGAGAGTGCTGATGTGCCTTCTGCAGCTCGCAAAGCAGGGGATCTGCGACGAGTGATGCAAGGCCAGTAAGGCGGCCCTCTAAACTTTGCAAGAGGCAGTCCATGTAGGTGCGAGAGAAGTATGAATACTTGCAAGAGGCAGTCCATGTAGGCAGGAGAGAAGTATGTATGGCCTATTTCAAGTGCGTTTCAAAACGCAGTCATAGTCACAATGGGGCTTCTCTTCGAGTCCTGCAAGGCAGTAGGAAATGGAACTGCAGAGGCCAGAGAATTGGGTGATTAAGTGGTGCATTTTAAAATGCAGTTCTTGAGCTTGGATTGCAGTAACATGCGAAACCCGTAATGTAATGTCACATCTATTAAGGATTCCAACTTCTACAGTATGACTGGATAGCTCATGATCTGTTACAAGCAGAGAAAAGGGCTACGTTTTAAAACGCAGTGAAATTGGATGATGCTAATGTATGCAGAGCTATTGATGCCATTTTATGTGGAGCACAAAGTGTTGGATGATGCAAGCAAGTGAAGTTGCATGGATGTTACATGGACTGCACCTAGATTAGGGTGCGTTTTAAAACGCAGTAAAAAATGGATGAGGCTTGTCTATGATTGGGCAGACAACGTTTGAAGGCCAGTATAGTAATTAGACTTGCTCTTCAAACTAAAATGTTACATTTCAGCTACAGGACAGTTGCAAAGTACTCCAAGAATAGAGTTTGAGACATTATTTGCTTGGTTTAAGACATTATCTGCCATTATACTTGCAATGTTTGGTCATTTAATAATGGATTACTCTCTACAAGCTCAGTGCTTTGTATTTTGTAATAGTGTTTTATACTTTGTTTGCATTTTGTAAGAACGTTTTAAAACGCTTGCATTTTTTAGCCAGAGTGAGATGAGACTTTTGTTTCTTGAATGTTGCAGGTCAAACGATCCAGTCTCTCACACGTATCTACTTGTGTTGAGCATCTCAGTAGAGATATTGCTGGTATTTTGAAAAGCCAATCTCAGGTACTCTTTGTGCATATTCAAGTAATACAAATAGATATATATTCAAGCGCTACACATGTACTGATTCTTTTATGTGGTATTTCAGTCATGTCTCCACGAAGGGCCAGAGGCAAAGGTCGTGCAAGATCATCCAAAGATAATTTAGCCACTCCACAAAAAAGAACTCGTGGATCATCCCTCTCTACAGTTCTAGAGGAGGGTACACCAACTATAGAAAGTGAAAAGACTTCGAGTGTTGTAGTGGGGACTTCAGATCCTCAACTGCAAGAAGAAAGTGAAGAAGGAGATGACACAGTGGTGGGGCAAGGGTCTCAACTGGTACAGGAGGAAGACGAGGAAGCAACAAGCCAGGTTTCTAATATTGATATGCAAATGGTAGGATGTGGAGATGTAATAAGTCAATGTAGACTTCTATCTCAAGAAGTTTGCCCTCGTATCCCCTTGTGTCGTATGATTGCACATGCTATTGTTAGAGGGATTCGTACAGACATGTCCTCTTTAAAAAGTGCATTTCAATATGAGGGTTATTTACCAAAGAAGGGCTCATTTGTTGTGTCTGTATGTAAGTATAAAGGAGAAGAAACACTAGTGACCCCTCCCATAGTGTCAACTTGGTCTCCTCTATGGCGTGAAGTGGATGCAGAATTTGAGAAGGGGGTCTTAGCAAAACCGGAGTTCAGGTTCTTTTCTGGTAAAATGTTTTACGTTCACTAAGAACATGGTTCTTGAGGTCTGGACTTCAATGCTAGAGAAGAAGTCCAAGAAAATGGCTATAGGCATAAAATTGGATATTTTTCTTTGACTACTTGAAATGTTGGGATTTAAATGTTTTTGCACCTCGTGAAAAATTTTTCACCTATAACTCTTGCTTATTGTAGAATCTGGTAATGGCCACTCTTTGCTCTTGAAATCTGAAAAAGGGGAAGGGCAAATCACGCTCCCCATCGTCCACCAGAGGGCGGTGATAGGTAAAAATGGTCGTAAAAGAATGTGCCCCTCTTAGCTAGTGCCACTTTGGTCCTCCCCTTGTAAACCTCTTCGCCAACAGATCCGTGAAAGACATCCAAAATATCTACCACACATTCTATTGGCTACCACTCATGGGCACTTGATGGATACAAGTCTGTTAACATCAAAAGGTTTTATCAATTACAAGGTGAATAAGAAATAGGACCTTCATTCATACCAAAAAATAGATGCACCAACAATTGGGTCTATAAAGAGGAAGATTATAGGTAGTGGGCTTAAGGTGAAGCTCCTTATACATGAAAACATGTTGCACATGACTTCTTTGATTGTCTTCTTGGAGCCACCAAGCCTAAAATCTGTTATCCTACCCTTCCATCATGATAAAGAAGGGTTGGCTATTGAAGATCTCTTTCGCTTTCTTCATTGCATGATTATCCAACTTCACTTTGTTATAGTTGAGAAAATCCATATGTCCTGCTCATCAAGCATATTAAAACCCTATGGACTCGATGGAAGCACTAGGTCTTTCACATTAAGAAGATGCCTCCATGGAGCATAAAGATGGAGAGCATAAACATGTGGTTGAGTGGAGAGAAAACAAATAAAAACTTGAAAGTGTGTAGAGTGGAGGTAAGAGAGGGGAAATGAACATTGAGCACTCAAAGATTTCAAACGAGGAGAGGATTCCATCATGTTTTATTTCCTTCAATAAGAGAAATGGCTAAAATATGACAACGAAACATTACTATTGGAAAATGGCAGTCACTGTGCTTTACTACTGGAAAGCAACAATTACTCTACTCATTTCAATAAAACTAACAATATCAAAAATATCAAATTTAATTTTGAAATTTATCAAAATAATTTTTGAAAAAAGTTTTCTCCTCATTGTGGAGCACACTCTGTCTCTACATACTAAAAGACCGAAAAATGACCTCAAACTCCTGCTAATGTCTACGAATGTGAATCTTAGGATGTAATGGATGAGAGATGGCCTTAGCACTAGTATGCATTGAGGTAGGATGAATTTAAGTGGTGTGCTTGGAAAGTCCCACATCATTAATACTCAATGAACTCTCCCCTTCCACTAGGATGAAAGTCTAAAGACTTGAAAGAAGGAGATTTCTTATGGCCATATGCAATTAAGGGTGATCTACATCGTCTATTTGCACTAGTTAGTGTGTGAGAGGTATGTGCACAAAGGACCTTAGTGTGAGCTCCAATGTACAAGTGCACTTGATCAGTATTGCATCAATAGTGGCTATGTGTGCTAAATGCTATAGTACCAAGTAAACTAGTGCATGTGTATACTAGTGTGTTTGCATGCACTAGGACTAAGTAAGAGTAAATTGGATGCCTTGTCTAAGTAATGCACTACATACATGCTTATGTGCAATGAATTGGATGCTATGGTATGCTAGATGCACTTGTAATGGGTGTGCACTAAGCTTATATGTGTAGTAGTGATGCATTGGTGCACTAGGGGGTCATTAGTGAGGTGTAGTGAAATGGATATTGTGTTATGGTTGAGTGTATAGTGGCTTATGAATGTAAGACTGCGGGCTAGGTGTAAGGTTATACTTAATGGTGGTTATGCTAGGCTAGGTGCAAGATGTGTGCACTATGGAGTGCGTAGGAGGTAAATTGGTAGCATGTGCACTAGTACACTTGTGCATTAGTGGGTTTATAGTGTAAAAGGAGCCTCTAGTGCCTGTGTGCACATGTGCGAGGTATATCAAGATGCATGTAATAATGGTTCAAGTGGGTACTCTAATATATGTGTGTACTATGTTGTGTGCACTACACTTGGTGCACTAGGTGGTGTGCCAGTGTGGTTAGGTACACATTGTGCATCTGTGAAGGGTCCTAAGGGTTAGTGTAGAGGTGTGGCTTATGCGCAACGAGTACACTAGTGTAGGATGTGGGTGGTGCAATATTCTAAGGATGTAATGTGAATGAGTCCTTAGTCCATATGTGCATGTATGCACTTGGTATGCTATTGTGTGGTGTCACTAGGTTGGTGCATATGAAAAGAGTCCTAAAGTGAGGTTCACTATGGCTGGATAGGGTTGGTGTGTGGATGATGCAAAGGTTAGTGTGGTGTGTGTATGTTGGATGTGTGCACAATACTCTATGTCGAGTGCTTGTGGGTATGTACTTTGGTGCACTAATGAATGCATGTGCACTAGTGTGGCACTTGCATTGGCTTGTAGATAGTGCAATGTCCTAAGGATGTTTGTATTGCTTTGTATGCAAGGTCATTGCTCTAGGGTGGAGTACACCCATGCAATACAATGGTGGACCATGATAGTGTGCTAATGGGTGGTGCCTTGATGTATTATAGAGTATACAAAGTGATGTGGATAGGGGGTTGTGCACCATAGTGCTTAAGTGTAGAATACTAAGGTAGGATGTAGTGCCATGTGCACAATGGCTCTTCCACCTAAACACCCTACAAACACCATCCTTGGCAGTAGGAAGAGATTCTAGGAGCTTGAGATAAAGAGACTTCTTACAAGAGGTTGTGGTGTAGCTATGTGCATTACGATGCTACGTACTGGATGTGTTAAATGAACTAGTGCATTTGCGTACTTGTGCACTCTACTGCAATATGTGTTCTGGTGCATGTGTGCTCTAGGTTGCTTATGTTGTAAAGCGAGTCTCTAGTGCACAAGGGTTTAGGGATGCAATGTTTTCTAGCACATCAAGGTGGTGTAAAAGGACTTACGTGGTTTTATGGTATCACATGCATTGAGAATAAAGGTTTTTAGCACAAGTGTTCACATGTATGTCTCGATTGAAGTGTGTTGGCATACAAAAGCACATGGGTATCGAACACAATTTTAGTGAATTTGGGAATATTTCAAGCCCCATTCTTTATTATTTAGAATATTTGGACTCCAAAAATACATAATTAAGTTTTCCAAAGCTATCATATGACACATCGTTGGAAACCTTATGAAAAATGGAATCTATTGAGCTATTGAACAATAAATATGGAGCAACGATGTGAGAATTATAGCAAAGAGAAAGTTTTGACCATGAGTCGTAAACTTGTGGAAAATTCCCAAATTCACTAACAGCGTGTTTATACACACATTTAACCAATGGTCATACTGCTAGGAAACAACAGGGTGGATGCAAGGTAGCAAAGACAAAGGAGGGCTCTTTATGTGCACTATTAAGCCTAGGTGTTGTGCACTATGAAATCTTGATATGGTGTGAATGCAAGTGTGTGTGTGTGTCCAAGATGCAAGGTTTTGTGCAAGGTGGATGTGCACAAAGCTACCAACCAAGGGTAGTGTGTGCATGGTGCACAGTGTGTAAGTGCACTATGGGGTCTTGGGGGGTCACCTTATAGAATATGTAATATACCATGTGAGTTCAAAAGAAAGGGTATTTTTATTATGTTGACTTACAGTTTTCCAAAAATAGAAGGGGTTTATAAATGCACCTCATGTAAAATTTACATTAGGGGTTTTTTTTATTCAAAGGCGGGGGGGGATGGGAATGGGAATGGGAATGGGAAGGGGATGGGGATGGGGATGGCTGGGGGGAAGATGGGGGGAGGGGAATCAATAATTAAATGCATATATGTTCTCATGAGACAAATATTTACAACTAGCATGGGGGAGAGGGGGTGGATTCTATCATAACTTTTCATCAATATGAAATTACCTTGTGTTCACATTAAAATCTAGACAACTTCCAAGTTTGAGGATATATAGGCCACACGTGTGCTTTTGTCTGATGAGGCAAAGCATCCATAGTTGTTCCCTCTCCTTGCAATTTTATAAGCATTGCCCTGTAGGGAATATGTTAGTAAAATGGTGTGTGGCAAGGTAGTGCATGACTCCAAAAAATTAGCCACACTTTACACAAGTTAAGTGGCTCACTATCTTGAGTAAAGTGGCCCACTTTATGAATTAAGAGTTGTGGATCTTGGAAAAAAAGGAGTCCTTAAAATTAGGCATTGGCTACATCAAGACAGATTAGAAGTGTTGGAGAAGGGCAATCAAGAGGTTGCTCAACTCACTCAACCTTGTAAACTATCATGGATAGTGTTCAAAATAGAAGTGGTACAATGGTATAGTAGTAAATCGCATCTTAGTACGGATAGCACCCCCCTTCTCTGCATAGAAGGCAAGAAGATTAGCCAATCATTGTCTTCCACTCATGTTAAGAAGTTATTGTTAGGGTACAGACCTGACTTTAGCCACATTTGCAGAATCTGGGGCATTGAATTGTTAGATGTTGAGATTGAGGGGGCACTTGTTCATCTTTGGAACATTAGGGCTCCTATTTGAGATAGAGTATTTGGCTAGAAACTCATTTCAAGTGCTCTTTTTATACATTAAAAATTGAATAACATAGGCATTTTAGATGGTCTATGTGTTTGTGGAGAAGTGGAAACACCTTCACACTTGTTCTGAGTTGGTTTCCATGCCCCCCAGATTTCAAGGGAGGTTCTTCCAAAATTGACTCAATGGGGATTAACTATTCACAACCCAAAATTTTATATCCCAGCCCACAAACTTTTTCTGTTAATATAACTAGGTGATTTACACTATGTGAGATATGGTAGGCACACGTTAAACTCCTCTTAGGAGAAGGAGATGAGAAAGTTGTCTAGGCTGCAATATGGCCAAAAGTTTGGTGATATATTAGGGGACTTTGTAAAGAGAATCACTTTAGCAATAATGAGCTAAGTTAGCTAGCCAAATGGCTTCCAATTTTGTAACCCATCGATTATTTTTTGACACCATTAATAATAAAACAATACTTAGTGACCTCCAAAAAAGGAGTCCTCGATTTTAGGTTAATGCATACTATATCATCAAATGGCTGCCTCACAACTTGATACTAGACAAATTTTCTCCATCCATTCCTACAATTAGAGATGTAGAAGAGGAGGTATCATCATCATCATCATTCACCATTATCATCAATCAGATTGTCATTCTTACCAGTAGCATTTCTACAAGTTTCAGTAAGAGAGATGGTCTTGCAATTGGTAGCTCCCCTTTGCATTCAATCAAATATCAAGAAAGTGAAGACAGAGTCGTTATGGATGCAGTAGTTTAAAGATCCCTCGTTGTGGTATGACAATTATAACAATAAGTTAGTTTGCCTCGACATATCTCATCATGACATATTCAACCTCTACAAAACATGAAATCTTATGAGCTATCATAGAGACATGGCTTTTTCTTTCACCCCATTCCAACCGCAAGCCAGTGCAAAGGTCTCTAGATTTCAAGCACAAAGTGACAACAAAGCTCTTGTGGTTGGATTGCCAGTACAATCCAACCTAGGTTTTTGAATAGCTTAGAAAAACAAATCAAAGTTGATACTTGAATTGAACAAAGCGGAGCCTCAAGAGGAGAAAGGAGCTATCTTTTGATAGGAGACTATTCATGTTGTGGGACTTTTGAAGGCTTGTGCAAAGCAAACCAATCTATTTAAGGGCACAAGGCTACGTGAGAACATTTGCAAACTGCGCTTACTTGAAAGAAGCCCCTATGCTACAAGCACTTTTTATGTATGCTAAATGTGATGCTCTTGAAAAAGCACAACAAGTACTTGACAAGGGTATTGTTCATGGATAGATTCTCATGACCTGCACTAATTGTAGGATATGCACAAAATGGCCATGATGATGAAGCTCTAAAATGCTTTGATAAGATGCAGCACGAAGGTCACTTTCCACATTTAGTCACCTTTACATGTGCATTGAAACCCTATACTTGTGTAGAAGCACTCGATAAGGGTGAATGAATCTGTGATGAGATTTTCAAATCAAATTTGTTGAAGAAATATGTTGTACTCGTCAATAATTCTGCTTTGGTGAACATGTGTGCCACTTGTGGTGCATTGGGAAAAACACGAGTGTTAGATAATCTTCCTATCCAAGATGTAGTCACTTGGAATGCAATAGTTGTTGCAAGGTATGCACAACATGGGAAAGGCAAAGAAGCATTGAAATGTTTCAATAAGATGCAACATGAGGGACACTCCCCCACTTTAGTCACCTTTATTTGTGCCTTAAAAGAATGTGTCAATGTAGGAGCACTTGACAAGGGCAAACAAATTTGTGACTGGATCATTAAATTGGGGTGGTTGGGCCGAAATGTTATGCTTGGAAATTCTTTGGTGGACATGTATGCCAAATTTAGTGCACTTGTAGAAGTGCATGAGCTCTTGGGCCAGTTTCTTGTGCACTATGTAGTGTCTTGGAGTGAATGAATTGTAGGGTGAGTGTAGGGTATGCATAGCATGGGCAAGGGAGGAAGGCATTGAAATGTTTCAATAATATGCGATATGAGGGGCACTACCCCACTACAGTTTCCTTTACTACCTTGAAAGCATGTGGAGATGTAAAAACAATTGCAAAGGGTGAAGAAATTCATGATGAGATAAATAGACTAGGGTGGTTGGAGAGAGAGTGTGTGCCTAGCAATTTTGTGGTGAATATACGTATGCCAAGTGTAGTGTGTTTGCAAAAGCAGAGTGAGTAGCTCCATGTTAGGGATGTTTCTTGGAGTTCACTTATCATAGGCATGGAAATATAAGGAAGAACTCAAATGTTTTGACGAGCCACAATAGGAGGGTCACATTCCTAATGTAGTCACCTTCTTGAGCGCCTTGAAAGCATGTGTGCTGACATAAGAGCAATTGACAAGGACAAAGAAATTCATGAAGAGATTGTTAGGACAGGTTTTTTGGAGGAAAATGTTGTGCTTAGAAATTCTCTAGTGGATATGTATGCTAAGTGTGGCAGATTTACAAAAGCACGGGAAGTGTTTGATGAACATCCTATGTGTGGGATGTAGTGCGGGATATATCTATGTAATCCCTAGGGTTGTTGACTAGGTTGATGAATATAAAAGTTTTGTAAAACAAAAACTATCATGTAGCATGATGACTCCATGAGGAATTCATGAAAAGTGAAAAAGAAGAAGAGTGAAAATGTGTAGGATTGGAGTAAATGTCATACAACGAGGGGCTTGCTCAACTTCTTTCAAGTCTAACAAGTGACTTGTAAGTGACTTGTAAGTTTGTGATATCTTCTTAACCTTATTTAACAATTCTTTAAACAATGTTTCGGGAAAGAAAGCATGTACCATGGGTTGTGTTTGTTGATGTGGAGGCCGCTATGATCGATGAAGTGCGCACATGAACATACTTCACATTGAGCAACTAATCAATGGCAAGGAAAATGCTGCCAATAACTTTGCTCACGGTTGCTACACCAAGTAAGCATCTTTGCATATTAGGTGCTTCATCATTCCTTTATTTTTTTAAGAAAACATGTTTTCTATCATAATTGCCCACCTTCTCTTTCTCTCATAATTGCCCACTCTATAACAATAGTGATTTAATGGTTGAAATTTCCTAGAGGCTCCTAAATCATGATTAGGTCCCCTTAAACCTCTCTCCCCCCATCAGCTCCTCTCTCTCTCTCTCTCTCTCTCTCTCTCTCTCTCTCTCTCTCTCTCTCTCTCTCTCTCTCTCTCTCTCTCTCTCTCTCTCTCATAATTGCCCACTCTATAACAATAGTGATTTAATGGTTGAAATTTCCTAGAGGCTCCTAAATCATGATTAGGTCCCCTTAAACCTCTCTCCCCCCATCAGCTCCTCTCTCTCTCTCTCTCTCTCTCTCTCTCTCTCTCTCTCTCTCTCTCTCTCTCTCTCTCTCTCTCTCTCTCTCTCTCTCTCTCTCTCTCTCTCTCTCTCTCTCTCTCTCTCTCTCTCTCATAATTGCCCACTCTATAACAATAGTGATTTAATGGTTGAAATTTCCTAGAGGCTCCTAAATCATGATTAGGTCCCCTTAAACCTCTCTCCCCCCATCAACTCCTCTCTCTCTCTCTCTCTCTCTCTCTCTCTCTCTCTCTCTCTCTCTCTCTCTCTCTCTCTCTCTCTCCCCCTCTCCCCCTCTCCCCTCTCTCCCCTCTCTCTCTCTCCCCTCTCCTCTCTCTCTCTCTCTCTCTCTCTCTCTCTCTCTCTCTCTCTCTCTCTCTCTCTCTCTCTCTCTCTCTCTCTCTCTCTCTCTCTCTCTCTCTCTCCCCCCCTGAGATTTACTCTCTCCCTCTAGATTATTCTCCCTCTCTCTTACTCTAAAACCTCAATTCCTCTTTCTCTCTCTCTCTCTCTCTCTCTCTCTCTCTCTCTCTCTCTCTCTCTCTCTCTCAATTCTCTCTCTCTCTCTCTCTCTCTCTCTCTCTCTCTCTCTCTCTCTCTCTCTCTCTCTCTCTCTCTCTCTCTCTCTCTCTCTCTCTCTCTCTCTCTCTCTCTCTCTCTCTCTCTCTCTCTCTCTCTCTCTCTCCTACCTGCTCTGTCAATAGCACCCTAGCTGAAGACTTCCTGGAGCTGACGACTTCTTAGAGCTGCCCCATGTTGTTGCTGAGCTGCCCAGCATACGAGAAGTCCTCCACAGATGACCTTGCCTCTCTCCAAGCTACCACATGTTGTTGTTGAGCATACGTGAACTCCTCAACTCTCGCCACAAGCTGCCACACGCCTCAATGGCATTCAACCCATGCTTATGTCACCCTTTTGAAGCTTTATATTAATTCTCACAATGATGCCTATTTAAGTCCAAATTTGTTTCAGTTTTATTGGGAAATTATCTAAAGAGTCTCATACTTTATCCTCTCAGTTGATCCCTTTCCAACTACTCTATGCTAGCAAACATGTCACATCAGACGGAAAACCTTTAGGGGCACTGTACCAATACGCATACAAACAGGAATGTTGAACATGTCGAGTGCCAATTGCTTATGTTTGGGGCAATTACCAAAGCAATCTCTAAAGATAATACTGTGTGATTTTTCTTTCTCCAACAAGAGGATTTGCTAGAAATAATATATCACCTCACCTACCTACACTCTTTCTCGATGCAATTTATTGGCACCAAAGTTAAATCAAAGCCAAAGTAGTGGTTATTAAATATGGAAGGGAAAACACATATAAGCATTGCGCCATGTGATAGCAGCTACATAGCTATTATTGGCTAGCATGTGACTAGGAAGAACATAATAGACGCTTCATCAAATGAATGGCGATAAAGCCTAAGGATGTATTTATTCAATCATTAAATATAATCATTCCCTTGTGAAAGCATCCCATGTAGGACATATATTTAGCTCTTTGCCATCATCTTTATCTTACTTTGTATAATTTGTAGGTACACCTTGGTGACCTGGAACAAGGAGAAGGCTACCAAGCCTGCACAAGGGTGAGTACTTCTTGTTGATCAAGTGCGCACTCTCTCTTTCTCTCTCTCATACGAGTGTGCTCAAAGCCAAAAATTTATATTCCTCATCCTCATCTTCTTTGAGGTATACGCATTTGATAATCCAACTTTGTGTTGTTATTTTAAAAATAATTAAGACATCTACTCTGAGATGCTTGATCCATTATATGTCAGAGAAATGCTTTCCAACATAGATCAATCAAATTTTGCTATGTAGGAAAGCCATTTAGGAATAAAATAGATTAGATTTACAAAAATCAAATGGTTGATATTAATGTTGATGAACATGAAAATTAAGATCCACCCTTTGCCCTTAGTTAGGCATATGTAGCTTGCCTATCTTTATGGTCACTACAAGGGACGAGGGATATATCAATACCAATTTTTGAAGTGCACTTGAAAAAATCAAAACTCTTGCTAAACTTCTTTCAAGTCTAGCAAGTGCCTTGTAAGTTTCTAATACTTTCTTAACCTTATTTAATGATTCTTTAAATGATGTTTTGGGCAAGAAAACATGTACCATGGGTTGTGTTTGTTGATCTAGAGGCCACCATGATCGATGAAGTGCGCACATAAACATACTTCACATTGAGCAACTAATCAATGGCAAGGAGCATGCTGCCAATAACTTTGCTCACGATTGCTACACCAAGTAAGCATCTTTGTATATTAGGTGCTTCATTCCTTTAATTTTGTTTGAAACATGTTTTCTATCATAATTGCCCACATCCTCTTTCTCTCATAATTTCCCACTCTCTATAATGATAATGATTTAATGGTTGCTCTCTATAATGATAGTGATTTAATGGCCCCCTTGAACCTCTCTCCCGCCTGTCAGTTCCTCTCTCTCTCTCTCTCTCTCTCTCTCTCTCTCTCTCTCTCTCTCTCTCTCTCTCTCTCTCTCTCTCTCTCTCTCTCTCTCTCTCTCTCTCTCTCTCTCTCTCTCTCTCCTCTCTCTCTCTCTCCCTCTCTCCCTCTCTCCCTCTCTCTCTCTCTCTCTCTCTCTCTCTCTCTCTCTCTCTCCTTCCTGCTCTATCGAGAGCTCCCCAACTAATGACTTCCTGGAGCTGATCCAAGTGGGTCCATTCTTGTTGTTTTGTCAGTGCTTCCAAAAATTTAATTATTGCATGCTACCATTATCAAACCCACCATTTTCGTGCTCCCAAGTTTAACTCTTGCTGCATGCACTCGATGTCAATCATCACTGCCTCATCCTTAATCTCTATCCATCATGCCGATTGTACCAGCTGGCTTGTAAAAGTAGGTATGAACTTGTGTGTTTTGAATTGATCATGCATGCATGCTCTCATTGACAACTCCCCAACCGATGACTTCTTGGAGTTGACCCAAATCCCACAGTTTTTGTGCTCCTAGGTTTAGACCCTACATGCGCTTGCGTTGATCATCACTGCCTCATCCTTAATCTCTATCCATCATGCCGATTGTGCCAACTGCTGGTAAAGAGTAGGTATGAACTTGCATATTTTGAATTGATCGTGCATTCTTAGAGTTGACCCGAGTCAATGGTCCATTCTTGTCGTTTTGTCAATGAATATTATATACATTCAAATGGTTGGGAACACACTTCAAATGTATATATTCATTGTCAATGTAGCTCGTTTTAGATGGTTGGGAACACATTTGAAATGGATGGTTTACTCGTACTGGTTTTTTGATCTTTCTATTCAACGTGTACCTCTCCTATTTTGGCCAAATTAGCATGAAGGGAGACTTACTTCTGCAATATTGAAAATAGGATAAGATATTATTGCTTAGACCCACCCTAGGACCTACAATTTGATTTAAAGGCTTAAAAATTGTAATGAGAATCCCTTTGATAAAGAGAAAGGGGGGATAAGAAGAGGATTGTGAAAAAGAATGTTATAACAAATGTGCAAAGTAATGTGTATAATTTGAAAAATTGCTTATGCACTAATATCTTAATAGATGTATGTATGTATTTATGTATATGTACTTCTATGATTAACACTTAATGCTCCCTTGCCCCCTTGAATGCATAACTCAGGTACACACACATGATTAGAATTATCACCATGTATAAGGGTCTTAGGGGATGAGTGCATCTTAGGAGATGAGTGTGTCATGATATGTTTGTCTTGTGATGAGTTTGTAGGACCAAAAGGTTATTGTCAAATAGGCACTTAGTCATGAACTCGGCAAGTGAGTGTCTTTTGATAAGTATGTCACAATTGACTTGGCACTGTATCGTGAACTCAACATAGAGGTGTCACTTTGGTTGTGATACCCTCCCTTCCCCCCTGGGTGTAGATGGGCACGTGGTCGTGAATTAGGCTAAATAGTGTCCTGATGGGCTACACACGAAATAAGTGATGGGCATTTGATTGCGTATTCGGCTGCACAATGTCCTGACACACTAATTGTTTGCTATTGTTCAATGGGATGGGCATTTAGGTTGTCTATTCGACCAAAAAATGTCCTGACCTATATGTAGTTTTTTTTAATATATCATGTTCTTGCATTTGTATGCTTTTTATTAGTTATGACTTGATGTAATTTTTGTTACCTTTTCAACATTTAGATGGTATCATGCAATTGAAGTTCATATTCAACACCAATATAAATTAAGATTGATATCATACAATTGTATTCTTAATCAAAGATTATATGTCATATATTTATATTAAAGTTATGTAGCTTAGCTTACAATTGGTAGCTTAAGCCTTGGCCATTATGCTTATACACTTGCTTTTCTTTATTGTAGAGAGTTTACAATTTGTGAAGATGGCCTTGAACGTTGCCAAAGCACTACACATTTTCTTAATAGAGGCTATATCATCCAAAACAGAAGAGCAGATATCACTCCTCAATAGTAATGGAATTATATTTTTCAACTTCTACAATTTAGCATGTACATCCATGCGGACCATGTTGCAACAGTGAGGGCTTTCGCACCTAGTCATATGCATTTTGTGATCCCAAGAAGAACTTTCATCTTTGTCATACATTGCTTGGGAATGCACCCAAGATGGTTGAAGATCTTAAGGAGTTAGCACTAGTGTCTATATTGAAGGAGAGGTAAGCCTTATGGAACATGAAGTGGAGAGAAGAGATGGCATGCTTAAAGCGAGCAAAGGACTTGTCCGGGGCAACCTCTCTACCAAAGCATCTAAAGACCACTATAAATGCAAGTCCTAGTTCTAGTCCCACAAGGTAGAGAGATAATCCATCGGGGGCAAGAACTATATTGTGCACATTGAGGAATCACCAATGAGCACCAACGATTGGCATTCCCTTTGACGCCATCAAGCTAGGTAGAGTCATTGGTGAAGGTTCCTTCGGACAGTGTGTCCAAGTTATTATAGATAATATTACTTATTTTCCTTTAGATTTAGCATATTTTGCCAAAATGTACAAGGGCTTCAACAATGTTAAGTTGTAGCAATTCCAAGTGGGGCGTGGGATGTAAACAGTCAATGCATCCATTGTACGATACATTGCCTTTACTTATGAGCCCCCCTAGGTTACGGTCTTTCTCTTTTTCAATGGTGGTATAATAGATTATATATTGATGTGGGACCCTTTTTAAGAATGTAAATATAGAAAAACCATCGAGCACCTCCACAAGCCATCAATGGGGTTCAGACCTGATCCTGATAGGGTGTCTACTACTGCAGAGGAGAGGGCTAGGATCGTGGGCATCATCAATAATATGCCAAACATTATTCATGAATTGGTGGAAGGGATGAAGGCTGTGCATAGTGCTAGTATCATCTATTCGGTCTTACATGCCAAGAACATGGTGTTGGATTTCACCAGAGATAACACCCCCAAGGTGGGCATCATAGACTACGGTCTCATGCTTATTTCTAATATGAAAAGATGAGCTCTCAACTGCCCATCTGGGGGACCAAATGAGCCCATGCACATCGTAGATGAGTGCCGATGGAAAGGAGTGTTGGAAAGGAAAAGAAGACCATGGATTGCTCCTGAGATCTATGATCCATCGTGCAAGTCTGCTTACAACAAGGAGTCACATGTATACATAGTTGGTTGGTCATCTGTCTTGTTGAGTTTTGGCAACTAGGCCAATGTCTATGGTTGCGTAGGGAGCCGAGAGATGCCCCAGATGATTTCATAATGCACCTAATACAGTTCAAGGCAAGGGATCGCATGTTGCTAGATGATAAGGCCATGCGAATGTCCTTTGCAGATCTCAATGACTTTTTGAGGGCACAATGCAACACTAATCTTGTAAAGGCACAAAGACTACTTGTAGAGCTTGACCCTATTCTAGTTCACCCTTTTTGAACATCCCACCTCTTGTAATCTCTCCTTGTATTTTGTAAAACAACCTATCAATTTTTTGAGTCTCTATGACTCGTGAAACTAAGGATGCCTAGAAAAGTTTTATTTTTTTTGTAAAACTATATGCTCTATAGAATACATCTTGTAATTTGTGCTTTAAGATTAAGTTAGTTATGTGGATGTACTTCTTCAAGAGCAATTATCTTAAGATTTTGTGTCTTTATGTGTCTTGTCAACAATTTGCATGGTTGACTTTCTCAATTTTTGAAATTTAATAACCACATTGTTTCATATTTAATATCATGGTGTAGATTTTATATCTATAAATAGTCTCTAGCTAGCATGCATGAAACAGTAACGAACCATATAATGTATGTTCAAAGTTTCAATCTCTCTTATTTTCTTTGCTAAATATGATTGTACAAATGGAGTGTTGTATGCATGCGATTTTTTAAAGTTGCCAAATAGATATATTGTACACAAGCGTGCAAGAAAGAGAACTACTTCAATGGTTTAAAAAGCTATGATTTTCACATCGTATTCATATTGCATTTTAAATTACTATGATTAGAAAACAATAATACATTATAAATTAATGATTAAAAAACTAATAACCAAGTGTACCTAGCAACTATAAATGATGCCAAACCTCTTAAACTTTCCCTGACAAATTACTATTTTTGAAATGATGCAATAACTTGTCACCTCCACTAGTGCAAGTAGACATTCTCGTGTGAGATATACCCTAGTTTTGCAAGCTTAGTCATCAACGTTATCAAGTGTATAAAATGTATTGGTGAATTGTATATCTTGTTATCATTTCTAATGCTATGTACTTTATTTTCTATGGATAGGCTTTATTAGATAAATATTTAAGTCTTTACTAGATGCATTGCTTTTATAGTTGCAAGCTAAAAATGTAGGGTCTATTTTTCACTGAGTAGAAATTGATGCTTGTGTTATGCGATGGAAACACTTCTATTTTATTTTTTAAATATTAGTGTTTTTTTTTACATATGAGAAGTTACTAAATTATTTTTTGTTTTGTATTTGGTTATAAGGTTGATCATTCATGGCTTCAAGAACTCGCATGAAGGTCTTTGATTATGGCCTAGTGAGAAGAAACTTTTGGGTTATGTTCAAGTTATGGTTGATTCCACGTAGTGCTATACGACAAGAGATTACACAAGATGAGCTTATATCTGGTCCCTTTAAATTCATAATTGAAGATGAAGATGATGACATTGGTTGCACCCTAAACCCAGTACAAGAAGAACGTTGCCATGTAGAAAATGTTAAGTTTATTGGTATAAAGAGAGATTCAAGCATGGTAGATAAGGTTCGGGATGAGGGTAGGCCTAGAAAACGCATATGTGAAGGCTTGAAGGATACTCTCGCGGACACTAACTTCAATGCAAGCGATGAATGTCATCATAGTTTGCACAAGTCAGGTTCAACCTAAAGCATGTTAAAAGCATGCTCAAGAGCACATTGATTTCAAAGTCTACTCTTGAAAGGTGGCTAAACCAATGTGAGAAGACTCGCAAGAAGTTGAGGGAGTAGAACCCACCAAGAGATGATAGGTTTGAGCTTGCCATAGAAGATCTTAATGGTGCACCCTTGGCTCGAGTATGGTGCCATGAATGTGAAGCTCCTTATGGATCAAAAGTCATTGGCAAGTAATTTGCTTACTCATGTCTTTCTAATTTCATGAGAACCCATATATTGGAAGGCCAAGCCCATCAAATAAGATATTTGACAAATCAAAGGTTGAATGTGGGGGCGACATCTAGCTCCAAAGACGTAGAAGAAAGCAATGAAGATAATATGGCTGCGGTTTTAGCTGTAGTAGAGGAGATGGATATTTTTAATAGCACTCATGAAGGCAAGTGACATCTTTTTAACCATTGAAACCTCCAGTAAAATGTTATTTTCATATACGACAATTACTGGTTTATGAAAGAGTTGAACTTTAGTAAGGTTTGGGTTTGTTTTAAAATCACTTTTGTATATGTATCTTAGGGATAATTTCTAACCATTTTGGAGATTAATTTGTGAGAGTCTTGACTTGAAATCATACAAGATCTAATTTTGAGCTTATTCAGGCAGCATTGAATGACTACAAAGATAAAGGGAGAGTAAGAGATGTATGCAAGTATGATCAGAAATGGTTGCATTTGTGCCCTTTAAGATTAGACTTGCATACGATTCTCACAGAGCATATCAAGTCCAAGTCTCACATCATGGCTATATCCAAAAAAACATCTACCAACCATGTAGTTTTGACAAATGCTAGAGGGCGACCAAAGAAGCTCTTTCATGCAGATCCACAACAAAAGTCACTGAGCTCTTTTCTTCAGTCAACCAAAGAAAGTACCATACTAACACATTCATAAGGACCTTCTACTTGTACAGGTGACCCATATATGCCTTCTTCTTGTGATTTAAATTTGGTCAGTTGGGGATTATGGCAAAGGATCGTGCCTTACAAAGCATGCGACGTCAACATAAAATATACTTTACATGACCTTAAAATAGGAAAGGAATGGTATCTAGAGCCATTCACAAAAGCTATCTTATATGACAGATCTCTTGAAATTAAGATATATGGATGCTATGGGCACATAAATTGCCTTCGTATTTCATGTGATGGAAATCCCCTTGAAAGTTTTACTTGTATCATTAAAAAATTCCCACTTATGATGATTTTTGCATGACAGTATACAAAGAGAGTATTGCTATTGAGAAGAGAGGGGTTAGGAATATAGAGGAGGAAGGCGATTAGATTATCTTAGCAGTGAAGAGTTTAAAAATGTGACAGTTAAGTCCAAGAAAGACTTGAAAGAAGCCAAGAGATAGATATGGTAGTTAGAAGCAAGAATTATCGTGCTTTGTGTGAGGATTAGGTCCTTCAAATAAGCAAACTTTGAATGCTTTAACAGGAAGGATGTGTGGCGCTTTTGTAATAATATAGTTGAGGCCCATCGACAATGTAAATTTGGAGGTAAACAAGCTTTGTGGGACTTTTTTCAAGATGTAGCAAAGAATATAGTACGAACAAAACAAGCACAATGATTCAGTGAGTCCACAAAGGCCATGTTTGAGCTCATTAAGCTTTGGGGTGGGCCATGCTTGCATGAATTTATGAGTACTAACCTTGGAGGGCCATCCATGTGCACTACAAGAAGGCAAGGGAAGAAAGAAATTCACTTCATGCTTGGAGAACATGAGTATATATTTGAGGCAGTGGGTAAGATATACATGGATGCAAAAAGTAAACATGGAGTAACGTCAATGGTGCCGATTATCATTGTTGAAGATAAGATAGCCATCAAATGTTGCATAAGGTGAGCTTAATAGATCTAATGTCTTGTATTTTGCAACATTTTTTACTTTCAATCATGTAAAGGAAGTTTGTAAGATATTGAAAGTTAAAGCAAACTTTTATTTATGCAGGTGGAATGCAAAGGATGACACTCTTATTGGATTTTGTGGAAGTAAAGGAGAACATCACCAATGCCTTACCTTGGAGAGCATACTGACCAACTCTTTTTTAATTGGTGTGGAAAAAAGCTTGTTAGTCCACTTGATAGCCCTACTCGACAACTTGCGATTGGTAAAGTTTGGATTACACTCAATCATATTGCAATGATCCATAACTCATTTTTCATTGATGAACACAAGCTACATGATGGAGATATACAAAGAAATGATCATCAAAATTGGGCAGTTGCCCAAAGGATTGCAAGCAGACAAGTGCAATGTTGTATGAGACAATTACAGAAGAAAGAGAGAAGTATGCAAGGAGCTGTGGGATATTTGCATATTCTGGCTAATTACATTGATGTTTTCTTATCACTATATCTAAACTTGAAGGATCGTGTGGTGATGGCAACTAAGGTTAGTTTCTTCTTCAAGCTTTGGAGGTTGTGGATACATCAACATGCAATGTACAACTTGAAGATAAATTTCATAAGTAGAGAGGCCTACATAGATATTCAACTCTCATGCCATTTTGTTGTGCTTCTCATAAAGGTTTTTCGTGACTTTTATCCTACTCTCCAAGTGTCCATTGCATCTCACAAGATTGAATGCAATAGCTGAATTTTATTTTAGTAAAATTGGAGGTATGGTGGGACAAGAGAGAACCTTTGACTTTGGATATTTGCTACATAGTGTTGGCAGTTTGAATAAGATTGCCATGCATGAATGTAGTTCAGATGGGCTGGTTTTCTCAAGAGCTCATAAAAAACAAGAGCATGTATGAAAATGCTTGAATAAAAAAGATGAAATTATAGACATAGATTTAGGCAACTATGAATGTGTGTCTTTAGATGATGTAATAGCGGATGCCTTGAAAGAGGGCTTGCATCAAGCACAAATGTCGTGTCAGTCATTGGGATTGAAACCTAGCAAGGCAGATAACTTGAATTGGTAGTTACACCCTTGGGAGGATACAGATTTGACATGGTCAAAACTAGATGCTGAGATGGGGAGGCCGATGAGTATGATGACTTTGCACAACCAAGTGGTGATGACCAGCAATTACAAGAGGTTTCAGATGGGGATGATGAGATCATTGCTCTTAGTGAGATTTGACATGAAATCGATGGGCTCTTCGATGAAGTTCGTGACTCAGGCACTATTGCAAAGAGAAAATATTAACCCAACAGTAGTAGTTGATGGAAAGTATATCTTCAAGTCCACATTGATCAACCAATTGAATGGGAATTCAACATTTTCAAAAGATCGATTAACAACAGTGAGGCAAGGTGTCTATTTCATTCATGAATCAAAATGACAATCATCAAGCAATGTGAATTGCTTTGGGATAGGTTGTGATTGTGCAATATGTTTTGTGTATGACATGCAAGATACTGTAAGCATCCAAAGAGAGATGGAAAAGCCACAAACTTAAATAAAATGGATAAGTCTCATGGCACATGGTATCTTGGCCAAGTCCAAAAGATGAGGAAAAATTAGGACATAGATATGTGGATTATAAACAGGGCTTTGATTTGACAAATTGACCTCAAGGAATAAAAGTTCAGCTTGGTTGGTACCAGAGGGTGAAAGGACAACGTATGTTCACGTATGACTTAACTAACTTGAATAAAATTGCTATAGAGTCAATCATCACATTGGCAAATTAAGCATACAATGCATCAAATGATAGATACCAACTAGACGAGAATGATTATAAGATATTTAATGACTTTCTCAAGTGCACTGAGTAATTATTTTCATGCTCAAAGTAAGTGATTGTAATCTATGATAAGCTTTGTATTGTCTTTCTAAATAAGGTCATTATCTTTATTGTAGTGTCTTCTTTCTTGTAGGTAATGGATGTTCAAGCTAGAACTTGGCAAGGCTGGGGTATACTCTTTGCAGTTGAAGTATTGCAACCGAAGAGTTCTTTTAAGATCCCTTCAAACTAGTCATATGGCAATGTGCTACATTGATAGATGTATATTTTTGTAGCAGAAGTATTAAGGTGATGTATCACTATTGCATCATGATTGAAATATGATGCATATATTGTAAGTAATATCTAATCTTTTTCTTTTGATTTTAATTATGCTATATACTTTGCACACATTGTTGATGTGTGAGTGATTGACAAGATGAAAATTTTTTTTGTTTTGATTTCAGACCAATTTTGTGTTGTTTTGATCTTTTGGGATTCTCAAGCAGCATAATGCATGGAGATTGCTAGTCATGGAAGCAATGAAGTCAACATACTTATGTATTTTTCTTTTTTATAGTATACAGCCTTTATCATACTACACAATCCAAATGTATAAAACATGCTTTGGACATGTGAATCTTGGAGTTTTTTGTGTATAGCTCTATGTTGCAGTGCTATTGTAAAAGTTTCATAATATTAACATCGTGTCCGAATATCCATCTTGGATCATTGTGAGAATTCCATGGCTAAAATATTGTAGTATCATGTTTTAATTTGAACTATATAGAAGGGGCCATGAAAATGCACACTGGATTCGAAATTTAGATTTACAGAGGGAATATAACTATTGCCTTCAAAATTCACAAAAGGGGTATATAAAATGGTGAAAAAAAATTTAATGGGTTTTTAAAGTATTCTTTGAACACACGTTATATAGAGGGCTTCCATAAGGTGACCCCCCCCCCCCCCAAAGTATGGGGTGTACTAGATGGAGGATAGAGTGCACTAGTGCACATGTGCACTAAAGTGTGGCAAGGGTGCGACAAACACCTTTTTCCTTCCCTGCTACTTGTTGCAATCCTCCCTTTCCAATAGGGTGGATGTGCAAGCATATAAAGGGTTTACGGATCACGCACACACATTGCCATGCAAGGGTGCACACTAGCACATAGGGTTCAATGATACAATTTGTGCACCAATGCTTTGTGGTGATGCTACGATGTATATGAAGCTTGTCAAGAAAGAAAAGTTATTCATCATTGATTGCAATTTCCTCAAGGTTTTTAAATGCAGCCATTCGTGTACAAGAAAGAAAAGTTATTCATCATTGATTGCAATTTCCGCAAGGTTTTTAAATGCAGCCATTCGTGTACAATGCATTTCTCTCTTTTGAGCATCAATTTTAAGAGGATCCAAACATGTGTATTACAAATTTTCAAGTGCACTAAATTTAGAAACCCCTTAAATGCATCGATTAGTCCATAGATTGATAGCTTGGGCCGCTCTCTCGAGTCTCACCCACGAGTGTGCACTTTCCCTTTCCACAAGGTGAATGTGACTTATGGGGACTTGAGAAGTTGAGAGAGTCCTTCCTTCTCTGTCTCTGCATTAACCCTCCAATCCCCGAGGCTCATTCAATGTTAACACATGATGTGCAATAAACTCATACCTTTTCCCTTTCGTGGTGCTGTGTGCGATGGTTTCTTAGGGATGTTCCAATGGTTTCTCCTTCTGCAATGGCCATACTTCCTTCGTCTCCGAAGGACCTCAAGTGCTCATGATGCTCAAGGCTATGTTTATGACGATTATGATGATGGTTCAGGCCATGAAGTCGATGGTGATGATGATGACAACATTGCCGCCCATGATCGTGCTATTGCTGATGATGACGATGATATTTGATGATGCAGAATCTCCAAGCAACGATTTGTTGTAGCCGTGTTATGATCATGATGACAACCTTATTGCTGCGTGTGGTGGTCGTGATAATGTTGATGAAGCTGGCTACGATTCCGATAACGATAACGATGTTGATTATGCCAGGATGAACCAGTAACAATTGTTGCCAATTTACTGTGTGTTGGATGTCGCTATGAGAATGATGGTAATGATGGCAATGATGGGGCTGCTGCTCGTGAAAGATGGAAAATGCCGTGTTGCAGGTCATGATGATGGCGTTGTTACTGTCCGCGATATCCATGCTACAGATCGTGTTGCCAAATGTCATGTCGCGGATGATAATGATGGCGATGATAGAGATGTTGGTCACACTACAGTCCATGATGATCGTAATGGCGTAGAGGTAGGCCAACAATGATTGTATAGACCCCAAGTGATGCGGATGACAGCTAGCGGCCTGCTTCAGGTCATGAAGACGATGGTGGAGATGCCAACGATGGCAGTAGACGATCATGAAGATGATGATGATGATGTTGTGCTGATGAGCAAGGAGGGAAAATAGCAGGAATCGATTGCAGGAGAGGAGGATTATCTCCAAAAAAGGAAGGTGATGATGATGATGATGATGATGTTGTTGTGCTGATGAGCAAGGAGGGAAGATAGCAGGAATCGATTGCAGGAGAGGAGGATTATCTCCAAAAAAGGAAGGTGGAGAGGGTGGCACACTTGCTGTTGCCTTCTATTTTCACCTCCTTTTTTTGCCTTTTTGCTTTTTTTGGGGATAAAAATCAAGCCTATACCATTGTTCATGCGCTGAGAATCCTCTCTCTTTCATCGTTCTTGCTTATCGCATGTCCTAATAGATCCAAGGACTCTTACTATCAAGGCAAATTTTTCAAGCAACGAAATTCATGATCGATTCACTTCATCTTGCGTGCACAAATTATACATATGTATCTCCAAGGTCTATTCCTACTGCTTGTGCATATTGACGAAAGTGTATTTCCTTAACGTTGCGCTATTCTCATCAAACTTCATTCTTAACCAAAATAAATATTGTGTAATTTTATTCATTGTAAATCAAGGCTTTTTAAGACTTGGAACTATGTGACAATAGTCCTAACTACCGCATGCACATTTTGAAGCTACCAGGCATACACCCCTCATATTTTGCAATGCACGATGCACTAGTGACTTCATCGACCGACATACCCTTGGTCTTGACAATGAAACCAAAACGTTGGGCAACATGCACTCAACAATGGGACATTGGATACACCCTTATTATTTTAGAAGCTTCAATTACAAAGCACAATGGCTATCTCTGACCTGGCCTCTTGTATGTCACAAATGCTATGATCCATTTGTAGTTAGCATGCATGGCCTTCCTTCAAACACAAAAGACACACATTGCAAGCTCCATGATCCATGATGCACTCCCTTGGTTCTCAAATCCTCTATGGTTTTTGCATGCAAGAGATAAGCATGGGTATAGACATGAGAAAACACTAGAAAGAAGAAATGAGGCTTCACCACTTGGTCCCTCACCCTCACACTCTCACTCCCTTGCTCTCATTAATCTCACTCTCCCTCACACACACACACACACACACACACACACACTCTCTCTCTCTCTCTCTCTCTCTCTCTCTCTCTCTCTCTCTCTCTCTCTCTCTCTCTCTCTCAATGGTAAAAACAAGAAGGCAAGAATGAGGAGTTTGCACACACATGAACACCTTGTTCTATTCAATCTCATCCTTTAAATATAGCTTTTTAGGATTAGGGTTTTCCCATTCCCCTTGGGTATCTAGCCCTCTTTTTGTTCCAATGATCAGTCACCTCTTATTGCATGCTTTCCTACGGTGAGAATAAAATAGAATCTCTTCAGTTTTGCCTTGGGAGTCTACACCACCATTACAAATTGCACAAGATTGAGCTCAGCTTTTGGAATTACATGGCAAGTGATGTAATTTCTTGGTAATTTAAGTGTACACCCGCTTTGTGGCATTCTAGCAATGATCTTTGAATTTTTCATGGCACAATCCAAAAAGTATGCTCCATTTAAGCCAAGATATTATGCTCCAGCATTGCTTCTTGCAGTTAACAGCTACATAGCACATGGTGGATTTGTGTAGTTTTTTCTCTATACCTACAATGTTTGCATCAAGTGTAATCAATGGCCATGGATAGAAACAAACATGTGTTCCATATATTGGCTATTGAGGACAACTTGGACAAAACCAAATATCCACTTCGGGCTTATATTAGCTCTGGATTATTGTGCAGGGAATTAGTATGTCCTTTTATGGTTATAGAAGCGAAACTTAAGTGTGTGCTTTTAAGAATATTGCAAGTTTCAGTTCTTCTCCAGTTAATACTAAAGCAATATCACCTACTCCTAAAGACATTTGTTGAGATGGCAAAAACACAGAGGCTTATGCATTAATTGCATTATCTACTAAATGCACCATGATCCCACACATTTGTTTGTATAAAAGGACTAAAGAGGCTTGGGACTTGCAAGTTTGCTTGCATCAATGAAGAAATAAAGCATGTTTGCTTACTTGTTAAACAATTACAGAGTGAATATATGGATGAAGGTGACTTTACGGACAATTTTTTGACAAGGATTGAACATCTTAAGAAACAATTAATTATTTCGTACGAGATTTCGCTAGACAACTCACTTCTACTAATTATTCTCAATGGTGTTTTACATTCTCATCAAAGTTTTATGTCCACTTTGCGTTTGATGATAAAGCACAATCCCAATGCCTTATGATTTGGATGAGTCAAAAAAGTAAAGAAAAAGCTACATTTTCTACTAATAAGTTGAAATCTACAAAAACTATTTAGACAAAAATAGTTAATAATCATAAGAATAGAAATTATATTAAAACCTAGTACAAGTATTGTAAGACAACAAATTATGTGATTCATGACTATCCCAAACTAGCTACAAAAGAGGTTAAGAAGAAATAGGCTAGTATGTGGTTGCAAAAGCCTTTCCTTCCAATTTAGAATCTATAAGTGTTATCCAAGATAAAGAGTGGACATTAGTGTAAAATGTAGTTATGATCCTTTCTTGCATGGTTTTTGTATGTCTGTTATGGATTCACATATATCGTACTTTGACAATGGTGCCACTATATGCATATTACTATGCAATGACATTTGTTCATTTCTCTCGAGTGCGCCCCTAAGGGCAACAACACAATTACATTGTAAAAGGAGTCAGCAACATTGTGTTGATTGTTACTATTGGTTGTAGTTTCACACTTACAAATGCTTTGTATATCCTAGAGACAAAAAATTAAGCTTTTGTCAATTTTTGCACTTGCCAAGATTATCTTGATTATCAAATTTTTGGATGCTGGATGTACAATACGTGATCTCTTATGTGTTGATATAAGTATTACATTGAGTTCACTATATTATAGGTTATATAGGCTCAAAAATCATGGAAAATGTGTGGTATATCTCATGAAAACAGCATGATGTATAATCAAAAGTCAAGCTTTTCCATATGGTTTCTAGCTTGAGGCTATTATGTGTGCAACTTGCATTTTAAATAGTTGTCCCAACATAACATTGCAATCTATCACTCCATATGAGGCTTCACATGTGAAAAGTCGTTTCCTATTCCCTTGTGTATTTTTGGTTGCCTAATTCATGCAATAGTACCTATATAACATCACAAATAAATTGAATAAAAAGTATGTGAAATGTATCTTTGTTGATCATAATCTTACATCAAATCATACCATCCACAAAGTAAGCATATTTCAATTAGTCTTAATATTGTCTTTGTCAAAGATGTCATGCAACCTTTACTTATATGTACCAAGAATACAAATTTACACTCATATAATACATATAACACTTAGTGCTTCCTTTCAATGGTGGACAATCAAATGTAGCACCAATTGAGGTAATTTTCCAACCTATGCAAGGTGCTAAGGAGCCCACAAATTAGCCTATATCTAATACAAGTGTAAATGATGCACTTGTTATTGAGATGCAAAAATGGCTAGTACAAATGTTGTATGATAGTACATTGGATGAACTTTGTCTAGCCATACTCGTTCTGGCTCTCACAATGGCTAGTACAAATGTTAATTGATAGTACATTGGATAAACTTTGTCTAGTCATACTCGTTCTAGCTCTCACAATGCCTCTTATGCATCAAATTATTATGTGTTGGCTATTTCTAGTATGTGTGATGAGGATAAGCTTGGTTTTTTAAAACAGAGATATGAAATTCCAAAATTTGGATGGTTGTTATGCAATCTGAATATAATGTCATCAAAAATGGCACTTGGTTCTTACGTGAGTTATCTCTTAGAAAAAAGGTCGTTTGTACTAAGTGAGTTTACATGTTAAAACCCAAGATACATAGTAGTGTTTGTAGCATTTCTATATCAGTAACTTATAATGGTTTGAATGTAAATTACTTGAAAATTAAAAATACATTTCTAAATGGTCACTTGTCTGAGGAAGTGATGTCTTTGAGCCTCATGGTTTCATTCAGAAGGGGAAAGAACACAAAGTCTACAATTGAAGAAGGCATTCTATTACTTGAAGCAAACACCTCAAGCATAGTGTGAGCAACTACATGCAAACTTGACTACATGTGGTTATAAGAGTACCCCAACTAAGATTACCTTATATGTTAGACTTAGGGTGATGCTCCTCTAATGATTGTGACTTATGTCAATGGCATGCGATATATTGATCCTAATGAGACATATGTTGCTAACTTTAAAGCTAAACTAAATTCAGCTTTGACATGTCAAATTTCATCCTACTACATCGTTATTTGGGCCTTCATTTCAACCAATGTGATGGATAAATTTATTTGTGTTGAACAAAGTATGTCTAAACATTGCTGTGGAAATTTGATCTTCAAGACTACAAGCCTATCACTACTCGTGTGGAGACACACTTGACCTTGAGTATTGATGATGCCAAAGATTGTTTTGATGTCTTTCTTTATCAATGGGTGGGTTGATGCTTGATTTGTATATGCATTATGAGGCCTGATATTTAGTTTGGAGCCTCACAGGTAAGCAAGCTTATAAATAGCCCAATCACCAAGCATTGACATGCATTAACCTTTTTGTTTTGTAATTTGAGGGATGCTAAACACCTTGGGTTATCATATCCCAACAAGGGATCATTATTGATATATTTATATGCTTTTTCAAATTCTATCTAGGCTACCTATTACAATACTCATATATCCATAAATGGTTTTTATTTCATGATTGGCAACTCAGGCACATCATGGTTGAGCAAGAAGCAACTAATTATGGTAACTTTTAGTTGTGAAGCAAAGTACCAAGGCAACTTTCACAACTATAGTTAAGTGTATTTGGCTCAAACACTTTTATATGATTTGGTTATTGGACAATCACCTAGTATCGCCATCTCAGCAATTGCATGGAACACAATATTCCATGCTAACACAAAGCACAATGAGGTGCATTATTATTATGTCATGAAGAGACTCTCTACAATAGAGATTAGCTTCATCTATGTAACAACTTAAAACAATCTTGCAAATCTTTTTACAAAGGCTTTGCATTGTGAGAAGTTTGAGGCATTTTGCAAAGCTTTGGGTTAATCAAAATCCATCAAGCATGATATTTTCCTATACATGAGTACTAGCTCTTGCCTACAACATTACTCCCAACAGTATTTGTTACCATATTTTATAATAATGAGTGAAGCACCATCAAGGCAGTTTTTTTTCTCAATATGAGATTCCCCCCCCCCCCCCCCCCCACCTTGAATATATGCCCATTCACTCTAATGCAAACTTAGTCTAATAAATCTTCTATATTAACACCTCTCAATACACTTTGTTGTGTGCTCAAGCTTTTTGTTTCTCCAAGCTATGTATGCATGTTCATGCAACCCTAAATCCAACATCCCCAAAGGAAAAATGTTGTCATAAGTAGACTTTCTTTTCTGATTGCTCTACAACAAATTTTACTAACAGGGATAAATGTTCTTCTCCTTACAAATAAATAGTCATAAGGATTACTCCAAGGCAAACTTAATCTAGTGGATATTCTATAATAACACCTCTCAATACACTTTGTGTTGTGTGCTCTCAAGCGTTTTCTTCTCCAAGTTGTGCATGCACAATCATGCAACCCTAAATCCAACATCCCTAAAGAAAAAATGTTATGATAAAGGTAGACTTTCTTCTCTATTACTCTATAACAAACTTTACTAATGGTGATAAAGGTTCTCCTTACAAATGAACAATCCCATAATATCAAGCTAAAACTTAGCCAAAATACTTAGAAATCTTTTCTTGAAAATGTAAGGATTACATCCAAGATCTAAAAAGGAGTTAGATGACCACTAGCAAGGTGCAACTTAGCTTCTTGGAGTAAATGAAGGCTACCATCAAAGTAAGATCAAGGGAGGATGGAATTCTGTTAAGTCGATGTAATTGTCAAATCTAGCTACATTGACAAAGTTTAGTTGTGTAGATGCATCTAATCCTAAAAAATAGCACTAGTATTGTCCTCTTACCATATACTCAGTTATTTCCTTATGTATATTCTATGCATGTACATACATGTATTTTTATAATTACTTCTAGATACTAATTAATTGCCCTCTAGAAAAAAGCTTTACTACTATGAGACATGCGGCCATGAAATGCTAGTTGTACGCTTAGTGGCTCAACTTTCATGGCTACAGAGGATGCTCATAATGTTACGAGCATGATGTTAACATATGTCCTAGTGATCACATTTCATATAGAGCTCAATCACAATCCTAAGGAGTGCTTGGTACATGTAAAATGGATTGAGCATCACCACCATTGAAAATAAGTGCTAGGTACATGAAAAATAGATTGACAATTTATACACATGGTAATGAAAAGTGCCAATATCATGCAAGTACCTCTATTAAGGAAGAAATAGCTTTGTGATGACTTAGTTGAAAAATGATCACAGAGTTTACTCGAATGAATGCTTTTTTATCATGAATTATATGATGTGCCCTCCCATTATAGCCTACATCATTATGAGAGATGTCTTTGTACATGAGCTTTATCTAGCAAATTATTTTCCATATGAGGGATGTCAAGAGAGTTGCATATCAAAAAATATATATATTCCAAACAAAATATCCAAAAATATGCCTTGCTAATCATAAAACCTTTAGTAATAGGCAAATCAACCTCAATTTGAACAAACACACATCAAGTTCATTTGAAACCACAACTCTAAGGCAAATTAATTATCTTGCAAAAGTATATGCCTTTCCACATTGAAATTTCCAATGAAAATAGAAAGAACCAATGCTAATTTGTGCAAATACACACTAGGCACTTTTGTAACCACAACTCTAAAACTTCATTACCCCCACAACAATTTTCTGCACATTGATTGAAGTCTGAACGCCCACCTAGTGGTTTCTTTGAAGATAAGAAATGAATTATAGAAACCATAGTTGTGTTGATATCACCAAGTTTGTATGAACCATTATCACTCTATTACTTGCAATCTAAAGACTATTGATAGGCAAGCTCTATTATCTGAAATGATTTGCTGAAAGGGTAGTGCATTTTGTAAATTCCCAAAGAAAAACAATAGTTAGAAGCCTTTTTGTAATGACAATTGAATACGTCATCCATTTAATCCTAGTTCAAGCCCATTGTTTCTGGAGCCGGTTCAAATTTAGGAGTCCCAGAACATTATTCACTTTGGCATTGCTGCTCCTTTGCTCTTGTCATAATGCAAACTCACTTCTTAACAAGTCATATTAGATTTGTAGAATGGAATGTTTAGTTATTCAGAGATGGAATTGGTTCATGCAAAAAATATCAAAGATGCTTCACGTAAAAGAGTTAGATCAACAGGAGATTATGAGACAAGCTGTGATGAGATGCATTACAATAGTTCTGAAATTGTGTAACAAGGGCATATGACGCGCACAAGAACATTGCCCTTTTGTTATTAGTATTGCTTTCTAAAAGTATGCCAGTTAAATTAACTAGAGGTAATCTTTCAAAGAATCACCTTCTCTCCGTTTCATTGTAATAGCATATGCCCTGATGGGCAATGCTAGCAAACATCCACCTAAATTCCACAAAAAGCTATATTTCTTTACTAGTCTCCACTTTGGACACTCTACTCTGGTCCAAGAGCCCAATATAAATATATTCTCCAAAAACTCTTTTAGTCTCTTCAAAATGGCAGTGGGAATTCGAATCAATCAAGGCTTAACATAACGAAGTGCTTTGAGCTTCTATTAGGTGCTCAAGTTTCCTTAGATTGACTATTTCAGGCTCTGCACTTAGTACTTACCAAGTATGACAAGATTTGGTGATGCCAAAGGAATCGAGGGGGATTACTACCAAGCAAAGAAAGAACCCACTTGAGTGGCTTCCACAAGCTATGATCACATGCAAGACTTCAATAACTCTTCAAAGGACAGCCCATTAACTCGTTTAACATTTTTGACCATTCGCAGAACTTCAATCATAAGTAAGACAATAGGTCATACACAACCTTGTGCACACTAAGCACAACAGAAATCATTGCACACTTGTTTCAACTGCATACGATGCTTGCAGCATGCAACTCTGTTTGAGACTATTTCTCACCCTAGTACACTTGCACTTAAAGATGCCATTCAAAAGTGCAGCAACGTTGAGTACTGTCAAAAGAACTAACAATGTCAGTTTGAAACTCTCGCCCTGGTACACATCCAATTAGAAAGGCCTTTTGAAAGTGCAACAAAAATGCGCACTACTGTCAAAAACTGAAAAAATATCTCATCTTTGATGAATATCCAGGTTCCAAACCATCATACAGGCTACTGGGATTAAGCAGCCACTCATCTTAAAGGAAGAGAGAAGAAAATGTGCTATAGTTCACTGCCCTCTGCACTTCAACGTGACAGCATGCTGCCTTGCGTACCGTAGACTTAACCTGCATGGCATATTTTTGCATGTCAATTCTTTTTATCTTCCATGACACTCTCAACATCGAACAAGCAATCTGATATAGCATTTAATGTTGGTTCATACCTCAGATTCATGTATACCAGACCTTCCGAAGTTTTGTTAGCTAACGGGGCCACCCACCAGCAGGACCACCATGCTGTTGCCAGCCTGGAGGTAAACCACCCTGCATCATGTTTTGCTGCATAGATTGTTGGGGGTAACTTGGGTGAGGCACTTGCTCCCTTGGTTGTATCTCCACCTTGATAGGCCTCCCCAAAATAAGCATACCATTAACTGCTGCTACAGCTGCCTCAGCAGCAGGCAAATTTTCCATGGTGACAAGTCCTGCATCCAATACACTTCTTTTGCAGCCTCACAACAAGACCAAAGGAAATTTTTCTTCTAAAACTTGCACATGAAAATAACACTCAATACATGAGCTTGTAAGAAGCTGGTCTTTTATTCTCCAAAGCATAAAAGAGCAAGTAAACAGTTCCAGTTTGCAAAATGTCAATTTTGTAACTGTGCCACATCAAATTATAGCATCACATTTGTGAGTGTGCTTCTTTCAGGGAGGTAGAAGACTAGTTGAGAGAACAAAATTTGCAAGCAGATGAACTCAAAGAGCTCTATCAAAACACTGCATAAGTGCAGAGAAAGACATAAATTGTATCAACTAAGCAGCAAAAATCATATCAGAAATCTGGGAAACAGCATTAATTTCCCACATTGTGTACTCGGCATGATCAAAGCAGATATTATGCTCTCTTCTTTAGAGCTGCTTAGAGCAAGTCATAACCACTCATCAGAAGAAAAGAGAAAAAGTTGAAAGCTAGTGATAAAGATAATATTGAGAAGGCTTTAGCATTTTGTATCAGTCTTAATTGGCAAATTTTTCAGATGAGCATGTCTTCAAAAAACCTAAGATGAGACATGATGGGACCTATCTTGAGGATTCCACTAGTCATTGGTGGTTGGGAATGGAAACTAAGGCCAAAGATGCACAAATACGGACAATTTTCAAGCAGTTATGTCACCATCGAATACTTTGTCATGCCTTTGGTTTGACAATTGCACCTGCTACATTCAACCAAAAGATAATCAAATTTTTCAAAAGTACTGAGAGTTTATGGGTACCTTCTTTCATGAAATCCTGGTTATTCCCAGAATCAAAAGGAACATCACAAACATTTGAATGCAGCATCTAAGGATTTTGAGAAAGTACAAGCTGCAAATCAACACCAAAAAGAGATCCAAAAAGAAATGACTTCTTTTGACAGATTAATTATTTCAGGCATCATCTCAAAGGATGATGTCAAGATGGATCCTGTAAATATCCGAGCAATGCTTGATTGACCTTAACATGAGGTGAGAAGTTTCCTTCTTGTCCATTTAACAATACTTGTCTAGACCAACATCTCATGAGTAACAATTCAGACAAGTGGAGCCTAGAAAAACACTAGAACCAAAAAGCATATCTGAATTCATTTCAGAACGAGTAATGCTCCAAATATTATTGAGCATATGCTGCTGTTCATCTAATTTGAGCAGTTAAAGCCCCAAACACATACTCTGAAAATTCCACATAAGATAATAGATTTACGAAAAATAAATTGTATATGTGTCTTACTCCTTAAATTCCACATAAGATAATAGATTTATAAAAAGTAAATTATATATGGTTATTACTAATATAATGTCAATGAGGGAGAGATAATAAAGACCAATACAGAACTGTGGAAGAAGAAATACCATAGAATTGAACAGCTCCGGGTTTGTTATCAACCATAACTTTAGCATACAGAACTCTGCCGTATGGAAGAAAGAAACTTGCCAAATCACGATCACTAATGCCTTCAGATATCCCAAATACCAGAAGATTTATTCCTGAAAAGTTGGTGATCATTAGTACAGGTGGATCAAGAACAGATGCAAAACTGTATAATTATTTCAATACTCCAGTCATTGTGCCTCATAAAAAATGTACTTTCTAAGAAATATCATGACCATCTACTCTGTGTAGTTTCTCTTGGCTCACCATTAAAGTGTATTTGTTGGAGACATGAATCTCAAAAATCCATTGACACAATCCTCCCTACCTCCTTGTTTCTCTCTGTAATCTCCCTTTAAATAATACAAGCCTTTTTATTTCATAAGAATGTGGTGATGCATTGATGCCTTTCTGTGGTAGCACAATGAATCCCTCTCTTACTAATATGGAAAGCTGTCACCTTTACAACAGGCAACAGTGGAATATCAAGTGCTAAGAGCAGAAAAATACACTAGCCAGTACAGCTCTTACTACAATGAATGGCTCGACATCATCAATTCATAGGAAGGCCATGAAAATGCACGAGTACATACGCTGGAGACAGACTCCTCCAAGATAGGTGAGAAACAAATGAGTATCATGAGCTGTCTCAGTATCAATCAGTGACCAACTGTCAGAGCAGCCAGCAGACGCCAAGCTAGGTGAGAAACAAATGAGTATCATGAGCTGTCTCAGTATCAATCAGTGACCAACTGTCAGAATAGCCAGCAGACTGCACACATCCAAATGAAGTCTGGAGCCACCAGCTTTGTAGCCTACAAAGCTAGGGTGGAAGAAAGGCCATAAAAATCCTAACAGGAAAAGTGCAAGTGATATATTTGGTTAAAAGCAAAGCTAATTTCAGAACGTGTGCACCAAAAGATGAATGTGGTCAAGATTGGGAGTTTCATCATAGCTGATAACAATCTTTCATTGGCCCCTCCAAAAGAGAGGAGCAAAACTGTATCAGCTCTGAAAGGTAGATACAGTAGCATGCATATGGCAACACCCTGCCACTGAACACTGTTTCTAGGTTAAAAATCATTGCAGTTGAGATAAAGTACATAGCTCACCATAGTTGGCCTGTTGAGGGTAAGCAGGTGCTGAAACATGTGGCTGAAGAGGTGGCTGCTGCTGCTGCATTGGCACAGGCGGATGCTGCTGCTGCACCATAGCCAATTCAGGACTTACAGCTTGCCCATGTGTGTGCTGAAGCTGGCTTTGATGCATTGCTTGGGCATCACCAGCAGTAGATGGCTTGTCCCACTGTGTAGCACCAGTCACTGCATTATAGTAAAAAGTCTTCCCATTTGGTGCAGAATGCTTAGTCCATTCTGTAGAGGGATCTGAGCCAGGAGTAGCTTTAGGTAAACGATCCTCTGGAGTTTGCATCTTAGATTGATAGCCTTCCATCCCAGCCCCATACTTTGAACCCTCCATGCCAGGATTGTTCTCGGAACGATTGTGTCCACCTTTTGCAGCATCCTGACAAATCAACAAAACACCAGATAAACAATCAACTTCAAAGGAGGTTGGGAAGTAACCACTGGGAAACAACCACACCTGCTGAGCACAACCAAGACCTTTTATGCAAGAGACAGAAGTTCAGCAACATTGCAGCTATAGATGTAGAATCTAGGACAAAGACCACACGATAAGATGATGGCAGACCAACAATCCTTGCTTCGTTATTAAACACATACATCAATGACACGTGTAGTCCCTAGGATTTCCTTTCTTTGATCAAAGTTTGAACCATGATTACAGGCTGCCCCAATTCAGATGTGGACAGGAAAATCACATTCACCAAATTTACACTCAAAATAACATATTTTAATCACAATTTCCTTCCCTGTGTGCACATTCTAACAACAAAATCAAAAGCTTTCTGTTTGTGCATTTCAATTCAATCCTTGGTAGAGACCAAGTTTCCACCTAAAATGAAACAAGTCCAAAACCACTGGAGTTTGTTCCAAGCATTGGCAACAGTCCCTGTGTGGATTGAAGTCTCTAACTGTTTTGCAGATGAAACACTAAGTAGTCAAAATTTGCAACTTGTGCCTTGATGTTCTCCTCCCAAGCGAGGTATGCCATCCATGTATGGATAAAAGCCCAAAAAAAGGTTCTGTTCAGCCAAAAAGAGAGAAAAGTTTCATCAACATAGGTTTATCCAGATCTGAAGCATTTTCTTGGCCCAAAGGTGGGCCTGACTGCTCACAAATGGTCAAATGAAGGGCACAGAAACATAGAACAGGGACAAGGAGGGGGATGGGAACGGGGATGGGATGGGGATGGGGGCATTCAAAACCAGGGGACAGGGCCAATGATGGGCAAATTAGACAAAAGCTTCTTTTAATTTATTAAACTCATTTGATTGAAATATTCTTGAAGGAATAACACAAACAAGAACAAAAAATGTTGGAAGCATCCGTTTATTCCAAACTTACCAAAATCCAACTTACAGACGGGCTATAAGTGCACACAAAAAGTGAAATATCTGTCCCAAGACTCCAATGAAAAGCATATGATAGATCATAGGACACTTGCAACGTGGCAAAATATAGGCTGCAGCCCACAGCTTAAATCATACAAAAGATAAAAGGCTATTAAATTCACAAAATACTGAAGACTGAAGCAGGAGTTAGCTACAACTCCCAAAACTCTGGCATAAATCAGAATCGGAGTGAATAGCTCTGGAACTACTAGCTTCATGATAATGAGTACCAATGGCAGACTCCATCTTGTTGAATATACCCCCTTCATGCTCATCTCAAACTGTCTTAATAGGATCAGCCTTTACAATCACAACATTACGAGATATTTAAGTTTGCACAAACAAAAGCAGACCCTTCACTCTTCCACTCAAAGGCAGCTCCTCTCTTTTGAAGCAATCTGACATTGGGAACACCACCATTGCTCCAAACAAGTGGAGCAGGAACCTTGACTGAGAAAGTGCATAGAAATCCTTGTTGCCTTGTTGTTCCATCAGTATCAAAATCCATTCTTCACACAACCTTGAACCAATCTCTTGTGCATTCAACACAACCATATGAACCACAAAACAACCTATATGCAATAAGTCAGCCTTTGATTTTACATCTCCATACAATCCAAGATGAGTCTTCAACCATCACTAACCTCTTTACAATTCTCTTGACATTTGCCTTGAAACTTAGGGCCCAATATGCAAGCTCTTGCATACATGGATAAGTGAAAGGAGTTCGACCTCATAACGTAGATCATAGATCTCCTCATATCTGTCCTTGTCAAGTACTAGCTCTTGCAGCTTCTCTATCATCCCATCCCAAGCCTCACACACATTCCTAATACGTGGTTGTGTGGCATCCACAAGCCTCAGATAATTTATATCATTGCATCACCATGCTTCATATCATCCCAAGATTTTGTGCTCTCTGCCTTTGCCTTACCTTTTACTTCCATAGATGCACATCTAGTGATTAACTAATCAAGTCTAAAAAGTTGTCTCAATGCCATTGCATTGTTTAAAGAAACCAAATGTTCGTAAGTTATATACAAGAATAGCTATCTTAAGCATCTAGCAAGCTTGTCAATTATTGGCTCAAGTCATGACCATACCCTTCAATAAATTATTCATCTAATGTGCTATATGAAGTGATAAAATATGTGTTTATGGTAGCCCTCAACAACAACACCAAGTTTACAAGCTTACCATCTACACCAAAACCCACAACACACTGTAGACTAGTCAACTCAATGGCATTGATCTGCTTCAATGCAAAGAATGTCAACGCTCTTTCTTGTCCTGTGCGAGGATATGAAATACACCTAAATGGTGAATAGGCAAGAATGCCATAGATGGGCCTCTTTCAAATGTCACACCATCTATCTTCTTTGAGTTTTCAACGGCTTGCTCCAATCTCCAAGACTTGCTTCTTACCAATATGTAGTTAGGGCCATAATCCCTAATCTACTTCATCAGAGCCTTGAACTCGTGCTTATCAATAGCATCTCATGCCCAAGGACATACAAAAAGTAGGCCCTCAATTTTTCCACCAAACTGATCCACCAATAAACATAGCTTTCCTGCCTGTCCATGAGATCATCTCCCACTTGCAAGGCAGTCAACATTGACTTCATCCAACATGACTATCTCTGCTGCTGGCACAATGAGGTGTTGGTATTCTTTGAAAAATCATGTGTGTGGCCAGATACGCAAAAAATGGGCTGCCTAATAATAGACAACAAGAAGGTGAACAATAAGACAGCACAGGACACTATTGAACAATAAAAAATTAGGTCCAAATCAAGTCATCAACTCTTGGTGGACTTATTTGGCTCTTGCACAATCTCATAAAAGACCTTCAATTTATTTAATTTCCTTAGTGTGTCATAGGACAAACCTCCAAATGAACTCTATTAAAGGGGCCAGGCAGGACTGCCACTGTTCATCCCCCATTCAGCCATCTACAGCCTTAATGCCAACATTCCTTCCCAATACTAGCTTTCCATAGGTAGCTCCATCAGCATTCAGCTTGCTCTGCTGCCTAGCACCATCCCTACTAATGTCATGGTAACCTGCCCTCCAACCAGTGTCAGCAGCATACTCCCTACAGTAGGTTGCTGGCAGCTTTCTAAAGGCTCCAGCCATTTCCAATGGCTGCCATATCATCAAGTGCCACTGTCTAGACCTATCCAGACCAAAAGGCACACCACCGATGCCTCCACAACTACTCTAGAGTTGGCACCTGCTGCCCAAGAGTACACACTGCTGTTTACTGCTGAAAATGCTGAATTTCAGCCTGCCTACGTCATCAATCAGCCCCAAGACTGCTGTATTTTCACCCTCCTGTGCTATGCTGTTGGGTATGAGCTTGCAAAGATGGATCGGCAGGCTATGGCAAATAGAACGTAGGGCACTCTTGCACGTACACAACTCAAAAGATAGATTGATAATAATAAGTGCGATAGAAGTACAAGTGATAGGGCTTGAATATATAGGCTAAGTTGTGTATCTAGCCCTTTGACCCTTATTTAATGCTAAGTGGTGTAAAAGGTGTGGACACTTAGACACGCTTTTACACACAATAATGTGTGTTCACACACAGGGATAAATAAAGCTAACAAACACCCCTTTGGGTCATGGGTGACTAAACCTGTGACATGAAACATATGACAAAGGAAATGGGATGGCCTTACCTCGAAGGAATAGTGTCTAATCCCATACAATGATCCTCAAAGGAGATACATAGCTAATAGAGATGCAACATGAAGATAGTTATGAAGGATCTACAGACAAGCTCAAGGACCCAAGGTAAGGCATGGTGTAGAGGTGTGTGTGCATAGCTCAGAGCAAAAGCCAACATGGCTCATCGACACTAGGCACATGACCATAGTTGTCAGGTACGAAGGGTACGATACGGTGCAGTACGATAAAATACGGTACTAAATGGTACCTTAAGATTTTATGACGTACGGTACAATATTCATACGACAAAAAAAATAACTTGATTATTTTGGACAAAAGATAATAGAATAGATATTTCAAGTCCAAATAGCAATGCTATTAGAGTATATAAGATGAGTACTTTGGGGTAACATGCCAAAACCTAATGCGGAATGCGCAACATGCGCTACTACTACTTACAACTTATAACTACATAGATGGGAGTGGATACATCATACATGCATGATCATACAAATAAGAGAAGTGTGGGCTTGAGAGAAAGAAGGTTGAGAGAAATTGTTTGAATCTCAAATAACCTAATCTCATGGGAGAATCATATTAATATAAGGACCATTTAGCTCGTCCCAAAGTGCGGTTCGAATGGGAAAGATACATCCATTAAGCTGGTACCTTATGGTACTAATACATAAGGTACGGTACCTAAAGTATGGTATAGTATCAAACCTTTCGTACGTGGTACTAGTGCAACTAGAGAGAGGAAGAGGCTAGAGAGAGAGAGAGAAGGTTGAGAGAGAGAGAGAGAGAGAGAGAGAGAGAGGCTTGAGAGAAAGAGGGTGTGAGAAGCTTGAGAGAGAGAGAGAGAGAGGCTTGGGGGAGAAATAAGAAAAAAAGAAGAAAAAAAAAAGAAATGAGAAAGAAAAAAAGAAAGTTGTAGACTTACAGTAGAGTGGCCAAAAAGTGCCCATTTTTTCGTACGAAATCGTACAGATCGTATCGTACGGATCAGTCCGTACTACGTACGAAGACAACCCTGCACATGAGCAGAGGCTGAATACCAAAGTATAGCCTTTGGGCTCGACTCGGAGGCCATGCATGAAGTGGTACAATCTCCTCAAAACATAACTCCTTTGTGAATCAAAAGGAAAGGAATAAAAAGGAATATGACTCATTTTGAATTAAAATACAACCAAAGGATCCCACATAAATATTTAGTAAGTGACAAAAAGATCTTAGCACATGCATGTGCATGGCTAGTATCTAGCTCCAAACACGTAATTTTTAAACTAGTTTTTTAATTATTTTTTCGTTTTTTTTGTTGAATATTGCATGTGGCTGACATCTATCATAGGCAAAGCAAGCACAATGTTAGACACTCGAGACAGGTGCATCAACGAGCAAAAGACTTTCCCGAAGCAATGACAACCAGCACAAGGTTGGCGGACGGCGCACACTATTAGTGGATAGTACTCAGGGCAGGCGGCACAGATTTCCAAGTGACAGGCTAAGCATCCAATAAGCAACAGCAAGCGTTGACAAGACAAGTCAAACTTATTGCTCCTACTACCGCGTGTGGGACTAGGTGACAGGAACACGTCAAAGATCCTCCTCCTCTTCTTCTTCTTCTTCTTGTGGCACATGCAACCCTACACAAGGACAAGCAATGCGCAGCTATAAAGTGACAAGCAGATTGGTAGCATTGGAGTTGTGATGGGCTCAGATGGCGAGTCAATCCTACTTTGATACCATTATTGCGTATGGAGCTTACAAAGATGGATCAACCAGCTATGGCGGATAGTACTCTTTTTTTTTGCGGGGAGAGAGAGAGAGAGAGAGAGAGAGAGCTCTCCTACCATACACAAACTAGAAGATAGATTCATAATAATAAGTATGATATAAGTACAAGTGATAGGGCATACAAAATCTCACTAGTACACAATAGAACTATCCCACAATTGGGTATGTTTGATTCTCAATTGTCAAGGATCTTGTCCATGGCAAATGCATCTCACCACTACTCTCAAGCTACCCTCCTGTGGGGAATTCCCAACCAACACCAAGCTGCCTCTACCCCTTACGTATCTATTGGAGCCACCCCTCTTAAGAAACTCGCCTTTACCATTGGGCACACTAAAGAGATTCCCTATGTTACCTTGCTGCTACCACCTATCTTCCTCTTGAGGCAAGTGCGCATTGGAATGCGAGATAGAAATGGAGCAAGAGCAATGTTGAGAGTGAGAGTGCGCATTGGAATCACAAGATGAGTGTACCAAAAAGTCACAGTACACAAATAATAAAATGTATTTATATGTTAGGGTACAAATAAGGGTGTGTTCACACCTATAAAAGTTTATACACACAGAGATTAAGGGACTTTACACCCAACAACCTTTCGCTTACCGGCTCGAAGTGGTACCTTTAAGCTAGCCAACTCCCACTAATCGAATGCAATGCTCATGATGAGCCTTTGCAAGACTCTTATGAGAACATCTGCAAGGTTATCTTGGGTTTTGACCTTAGTCAATGTGACAAGACCATCATCCAAGACCTGTCGAATGAAGTGGTACCGAGCATCTATGTATTTGGTGCATGCATGAAACATGGCATTCTTAGCTAGACATACAACACTCTAGCTATCACAACCAAGCATTGGAATACATGAAGAGATGTCCTCCGCGAAAGAGGTGTGGGCAGCAAACTAAAAACACTTGAAACCTGCAAAAACGAGATATTGATGCAATGAAAGAAGAAGAGAAGTGGATGCAGAATCCACAACTGGTCTTTGCCGTCATTATAGTGGAGGATCTTTGCCACTATTTGAGCAGATCCAACTCCAATACCATGTCAAAAGATACGTACCAACGAGACAGTAGGGTTTGTGGGGAGGAACACAGAGTGAACTCGACAAACACTAAGAATAGACGGGAAAAGAGAAGAAACTCTAATGAATGGAATGATGAAGAACTAAATCATGAAGTGAATGTGATACAAGGGAACAAGGGCGCCATAGCACAAGGAAGCTGATGAAGACACCCACAAACCATGAACCGCAATGTCCTCCCAAAGGGGTGTGAGGGCAGTGGAGAGACTGGAGAGAAGAGGTGACGGACTGAATGAATCAGCAGTGAAGAATGGGTGACAAAGGCAGCCGATAAATAGGCATAGTTAGCCTATAAATAGGCACAGTTAGTCTAGAATGACGCCCCTTTTTGGGGCTGCAAACCCTAAACGCAAAACGCAAAAACGCAAAAAACGCGGGTGAATGAAGGGTTTCTCAACACTCCCTTTAGCTGGCGGCTCCATCATACTGCTATACCCTATGTTTTTCTGCTAGCAGTTCTGTCCACTCCACTAGCGGCTCAGCCTGGCTTACCGGTGGCACTTCCTGACTACTGACAGCATTCAAACATCTACTTCTATCGCTGAAAGCTACATTTGCAACCGGCGGCTCTTCCAAGTCAACCGGTGGCTACCCCTAACTATTGGCTACAACCTCTTATTGCTGGTAGCATCCTCCTCCCACTGGCAATTCACTTCTAGCCCTTCCACTACCCTCCCAACCCTTGAGGCGGACATTGTAGTTCATGCCTCGCACTACTCTAACACCCCTTGAGAGCAAACAATGTAGTTCATGGTTCGTGGTGGCTGACCTCTTCCTTCTTCAACAAGGCACATTCATACCCATGGCTTCTTTACCGACAGATGACTAGTCTATTGGGTGCTCCTATTGTGGCATCACTGAACACACCACCAATGCTTGCTGACTTCGACCTTTAATCCCCCCCCCCCCCCCGGAGTATATGTGTCTCCCACCCGGCAATACCTATGCCACCTCTCCTTTTTGGGCCACAAAGATCATTCTACATCGGCTATCAGAGTACTATACACAAGGCAATAAGACGCATCCGATGCACACTAAGTCCTTTTGAGCACATGGAGGATCGATTGGCGCTATGACCTCCTGGAGATTGTCGCAATGCCGACAGCAATCTTCTCCCACCTATTTTCGGATACAATGGCTACCATGGCTCGCGGTTCTACAATCCGCTCCATCAAGAGACAGAGATTGTTTGATATCGTCTCCTCATCAATCCACTCCTTTGAGAGGCAATGGCTACTCGATTCCTTTCTCTTCTTCGACTTCCTAGTCCGCTCCATTGAGAAGCAGCGATTGTTGTCCACTCATTAATCAACATGAGTCCCATCCATCTCCACCCTTGCCTACTTAAGTTCGAGAGGCCATCTTTAGGAGTTCTTTACCACCCCAAATAGCTTCTTCACCATGGCCGACGGCACTTCCTTCGTCCTCATACATTTTGAAGTCCATGATCCATGAGTTTTTGGATTCCCTATCTACCTCAGAGGGGGATTCAAATGCTCAACATGGGCTCCACCCTTGCCTACTCAGGTTCCAGAGGCCACCTCTAGGAGTTCTTTACCATCCCAAATACCTTCTTTGCCACAGCCGGCGGCACTTTCTTCGTCCTCAGACATTTCAGAGTCCATGATCCATAAGTTTTTGGATTCCTTATCTACCTCAGAGGGGGACTCAGAGAGGGATGATCTTGCTTTGCCCTCCGAGGGGGCATCTACATCCACTGCGACTTCAAAGGGAGCTCCTATTCCTCCAGTTTCAAAGGGGGTCCCCATCTACCGCTCAGTCCTTCACACACCCTAGCGGAGGCCTTTTACCTTCTTCTACTACCCTTGGATGGGGTGACTTCCTTCCAACGGTCATCTCACCTATTGATACCCAGGATCTCAAGGATCTACCTAGATCAAGGCCTTGGAGTTTCAACCACCACGACTTGAAAAGGCCTTCGTATTCCTTTTTGCATGGATGCACAGAGCTAGTGGCTTCTCTCCCAAGGCTGAGTTTCGGGTTTTCCAGTTCACTCTGACTATTGTTCTTTACTGCACGTTACCTTTCAGGTGGAAATCTTGAATCTTAGGGATCCTCTACATCTTCTTTCTCCTCTTCTTTTTGCCTTCCTCACTTAGTCAGCATGGAGCCAACTCCCAAGATCGAGAACAAGCATATTTTTATTGTTCTCGACACCATGCAAAGTCCGACATTCCTCCTATGCATTGCATGACTTCATCATCTTTGTACTAGGGTGCTTGGACAAGTGAACAATTTTTCCACGAGGGATACCGTCCAAGAGGCACCTGTTGCATGAGCATTCTTCAACTTGCAGTATTGAATCTCCATCTCTCTCTTCTCTTGTTCCCCTTTTTGAGCCTAAGAGAGGGTGTTAAGAAACCCTTCACCTGCAGTTTGCATTTTGCATTTTGTGTTTAGGGATTCACAGTCACAGTGGACAGCCCCAAAAAGGGGCTCTAAGAGAGGGTGGTTAAGAAACCCTTCACCTGTAGTTTGCACTTAGCGTTTCGTGTTTAGGGATTCATAGTGGACAGCCCCAAAAAGAGACTCTAAGAGAGGGTGTTAAGAAACCCTTCACTTGCAGTTTGCATTTAGCATTTCGTGTTTAGGGATTCACAGTGAACAGCCCCAAAAAGGGGCTAGGCGCCCACAATGGCGCACCACCCTAGATAGTCAACGACCTCCCTAAGGGTGCCACCCTAAACAGTCTCTTGCCTATTTATAGGCTGCCTCTGTCACTCATTCTTTACGGCTGATTCATTCAGCCCATCACCTCTTCTCTCTAGCCTATCGACTGTTGAGAAACCCTTTACCCGCAATTTGCATTTTTGCATTTCTGCGTTTTGCATTTAGAGTTTGCAGCCCCAAAAAGGGGTGCCACCCTAGAATGACCGTGCCTATTTATAAGCCATTCTCTCACTCATTCCTTACGGCTGATTTATTCAGTCCGTCACCTCTTCTCTCCAACCTCTCCACCACCCTCACACCCCTTCGAGAGGACATTGCGGTTCATGGTTCGTGGTTGTCTTCATCATCTTCCTTGTGCTACAGCACCCTTGTATCACATTCACTCCATGATTCAAATCTTCATCATTCCATTCATCAAAGTTTCTTCTCTCTTCTCTTCTCTTCTCAGTGTTTACCGAGTTCACTCCGTGTTCATCCCCGCAAACCCTACTGTCTCGCTAGTACGTCATCTTTTGACATGGTATCAGAGCTAGATCTACTCAAACAGTGGCAAAGATCCTCTACTCCAATGAAGGCAAAATCCGGTGGCGGGTTTAGCATCCACCTCTCTTCTTCTTCCACTGCATCAACATCCTAATTGGCAGTTGCTCCCTCCTGTGTTTGCTGTTTTCAAGCCTGCATTTTTAGTCCTCTCTCCTCACTTGCCTTTTTAGTATTTCTCTCTCTTCACCTGCGTTTTAATCTCTCCTGCACTGTCGTCAACCTTCCTTGGCTACGTTTGCCCACAAAGATCCTCCTCATCAAAGAAGACAAAGACCAGTGGCGGGTTCGGCATTAACATTTGATTTCTCTATCATTTCCATTGCGTATTAGGAGATGTCCTTTTTCTCCCTCCCACCCTCCCTTCTCCAATTTGCCACACCGGTACCATAGCGTCTCCACCGACAGATTGCCCTTCTACTAGGTACTACTACTGCAGCACGAAAGGTCATTCCACTGATGACTGTCAACTTCGACCTTTGCTCCCCACCCCCCGAGGTGTATGTGTCTCCCACCTAGCACTTCCTGTGCCACCTCTCCTTTTTGGGCCACATAGATCGTTTCACTGATGACTGTCAACTTCGACCTTTGCTCCCCACCCCCCCGAGGTGTATGTGTCTCCCACCTAGCACTTCCTGTACTACCTCTCCTTTTTGGGCCACATAGATTGTTCCATTGATGACTGTGAACTTTGACCTTTGCTCCCCACCCCCCCGAGGTGTATGTATCTCCCACCTAGCACTTTCTGTGCCACCTCTCTTTTTTGGGCCACATAGATCGTTCTACATCGGCTATCGAAATATTATGCTCAAGGCAATAAGCCACGACCGATACGCACTAAGTCCTTTCGAGGACATGGAGGCTCTAAGACCTTACGAGGCGATAAGCCCTTCTGGAGGCCACCCCACTATGTGGAGGTTTTCCCCCCCTACTTCCGGGTACAATGGTTTCCACGGCCCACATCTCCTTTACAATCTACTCCATTGAGAGTCCACGATTGTTTCCCACCCTTAGCTCATCCTGAGTCTCCTTCTTCCCTAATCTCTTCCACTCAAGTTCACCAGGCCACTTCTGGGTGCTTTTCAGCTTCTTTTTCCAAGCCCCAAATACCTACTTTGGCACAACCGGTGGCGCATCCTTCGTCATCAGATGCTTCGTAGTTTGTGAGCCATGAGTGGTTGGATTCCCTTTCTCTCTCAGACTAGGATTCAGAGGGGGATTTTCTTACTTTGTTCTCAGAGGGGACTTCCCGTTCTTCTTCGGCCTCACAAAGGGCTTCTACTTCTACTCCTTCCGATTTAGCGAGAGACACTCTGTGCCATGAGGTTTTTCTCACACCACCACCTTTCACTTTCGAGGAGTGGCTCTCCTTTGAGCAATCATTTCCTCTACTCATACCCAGGATCTAGAGAATCTACCTAGATCGGAGCCCTTGGATCTTCAACAGTGACTTGGTGGCTAGGCCTTTGTATTCCTTCTAGCATAGAGTCACAAAGCTAGTGCCTTCTCTCCCGAGGTTGAGTTTTGAGTTCTACAACTCATCATGTCTTTTGATTATCTTCAAAGGTCTCCTTTCAGGTAGTATTCTCATATTACAAAGTGGATCTTCTTTGTCCCTTGGTCAGCATGGAGCCACCTTCTGAGATCGAGTATGGGCATATCCTAATGATTCTCAACACCACACAAAGTCCGACATTCCTCCTATGCATTGCATGATTTCATCATCTTTATACTAGGGCGCTTGGGCTCTTGCCATGTCCAAATCACAAAATCCCTATAACTTTAGTGTATCTTTTCCATAGCATATACACTTTTCCTATGTACCTTTTAAATATCTAAAGATACATTTCACTGCTTCCCAATGTGGCTTACCAGAGTTAAACACGAATCTACTAACAACTCCCATTGCATGAGCAATGTCACGACGAGTTGCAACCATAGTATATATCAAAGAACCACAAGCTGATGCATAAGATATGCCCTACATAGCACTAGCAACCACATCCTCCTTTAGGCAATCAGCTTTCCTAAGCTTTGTATCTGGAGATAAAAGCACACCAAGAGGCTTAGTGTAATCAACCTTCCTTCTGTGGGTGGGTGGTAGTTTCCTAATTATAACTTAGTTATAGCAAAAATATTTGTAACAAAACTGAAAATTGCAAATTAACTTATGATCTTGGACATTGGATATCATCTTGGCTCCAAAACTGGTGCCCCTTTAGGTATTTATTTAACTTAATTAAAGAAGAAGTTGACGTACAAGAGGATTCTTCCAATCCCTTTCGGTATTCCAACTCCCCTTGCTGTCCAAAATGACCAGCAAGTCTTTAATCCGATTTGCCCCTTGATTTGGGCAATCAATTGGCCTTCATGCACTTTGATGGAGATGGAAAAAGCCCCAAATTCATTGATTTGTTGGTCCCTCTACCTAAATTTGACTGAAAATAGCTTCAACCCTATTGAATCCAAGTCTTGGAGCTTCCGATTTTTGGCACGCTTCAAGAGGCTGTTGCTAAAACCTAATTTCTGCTACAGATTAGAATTTACAACAAAGAAATCTAAAATTCCTCACCCTTTAGTGATCTCAATGCTGTAATCTTCTAAACAAGACTATAGAAAGGCTAGGAGATAAGAGAGAATGATGAGGAGAGAGAAATTTCAGTCTTTCTTCATAAAGAACTGAAGAAAATCGGTCATTTACTACTGTTGCACTATCTCAATAGCTTGAAGATGCTATCATCTGCTGTTGATTAGTCTTCTCTTACCCCTGGCTGCCTCAAAAGGTCCTCCAATGGCTGCAAATCAGACCAACAATATCTCCTCTCTCTCTTGCAGGTTGAATACACTAAAATGCCTCTCTTCAACTTCTAAAAACGTTTTTCAGTCTTGCATGGATATTTTTGACAAGTGACAACCTTCCCAAATGGTTTTTCTAACATTATACATAATTAAATATTAATTGTCAATCTTTAAACACTAAAAATTAATCTAATAATTATTTTGGTACCTTAAAAAATAATCTAACTAACCATAATTAAATTAGCCAAGCAACTTCCATTCCCGAGTGTCTCTGCACCATCTTTAACTATTAGATTGGCGTTAGGTACCATTAAACACCACTTCTATAGTGTCACTAATAACTGACACTTATGGCCAAATGAATGACCTAGGCCAATAACAAATACCACCAAGTATATGTGCAACATAGCTTATAGCAACTTTTGCCTTTGACATCCTGTGATTTTCTCAAGTCCCAAGCTCATAAATTTACTCTAACCCCAATTACGCCTCACATGTATAACATTTACTTAACCACATGATAAAAATTTAATTCATATGTTAAGTGAGGTTTCAAAAATACATGTCCTCATGATAGCCCTCCCCCTTAAAATCCTTGTAATCATCCTGGATTGCACTACCAGATGCATCAAAAGCGAAATAGTAGATTGGAATTTTCACAAGGCATCATAGTTAACACAACATTGCGCACTATTGCACAACCATTCCATATACCCAGCACATGCTGAAAATTTCCAACCAATCATAACATAACACAAGACTCACAAAGAATCTTAAAACCATCGGTAGATTATCATGTGACATGTCTATTTCTCATGAGCTCAACTCGTTTGGCAAAACCAAACCATAGCATAGTATAACCAAGCATAAACCATGGCTAAAACATCAATGGCATCATAACATATATTGTTGTCCATGGAACCAGATATAAACAATTGAAAATTGAGCATAATCTGATCATAAATTGATCACTTGTTGATCTGAGAACTGATCATAAATTGTTACAAATGTAGCCCCAAACTAATCACAAACTCATTGCAAAAACTGACTAGTAATCAATGCAAAACTAATCCCAAAAGTAACCATAAATGGTTCTCAAGCTCATCAAAAGCTTAGTTGAAACTAATCTGAAATTTTGTCTCAAAATTGAGGCAAAACTCATGCCAATTCGATCATAAGCTGATGCAAAAGTATAGTTCCAGTGCGCAGGTGAAACTCATACTCATCTACATACATCTCACAGTGACTAGTACACTAAGTAGTGACCTCATGGCAAACATATTGTCAGCCAAATCCGTTGGATGCATACTGAATACATCCAATATCCACTACATACGAGAGTTATCCATAACTGGAGGAGTGGAAGTGCTACCTCCCCCTTAAGCATCAAATAATACTTCAGACACTTGCTTTGCTTAACCTGACGGAGCCTGAACTAAAGTCAGCTCTAACTAAAAGGCATCCAAGTAAAGATGCAACAACTGAGGATGGTCTGCCAAGTCGTCCTCTTCCATCCGTTTGGCATCCATTAGTGAATAATTTTAAAATTTCACTAAGTATCTCCTCGAAACTTTACCTTTGACCTTTCTTTGCTTATGTGTCAAAATTTGCTTGGGTACCAACTCATCCAGCTCTTCAACCTTAGGCTGAATTTCAGCAGATATATCCTTTAGCACATCAACATGAAAAGGCCTCAACAAACTGACATGAAATGCATTGTGTCTCCGCCAATGTGGAGGTAATTTCAGCCAATACGCCACATCATCGATCTTCTCTAAGACCTGGAAGGACCCATAGTATCTCATACTCAACTTCGGATACAATATTTCTCTTACTTTCATCTTTTTAAGTCTTGCCTTTTCGAAACGCAGCAATACATAATCACCCTCTACAAATTGCAAAGCATGTGTGTGGTTATCAATTGCCCTCTTTTGCTTTTCTTGCATTCTCTGAAGTGCATATATTATCTTTGCATAGGCTACATCCAAGTTTTCCACACAACAATCAGCCTCAAAGATCCTATCCTTAGTTTGCAGAATAGGTGGTACCTTCTTGCCACCCTCAACCCCCTCAAATGGAGCTTTGCCCATAGAACTATGCATTGTGTTGTTGTAAGCAAACTCAACCCAAGGGCAAATACTGCTCCCACTATGTCTTTTGGTTTGAAACATAGTAATTCAAAAGATCTAACACTGTGGAATTTGCTTCCTCAAACTAACCATCTATCTATGGATTGAAGGATGGTGAGAATTTCAGCATGGTACCCATATTCTCAAGAAACCCCTTCCAAAATAAACTTGTCGTCCAAGGGTCTCGATCACTAATGATCGACTCTGGCATACCATGATACTTAAAGATGTGCTGCGAAAACAATCGTGTTATATGATCAACTTTTATTTTCTTCCTCACTGGAATGAAATGGAATTGTTTGCTAAACCTACAAATGATAGTCCATATCCCATCATTCCCTGAAGGTATCTTAGGAAGCTCAAAAATAAAGTCCATTGCAATGCTCTGCCAAGGCTTATCTAGAACAGGCAAGGGCTGCAACAAACCCAGCATATTTTGCCTGTCATGCTTTACCTTCTAGCATACAACGCATGTCTTAACAAACTATTCTACATCATGCCTTAAAGCTTACCAATAAAAGAAATGCTCCATTGCCTTGACCATGGCATCAGTACCTCTATGTCCTATATACGGAGAAGCATGACTTTTAGTGATAAATCTAGGCCTTAATTGCTTTGTGACACACAGTTATCCATGCATCATCAAAAATCCATCTCTTAGCACAAAGTCTCCATGCCTTTGGCCATTGCAAAACTGATCATAAACATTAGCAAAGTCCGAATCAGTAACATATTGCTCTTTCATGGCATCCAACTTAGTGTGATAAAACATGTTGACGGCTGAAATTTGTGGCTTACGTAACAGTGCATCAACCACAACATTCCTTTTACCATCAATATGTACAATCTGAAAATGAAACACAGAGAGAAAATTTACCCATCTCATATGCTTCTCTAAAAACTGTCTGTGTCAAAAAGTACCTCAAAAATTTCATGGTTTGTCTACACTGTAAAATCAGCCCCTAGAAAGTGGATTTCAATCCTTAGCACCCAACTTATTCCAAGTTGTCATGATGTCCACCTCAAAGGTGCTTGTGAACCAATTCGATGCAAACATTTGCTTTAATTGTACCCACATTGTTGGTGCTCTACCTTGCACCAAAAGAGTGGACCACCACCGTAATGCATTCCCTTTCAAGAAAGTGGTTACCTTTCGAATCTTCTAGGACTCAATGAAGTTCCACCGTAAATAGGTTGCATCAATCTGAAAGTCAAAGCTTTCAACCTATCTTGCACACCACTGAAGCACTCAAACTTCATCGCTTTTCCACCCTCATTATAGTCTTTTGTTGCCCCTTTGGGTGTCATGTTGTCATACATTGGCTGCTGCAAAAAGGGTACGTTTGCTGAGTTTACATCAAAACCAATGCCAAACAGAGCATTTATATGACCAGAATTCATTCCTTGAGCCCCATAAGCATTTAAGGGTGTAGATGCAATATCAAATATGCTACTTTGTGCCCCATGCATCAAGCCAATGCTGCCATACATAGGGTTTTGCATATTTCCAACCATACCCGTATACATTGGGCCTTGCACACCATACATTGGTTGCTACATACCATAAGGATTTGTGTCATACATTCCCGTATGCAATCTTGGCTGCCCCATCATAGCATGCATGCCCGACTCTCCAAAATCCATTGGATTGGCCTTGCATTTGCATTCCTTGCCCCGTAGGTACCAACTGTTTTATTTCATTAGCTTCTTTGGGAGCTTCAAATGAAGGGTTTGGCATTATCTTCTGTCCATCTTGCTGTCTTGAAGGTGTAAAACACGTCTTCTTCTTCTTGCCTTTGCTACCCTTCTTTGGAGCATTAAAAATTCAGGTAAATTAAGGATCCTTTGCCAATTCAACAAAGAGATTTGTTGATGTCCTCATCCGATTCTTGAACTGGTCATCAAATTCCTCTTCACTTTGTTAGCCATCAACCTCCTTATGCCCTAAAGGCCGTGCATCTTGCCCAACAGCAACATTTTTAGCTTGCTATCCATGATCTGAGCCTTGTCCAAGGTCAAGCATCGCATTTCCTTCACTCCCATGTGAATGTTCATACTGAGAGGTATCATCACTACTTTAGTCCATCTCACTGTATGGAGACATATTATTGTAATTTCTCAGCTGAGAGTAAAAATCAGCACTAGCATAAAGCTTTGGCTTGCAATCAGGTGCCTCGAGCCCACCAAATCAAGGAATTGAGTGGTAATCCCAGCGATAGAATCATGAAACCATTCTTCCTTCCATAGCTAGGTGATAATTCCCTAATTACAACTTAGTTACAACAATAACATTTATAACAAAACTGAGAAACTCAAATTAACTTACAATCTTGGACAATGGATAGCCTGTTAGCCCCAAAATTGGTGCCCCTTTTGGTATTTATTTAACTTAATTGAAAAAGAATTTGACGTATAAGGGGATTCTCCCAATCCCTTTCAGTATTTCAACTCCCCTTGCTGTCCACTTGCTGTCCAAAATGACCAACAAGTCTCTGATTTGGGCAATCAATTAGCCTTCGCCCGCTTTGATGGAGATCGAAAAAGCCCCAAATTCATTCATTTGTTGGTCCCTCCACCTAAATTTGACTGAAAATAGCTTCAACCCTATTGAATCCAAGCCTTGGAGCTTCCAATTTCTAGCACGCTTCAAGAGGCTATTGTTAAACCCTAATTTCTGTTGCAGATTAGGGTTTACAACAAAGAAATCTAAAATTCCTCAGCCTCTAGTGATCTCAATGTTGTAATCTTCAGACCAAAGCTATAGAAAGGCTAGGAGGTAAGAGAGAATGCTGAGGAGAGAGAAAATTCAAACTTTCTTCACAAACAACTGAAGAAAATATGTCATTCACTGTTGCTGCATTATCTCAACAACTTGTAAATGCAAAGAACTGAAGAAAATCAGTGATTTACATCACCAGGTGACTGATTTTCAGCATTTTCTTACTGTTGTAACCCATTTTCAACATGTTCTTCTTGTTGTCATATTCCATCTTGTGCATCTACTTGCTATCCATTATCTTTTGGTTGTAGCACAATAGGTTGCTGCTCATTTTCAGCATCAAAAGAAACAAAATCTTTAGCTAATGGTTGTTGAATGGTTGGCTGTTCATGCTAAAATTTGACCTTCTTTTTGTCAAGATCACCATGTGTAGCATTTTTCAACAACTTTGCCTCGTTAAATACTACGTCTCGACTGCATACTATCTTCCTATCCTAAGAAAGCCAAACTCTATAACCCATCTCTCCCTCATCTCCATATCCCATGAAGATGCCCTTGATGGATTTCATGTCTAGTTTAGTCCTTTGATTTACAAGAACATGCACAAGCACATCACAACCAAAGATGCACAAATGGTCGTATGAAGCAAGTTTGCCAGACCAAACCTCTTTAGGAATGTCATTTCCAATGCACGATTGGGAGAGCGATTGCATATATGAACAACAGTTTTAAGATCATCTCCCCAGAACTGCTTCGCGAGATGAGTTGTGGACAGCATGCATCTCACTCTCTCACAAAGTGTGTGATTATATCTTTCAATCACGTCATTTAATGCAGGATTGTAAGGGGCAATCAACTCTCTCTTAATGCCATGCATCTCACAAAACTTTTTAAACTCATTGGAAACATTCTCACCCCCATTATTTGTTCTTATAGCTTTTAACTTAATCCCTTTCTGTGTAGTAATAAAAGCATGAAACCTTTTAAAGGCATCCAACACTTCCTTTTTGCTCTTTAACACATACACCAATCATCAATAAAAGTGACAAAATACCGCGCACCCCCATGTGAATTAACAAGCATAGTGCACACATCAAAGTGTACTAAATCAAGAGCATTGAACTTCTTAACAACACCAGAGTAATAAGGAGACTTTACATGTTTTCATACGTGCAATCATTACAAAAGTCGAGACCAGAGCCTTTTACATCAAATTTCCTAAAGAGGACAGAACCTGAAGGTCTTTCTAGCTTATATGGCCAAGTCTTTTTTGCCAAAGTTCAATCTGTGAATGAACTTCAGTCACAGCCAAAAACTTACCAGGTAATGCTTTACAATGCAAATAGTACAAAGTTCTCTTTTTGCTGCCTTTGACAATCAGCATAGAGCCCTTGTGAACCTTCTAAGATCCACCACCAAAGGTAGTAAAATATCCTCTTGCATTAAGCTACCCAAGTGACAATAGACTTTTCTTTATACCAAGTACATATCCGATATCCTGTAAAATCAACTCTTGGCCATTTTTCAAAGACCAAGTGAATGGTACCTACACTCTCTATCTCACATGCATAGTTGTTGCCCCAAGTAAACATTGCCTATGCAACCTACAATGTATTCAGAAAATGACTCCAAAGAGGAAGTAACATGAAAAGAGACATCGTTGTCCACTATCCATGATTAGGATAGCCCATCAAGAGCTAAAAGTAAGGCATCAATCACCTCCTTTTTGGTGATGTGCATATCACCTGCTACTATCATAACATCTACATCATTGTATGAGGCTGCAACAAGTATCTCTCCAATGTTAGAGAGCTCTTCAATGACCACACTAGATGCAACATTTGCCTTTGCAACTTCTTTTGAGGAAGAGCTATCACCATATTTCTTGTCATCCTTCTTTTTCTTTCCTTGTTGTTTCTTTCTTTCTTGCTCTTTCTTGTAGCACTGACAATTGGCTTTTTATGCCCTTTACGTCCACACTAATAACAAGTAACATCCTATTGTTTACCCTTGCTTTTACTCCTACTTTTGCCTTTATTTCCTACATTTATCCGTCTTTTCTGACCTACCTCTAAAATGATAGGTTGAACCATCGCCTTCTCCGTTGGACTTTCTTCTAATCTTCTCATTGAGAGGAGAGCCCCTAATACCATCAAAGGTTAAAATAGGATTGTTGCTTAGTGAAACAACCAAAGACACCCAGCTATCTAGCAAAGTTATCAACAAGAAAATAGCCTTCAATTTATCATTGAAGGGTTGCAAACCTGAGTCTTGCAACTAACTCAAAATCCCAGTGAAAGCACTCAAATGCTCTGATACTGGCTTGGACTCATCCAACTCCATATTCACAAGCTTGCACATCAGATGCACTTGATTTACTGGAGTTGTATTTTCATAAGTGTCCATCAACTTTTTCCGTATGGCATAAGCCATATCAAGACGCTTAATGTTTGTAAGTACATCATCAAATACATCCATTTTAATGCATGCAATGGCCTTCTTGTTGAGTCTAGCCCAATCCTCATCTATCATAGCTGCAGACTTGATTTCCAAAAGAGCATCATCACAGTCCTTCAGAAACAAAATGCCTTGCATCCTGTCCTTCCACAAATCGAAGCTAGTGCCATTAAACCTCCTAATTTCAAGTAGGGATTTACTATCATTGCTACTAAAAGCATTAGTGGTCATTGTTCAGCAAAGTGCCAAGAACTAATGTTGTATTTTATGACAATAAATATTAGGCTGAATATTCAGCTAATTTCAGCCCAAATTTTTAAGAGATAAGAGCAAAATTTGATCCAAATACATGTGCAAGAGTAGAAAGGATGACTTTCATCAATATAACTAAGATTTTAGCATACAATCCATGCATACACCATTGCAAGGTGACTCCCACTTCAGCAATATCACCAAAAATACATTTGCAACAATCCCAGATCTGCAAATGATCACTAAGACTGTTGCATCATGAATATTCAGCAATACATCAACTCAATGGGAGCTGCCAAACATGCATATTGCATATATATATGCCCAAAAGCACTTCTGACACACAAAAACACCAAAATTCTCTGCAATTTCTTCAAAATCTCACAAGTGGGAGATAATAAGCTCGAATTTCACTGCTTATAGCACCAAGATTGCTTCAGCAATGTTCCCAATGTGCATTTCACGCATCAATTTTGCCAAAATTCACAAATTTCACCAAAATTCCCTAATTTTCATTGACCAATCTACCCCAATTGCATTAATATATGTTCCTGAGAGCATAAACAGACAAATTAGCAAAATTTTGCAAACTTTTGCAAAAGCCCCAAATTTCTCAAGTCCAAATGTGCACCAATGTCAGTAAATTCAGCTCAGCTGAGCAACATTTCACTGATACATGAAAAGCCCCAAATTTTTCAAGGCCAATGTGCACAATTTCTGCAATGTCCGGGTCCAATGTCACTATTATGCATGAACAGCATCAAATCTGGGAAAACCCCCAAATTTTCGGGCATAAATATGCACAAATCTGAGAGCTGTGCTTACGGGTGCGAACCCCGGACAGTGAGAAGGGGAACAGACTGCAGAATTTTTTTTTTTTAAATCTAACAAAAAAAAAAACAAGACGATGTCGTTGACCTGCCCACTATCATGTGATCTCCGCCAGGCCATCGCCTGCTCACACCTGACCTGTCCAGCCCATTGCCTGCTCACACCTACAGTCAATCACGGAACCCATCACCTGCTCACGCCTGCAATCAATCGCAGCTCATGCCTGACTATCGCAGCTCACGCCTGATCCGTCTGGTCAAGACTGACCTATCAACCCCCTCGACTGGTCAGCCTGGTCAAAAAAAAACAACCTGTTGCCTACCTTGCTTGGTCACAACTGACCTATTGTCTGCCTCGAGAAGCGTGCACTCCTTTGCCCTAGCTCTGATACCAATTTCTTGAGGTGAGTGCGCAATGGAAATGCGAGACACAAATGGAGCAAGAGTAGTGTCAAGAGTGAGAATGAGAGAATCCCAAGATGAGTGTACCAAAAAGTTACGATACACAAAGAATAAAATGTATTTATATGTTAGGGTACAAATAAGGGTGTGTTCACACCCGTATAAGTTTATACAGACAAAGATTAAGGGACTTTACACCCGACACTTTCCTTATCATCTTCAACTCTCATTGCTACAACTAAAAGAATTCCTAGTAATAGGACTCATTTGAATCAAACTAGCTTTACTACTTGGTCTAATTTAATGCAATAGGCCCTCCCTCTCCAGGTCTTTGGAACTTAGCACAAGGCTTAGAACCAATATAAACCATGCCTCGTACATTGTGTTGCATGTTTCTTTTTCCAATTTTGATGGATAAACACTTTGATTTAGGCAGAGCCCAAGTTCATTGTAGAACCCAAAGCTGCAAAAGAACAAGCCATGTCCTTGTCTCTTACTGTAGCATATGATCTGACATACCCTTTTCATCAAGTTCTTTCATCTTGAACATTACTACAAGAGAAGCTAAAACTGCACACAAAACTGGCCACTTCCTTGCCTCTTACTCCTACCATACTTTCCAAGCAAGGGTCAAATACATGAGTTTTCTTTTGTAAAATCACATAGTGATCCTCTTCCCCCCCCCCCCCCCCCAAAAAAAAAAAAATCTGACAATTGAAAACACGGAGTAAAATTTCCAGAATCAACTCGTCAATTTCACATCATGCAAAAGATGGAAGTGATATTTCCAGCATGGCAAGAAAGTAAATACCTGTTGACTGCCATAGTTGTTCCCATAAGCTCCAACTGAGGGTGCAGAGTTTTGTAAAGCAGCAGGAGTGGCAGCACCACTAGACGCTGTGCATAACAAAGCCACATAAACCCATGATCTTAAAAGCTTAGCAGTCCTCATTTAATTCTAACAAGATAATACCTAACATAGCAGCATGAGCTCGTCTGTCTGTAATGGCCAGTTCTGCACGTAACTTCTCAATTTCCCTGGCCATAGTAAAACAATTCTTTTCCATTGCCTGAGTTTGCTCCAGTCTTTCGAAGTTCAATTTCTTTTGAACCTCAAAATCCATTCTACACAGAAAATGCCAAAGGAGTTATATGAGTAGAAAGAAATTTCTCTCAACAAAGCTCATATTAAAAGTGAGAAAATGATAATAGTGCTTTGAGAGGAGCCAAACAACTCGTGAAATGCTAAGTACCTGGCTTGTTGAAACCTTTGTCGTAACTCATCAACCTCATTTTTCAGGGATGCAATCTCCTGATCTTTTAGGGGAAGTTTTCTAACCTCCATTGTTAGATGTTCCATTCGTGCAACAAGCTCCTCTCTCTCAAGGCGTAACTTCTCAAACTCATTCTTCATTGGTTCTGTTGCTTTGAGTTCAGCTTCTAATTGTGCAACTTTGTCGACAGTACCTCGCATATGCTGGTCTTTCTCTGCCCGAACAGCAGTTAATGCTTCCTGCAGTCTGTGAACGTCTTGCTTTGCATCTGCAAGTTCTTGCCTCAGTGCAACTTGTGTGATTGTTAGGCGTTGTTCCATTTCATTGTCAACACCCATCCTGTTTTGACGCATACGTACAATTTCACGCTGTGCAGCAACAAGCTCTTGCCTTAGAGCTACATGTGTTACTGCAAGTCGCTGATTGTCAGTCAGAAGTCTCTGTATTTCAGCATGCTGTGTGGCTAATTTTTGCTCAAGAATCATAGGTGGAGTAGGCATGCCATGGGGAGGACCCATGGCAGAAGGTAAAAAATCAGAGTCAAATTTATTCATCAATGGTCGTGCAGGTCCTGCAGAAGAAGGTAAGTCTGGAGATGGTGCACGATGAGAGCCCTCTTTTGACTGATGGCCGTCCTTTGAATGAGATTTATTGGGCCCCTTCCCCGCCATCCAAGCTTGAAAGAAACTGAATGGGTATCACAATAGGTTAAGCTGAAATTTGCATCATTGTAACAAATCAAAAACAGTCAATATTATGTAGAGATACTTGCAGAGCATTCTAGAACTACAGACCCAGGAGCAACAACCGCCTGTGGTATGTTCAGAACAATCTAGTTTAACATTGATCAAGGACCTGAAAACCTCCATTGCTTGTGCCGTGTGCATGGCTTTACATCACGTGTCCTTCTAATTGGACTAAAGATTATAATTATCACCCATCCCGAAGCAGTACAAAGAAAACTGCTTTCTAAACATGCTTTTCCCAGTCATGACAAGAAGAATTATCAGCAATATGTGGCTTTCTAATCATGCTTTTCCTAATCATGACAAAAAGAATTCCCAAAGTGAGATCCATATGCAGCTGGAAAGGAAGCCTTCAAGAATCAGCATATGCCGGCTGTAGGTTTCCCCCTGCTCATTAATCAGACGTACAAATGGCCAAAGGGGTGAGAAAAAACTAAATAACATTGGATCAACCATTTGAAATAACTCAAAATGTCACAGGACATTATTGATTTCAGGTACTTTGAGCAGGTCCATGACATTGTATGAGCCATGTTAGACAAGGGTACATCCATTGGGTTGCTAAGGTTACATGAAGGAACGATGAATTAATTAATGTATAAGTTTGTATTCAATTAATTCAATTCAAATAGACCATAACCTGAAAGTTTTGTCTAATTTATCAAATTTGGGCATGGGGCCGAGTTTTGGGCTGTGACACTTAAATCTAATAAGTTCATGACCCGAATAATTAATTTTGGGCATGGCCATAGTTTTAAGCCAAGATGTTGAAAAGCTGACAAAACACATTGTAAGCAAGAAAATGCCAACTTTTGACAAACATGGGCTTTCTCTAATAGTTTGTGGCTTTATGAGTGCAAATCATGGCTTTCTCTAGTCAATCTTGAGCCTAGCAGTGAAAATACCTGTCCTAGAGTTGGCGATCTGATCTATAGGCATCACAATGGCTATTTTGGACATCGCAATGGCTGTCTTGGCCATGGTGATGAAGTTCTACGCATGGTGATGCTGCCATGGGTCCAATCATGTGGACCTAGTGCTGATGTAAGAACCTATGTGTGCTATTCTTGAGACCTAAGTTCTTCTTGGCTATGTTTTGTGGCATCCACAAGAGACTTGTCAGAACAAATCTTGCCAAAGGGATTCTTCTATTAGCAAATTAGTCAATTCATGTGTGAGTCTATGCTGGGTTTCGTGGGCTGTTGAGAGACCAAGTAATTCAATACATTTCTTCTCATTCCTTTTGGTTTCACACTAACAACCCCAAATAGGGTTGGGTGCCCACTTACTAGGGTGCCACTCAAGAAAGTCTGCCTATAAATACAGCACTAACTCCCCTCATTCCACAAACTCTTGCTCTTAGGATAGTGCAGTCATCTTCGAGCTTTTGCTCCATTGTATGAGCTTGATTCATTCAATATGATACAATTATTAATTACTAACTCTTTTCCTTCTAAGTTTTTGAGTTTTTCTTCTCTCAATGTTTGCCGTACACTCTATTTTTGTCACCGCAAACCCTGTTGTCTCTCTGATATGGTATAAGTGCATATTGTCCTATCACTTTTTCTTGACACTAGGCATATTAGTTTGTGGACGCCTGATGTATTGGCCCTAGTTTATGACCAACTAGTATTTATGATGGCTGCATTTATTTGCCAGCTATTTGTACTCGTTGACTTGCATTTATGGACCTCATTATTGCTGGCCGACCAAATCAGATTTATGGCCTCTTTATTAGCCACTTACTCCCTCCTCCAGTCAATTGAGCATACACCTTTCCTGTAGATCTTGTTGGAGAGAGCGAGCTGGTGTCAATGCCCGCACAGCCAGTGACTCGTGTTGTTTCTATACAATCTCTTGTCGCAATATATGGATCCCATTTCCGAGCATCTCTTTTCTTTTGAATTCTTTGTGCAATGTTCTTCCTCTTCACAATGTTTCTCTTTTATGTTCTCTCTTGTGTCATGCAGTCTATTACAGCAGATTCTCACACTTCCATCACTACACCCACTTCTCGCATGGTATCAAATGTTCACGTTAGGTCCTGTGGTGCTGATTTCTTCTGTGTAGATCTGCATTTTACAGAGTCTGCTGCTGATTGGACCTGTCCTAACTTGCTGCACTGTCCCACAGCTTGGGCGACCATCTACTGCCATTTTTCAGTCTGTTTCCAGCTTCTGATCCCTGTGTTTTCAGCACAGCTCCCTGTGTTTTGACTGTCTAACATCTGTAGGGCAGATCATGACCTGTTTTCTCCAGTTCTGCTGCATTTATTGCCTAATCAGCCTCTGTTTTTATGAGCTGACCCTGTATTGTCAGCATTTAATGTGGTTGCAGGCCGCACCACTGTGTTTGCAGGTCTGTCTTCCTATTTTTTGGCTGTAATCATCATTTTCAGGCTGCGTTTGATCAGATTTTGTCCTTTTGCAAGAGTCATCTTGTCTGCTAATCTGCTTTTGTGATTAATCAACCTCCATTTTTATGATCTGACCCTGCATTTTCCTTATTTAATGTGGTTGCAGACTGGGCAACTGTGTTTGCAGGTCTGTCTTCCTGTTTCTTGGCTGTAATCATCATTTTCAGGCTGTGTTTGTCAGATTTTTCCTTTTGCAACAGCCGTCTAGTCTGTTGATCAGCTTTTGTGCTTCATTACCCGGCTTTTGAGAGCATTCGTGTGTATCTAGTCGTTGTGTTCTACGCACCACACTCAATGTACTGTTGAACTATTCTCTATATCCTTTCTTTATCACTTGAACTCTTGAAACTGCTGTGAGTCAGCATTTTTTGGCACACATCTATTCCTCAAAATCCCTTGCCTCAGTTCCATCTTCTTTGTATCTACCTCCTCATGGATTCTACAGCTTCTACTACTAATGCTCAGCACGCAAACATTGTTTACTCATCTACAAGTGTTCTATTGGAAACTTTGCTAATGTCTAGATTTCAATTTTGCTAAGGATGTTGTCTCTAGGTACTTCAAGCATTCTAGCTTTAGAGAGGGGTGCCATATGGTGTCAGAGCATGTAGGGTTGAAGGTCTACTGCAAAGGTGTGAGACAAAAGGGTGTAGGGAGATTGAGACATGGAACAAAATGAAAGGAGATGTCCCTTCTTGCCACGATAAGAGCTTTGAGACTTTGTTCTTCTTTCATTGTCATGGGATTTTTGACAGTGTGAAAGTGGGATATGCTTTGTCTTGTGGAAGAGTTCGATGGTGGTGCCACCTATCATGTTCCATCAACAGATTCATGTATGCATAAAATTTTGAGGGGTTACCTACATCTTTTGGATTTTGTTTAGCAAAGATTATTCTTGTATTAGTGCATATACTGAGCCATAGTCTCGATTTGTGTCGGGCTACTACAATGTTTCTCTTTTCTCTTCTCTTTTGTGTTGTGAGGTCTATTACAACAAATTTTCATGCTTCCATCGTTGCACCCACTTTTGACATCTTCTATGTTGATCGCCAAGCATTTGGGCATAATTGTATTATCCTACTTGAGGGCCCTGAGTGTTGGGTACGAGGTAGTGAGGATCTTGCTTAGTTAATGCTTTCTTAGCGGTTTAAGGGGAGAATCTGAAAAGATGCAAGGTTCAAGAAGATTGGTCTTCTTGTGCTTTAGTAGATGGTTGTCTAGGGCATGGTGATGCAATTCTCAGCATGTCAATTCTGTCATGGGCACAATCGTGTCGACCTAATGCTGGTGTAAGACCTATTTGTGCTACTATTGAGACATAAGTTCTTCCTGCCTATGTTTTGTGGCATCTACAAGAGATTTGCCGCAACAAATATTGTTAGATGGGCTCTTCTACATTGATCGTGAGGCATTCGGGCAAAATTGTGTTCTACATGAAGGCCTAGAGTGTTGGGTATAAAGTAGTGGGGATCTTGCTTAGTTCATGCTTTCTTGGCAATGCAAGGGGAGAATCTACAAGATGCAAGATTTGGGAAGATTGGACTTCTTGTGCTTTTGTGGATTCATCTAGCACTACACATCTACTTGTTAGAATTTGCCAATTCTACGGGCAACACCCAATGTTTTAGTTAATTGGTTTGCAATGTCAACACAACTACATTAATAAGTTTTATCACCACTTCTAGAGCTAGTTCTAGAGTTAAATTAACTCTAGTTGAGTTAGGGGAAGGTCTAACTTACTTAAGAACTATTGTACTTTCATTCTATCATTCTAGCACTTGCATCTTTTGAGTGTGGAATTGCTGCCCACTCTTGCTCATTTTCTTGTGTTCACACTCTCTCTCTCCATTTCCAACATTTGGTATCAGAGCAACTTCCATGTGTGGATTCTGAACAGCCATTGTCAACATGTGCCGCTCCGCCAAGGGCCTACTATAGCCAGCCAACATTCAGTCCGAGCAAGAGAAGTTGCTGTTTTGGAGGAGGTGTTGCTACCATTTTCAGCCTGCACGCAATCCCCTACACAATCTTGCATGCAACTATGCACACATAGCCTCTCTCAACCCTGTTCATAATATTCTCAGCCCTACTTGCCATTTTCTCAACCTTACTTGCCATTTTCTCAGCCTTGCTCACCATTTTTTGCAGATCTCAGAAAAAATGCAAAAACCTTAACTTTCCAAATTTATAGGTTTTTGAAAATTTCTGCAACTACTTATCCGTCTTACTCATCTCATACCTAATTTTATTGAAATTTTCAATTTCTCACCATAGCAGCCAAAAACGTCAGAAACGTTTAGAAACGAAACATCAAAAACGTGTTTTGTGAGCTTCTTTCAAAAGGGGGTAGAATAAGAAATGCATGTTTTTTATTATAGGGATTTTTTAATAGTTTTAACGAGGGAGGAGGTTTTAAACCTCAATGAAACTCTCTATTAAACAAAGGAAGGCCAATCGAGCTTAAGTGATAATACATGAGAGTCGATTGAGAATAATACGTTACATATACATGATCCATTATTGACTTACGTCAAAGTTAGTCTTTAGACAAACTATACTATGGTTCAAACCTCAAACATTATGATTCATACATATCGAAGCCGAGTATCAAATACTATGGGCCCTTCCACGTGTTGGAGAAGATCAACAATGTGGCATATCGGCTAAAATTACCTTTACATTGGCGGATACACAATGCCTTTCATGTCAGTTCATTAAGGCCTTTTCATGGAGAGGTGCCAAAGGATATGTTTGCTGAAATTCGGTCTGAGGTTGAGGAGCTGGATGAGATTTTGATACCCAAGCAGATTTTGACACATAAGGAAAGAAAGGTCAATGGTAAAGTTTCCAAGAGATACTTGGTGAAATTTCAAAATTATTCACCAATGGATGCCAAATGGATGCAAGAGGATGACTTAGAAGACCATCCTCAATTATTGCAACTTTACCTAGATGCCTTTGAGTTAGAGCCGACTTTACTTCAAGCTCCATCCAGTTCAGCAAAGTAAGGGTCCAGAGTATTGCTTGATACTCAAGGGGAAGGTAGCACTTCCACTCCTCCAGTTATGGACGGCTCTCATATGTAGTGGATCTCGGATGTATTCAGCATGCATCCAAGGTACTGCACTGATAGTATGTTTGCCATGAGGTCATTACTTAGTGTACTAGTCACTGTGAAATGTATGCAAACGAGTAAGAGTTTCACCCAAGCACTGGAATTATACTTATCCATCAGCTTATGATCAATTTGGTATGAATTTTGCCTCAATTTTGAGACAAATTCTGAGCAGTTTCAGCTCAGTTTTTTATGAGCTTTAGAATTGTTTATGGTCACTTTTGGGATCAATTTTGCATCAATTTTCACATTGATTGCTGGTTAGTTTTTGCTTCAAGCTCCATCCGGTTCAGCAAAGTAAGGGTCCAGAGTATTGCTTGATACTCAAGGGGAAGGTAGCACTTCCACTCCTCCAGTTATGGACGGCTCTCATATGTAGTGGATCTCGGATGTATTCAGCATGCATCCAAGGTACTGCACTGATAGTATGTTTGCCATGAGGTCATTACTTAGTGTACTAGTCACTGTGAAATGTATGCAAACGAGTAAGAGTTTCACCCAAGCACTGGAATTATACTTATCCATCAGCTTATGATCAATTTGGTATGAATTTTGCCTCAATTTTGAGACAAATTCTGAGCAGTTTCAGCTCAGTTTTTTATGAGCTTTAGAATTGTTTATGGTCACTTTTGGGATCAATTTTGCATCAATTTTTACATTGATTGCTGGTTAGTTTTTGCAATGAGTTTGTGATCAGTTTGGGACCACATTTGCAACAGTTTGTGATCAGTTCTCAGATCAGCAAGTGATTAGATTATGCTCAGTTTTCAATGGTTTACATCTCGTTCCATGGACAACAACATACCTTATGATGCCATTGATGTTCTAGCCATGATTTATGCTTGGTTATGCTATGCTATGGTTCGGTTTTGCCATATGAGTTGAGCTCATGAGAAATAGACATGTCACATGATAATCCGTCGATGTTTTAAAAATTATTTGTGAGTCTTATATTATGTTATGATTGGCTGGAAATTTTCAGCATGTGTTGGGCCTATGGAATGGTTGTGCAATAGAGCACAATGTTTTGTTAACTATGATGCCTTGCGGAAATTCCAATCCACTATTTTGTTTTTGATGCATCTAGCAATGCAATCGAGAACAATTGCAAGGATTTTAAGGGGAAGGGCTATCATGAGGACATGTATTTTTAAAACCTCACTTAACATGTGGATCAAATTTTAATCACATGGTTAAGTAAGTGTTGCACATGTGAGGTGTAATTGGATTAGAGTAAATTTACAAGCCCGGGACCCAAGGAAATCACGCGATGTCAAAGGCAAAAATTGTTATAAGTTACGCCACACAGGTACTTGGTGTTATCTGGTGCCACTTGTTGGCCTAGATCATTCATTTGGCCATAAGTGTCAGTTGGTGACACTAGAGAAGTGACGTTTAATGGTACCTAACGCCAATCTGATGGTCAAAGATGGCACAGAGACACTCAAGAATAGAAGTTGCCTAGCCTTAGCCAATCAAATTATTTTTCAGGGCACAGAAATAATTATTAGGTTAATTTTCAGTATTTAAAGAATGAAAATTAATATTTAATTATAACTAATGCTGAAAAAACCATTTGGGAAGGCTACCACCTGTCAAAAATGCCCATGCAAGACTGAAAAACGTCTTTAGAGGTTGGAGAGAGGCATTTAGATATATTCACCGGCAACAGAGAGAGGAGATTTTGCTGATCTGATTTGCAGCCATTGGCGGACCTTCTGAGAGAACCAAGGGCAGGAGAAGACCAATCAACAGCAGGTGACAGCATCTACATGCTGTTGAGACAGGGCAACAGCAGTAAATGACTAATTTTCTTCAGATCTTTGAATCTACAAGCTGTTGAGACAATGCAACAGCAGTAAATGACTAATTTTCTTCAGTTCTTCGCGAAGAAAGTCTGAATTTTCTCTCTCCTCAACATTATCTCTCATCTCCCAATCTTTCTACAACCTTGCTCCCAAGATTACAGCATTGAGATCACCAAAAGTTGAGAAATTTCAAATTTCTCTGCTATAAACCCTACCTAATCTGCAGTAAAAATCTGGGTTCAGCAACAACCTCTAAAAGGGTGTAAGAAATTGAAAGCTCCAAGACTAGGATTCAATAGGGCTAAAGCTATTTTCAGTCAAATTCAGGTGGAGGAACCAGCAAATCAATGAAATTGGGGCTTTTTCCATCTCCATAAAAGTGGATAAAGGCTAATTGACTACTCGAATCAAGGGGCAAATCAGATTAAAGACTTGCTGGTCATTTTGGACAACAAGGGGAGTTGGAATACCGAAAGGGATAAGGAAAATCCCATTGTACATCAACTTCTTCTTCAATTTAAGTTAAATAAATACCAAAAGGACCGCCACTTTTGGGGCCAACAGGGTATCCATTGTCCAAGATTATAACTTAATTTGCATTTCTCAGTTTTGTAATAAATGTTACTTTTGTAACTAAGTTGTAATCAGGGAATACCACCGATCCACGCAAAGAAGACTCGTTACATTATCAATGAAAGTGACAAAATAATAACAACCACCCAATGACTTTGTCTGCATAGGGCCACATACATCCAAGTACACAATCTGTAATCTGACAATTGCTCTAAAAGTAACATCACGAGGAAATTAAAAACAATGGATTTTTCCCAAAATTGCACCCCTTGCATATATGCTCACGAGGTGTCTCCAAGAGAGGTAAACCATCAAGCATCTATGTATATTGCATAAATATCAAGCTACCATAGTTCACATGCCCCGTGCGAGCATGCCATAACTCTGCCTATGACATAGCAAGAGTGAGAGTAGATGCTAGATAGACCAACTAATCAATTGAATAAGCATCCAACTCATATAACCCATGACATAAAATGCCAGTCAAAACCAAAGTCATATGTTCCTTATCTCTAACCATACATCTGTCATCATCAAAGGTAGGTGACTTGCAAACCACACTTTGCCAAGGAAGAAATAGATAGCAAATTCTTCTTTATAACAAATTTTTCTTTACGCCCAGCACAAATAATCCTGCAAGCGGAGAATGGAGCCATCAATGGCTGTCAACACAATCTCCCCAATGCCTCTAACAAGATATGATGCATTGTTGGCACACTGTACAAACTTGCCAACAGGGGCTGCAATAACACAAGAAAACAAATCCCTACGAGATGTGATATGCCTAGAAGCACCTCTGTCAAAAAAACATGTGCTCGCATCCTCAATAGAGCTAAATGCTCTATCAGCCCAAGAAGAGTCATAATTGCATGTGTAAAAACAATACTCCCGCTCTACAACAAAAGACACGAACTCAATAGCAATAGAAGGTACATCAAAAATAGACATCCCTAACTCCTCCTTGGCTATACGCTTTCTACATTTTGTTGTGTAGTGTCCTGGCTTCTTGCAATAATGGCACTTGCCCTTCTTGGCTTGCATGTCCCCTTGTTTCTTGCTACTCTGTGAAGCACCTAGTGTCCCAGAGCTCTGCGGAGCATTTTTAGCTCAGCTACCCTTGCCCTTCTGCCTTGCCATTAAAGCCTACTCGGAGGCTATAACATCCACACCACTATTCTTTCTTATCTGCTCTTCCTCTAAGAGCAAACTAACCAACTGAAGGAAAGTAAGTAACTGTAGGGAAATCCTCATGGTGAGGTTTAAGGCCGTATGAAAAAGCCCAAATGCGAGGGCAGCAATGCATTTAAAGTAATAGATATCAACTGTCCATGTGAGTAATACTCATCTACATTCATAAGCTACTCACGCAAGTCCTGAATTTTATTTATATGATCCTACATAAAATCACCCTCATTTATCTTCATAGTCTCAAGCTCTTTCTTCAAGAAAGAGATGTGTGTCTCATTCTTTTCAGCAAAGATCTCCTCTAAGATCAGCCATGCTTCCCGTGAAGAAGTTGCAAACCGAATGTGTGGGATGATGGACCGCTAAACTACCAATGCAATCAGTAACAAAGCATGAGCATCCCATGTGTCCCATGCCTTTTGTGCTACTGATCTATGGGGAAGTGGCTGAGCTAGAGCGGGCAGCAAGCTGAACAGGTTGAGTGGGTTGAGTAACCCTTTGTCCACATCCTCCCGAGGGAGGTGTAGCTAGAGCCACAACTCCAGGCCTAACTTCACCGCTAACATAATCCCAAAGATTCTTTGCAATCAGCACACTCTTCATCATAAAAGACCATAGAGAATAGTTGTTACTATCCAACCTATCCTCCTTGCCCTAATTGGCCATGGTAAATGTCCCTGATCAAAGAGCAAAGGAGCAATACTTCAAGCTGGACCAACCTGGAAATCTCCGAATTTCCATAAATTAATGCAAACACTTTGATGTAATTAGCAAAGCTAACCACACTCTATCAAAAATTGTCTGAAGTATACGCTGTCTAAGGTGCAAACAATGCTCAGCAGCACTAAAAATGAAAAAGCCCCAAATTTTCTTGTTCCAAAATGCACAAATTCAGTCTATTCCATACTGTCACTCATGTACATTTGCCCATCTCTGAGCTAACAACAATTTCATAAAATCTCTGCGAGAAATGTGTCCTTGACACTTGCAAGAGCAAAAAGATGCTGCCCAAGCACAAGCCCTTTCCAATAAATGAAACCTAAATTAAAAATTGAGAAAAAAAAATCATTTTACCTCCTTGAACTTTGCATTTGGAGGTCAAGCTAGACTAGCAAGTAGATCAAGCGGGCTTGGCGGGCGTTGGTGGAGCTCGGCTCACAAGACAAGGGCGGAGCTGGTTGTGCAAATGGCTCTCAGCCAAAGCAAGTGGAGGCGCAATCGAGTAGACCAGGGGCTAGGCAGGCAGCGCAACTAGAGGCAAGCGCAGACCATAGGTGCCGGCGAGCGCCTGTGGTAGCAGCGCGTAGGACAAAGGTGTTGCCTAGATCGGCGGCGCGTGTAGGGAATTAGGGCGTCTGTCACGCAAGCAATTGGCAGACAAGGTCTAGTAGGCGCTAGTGGCGCAGACCAAAATGGTTGGCCCTGGCGAGCTGAGGACGGGCAGGAGCTGCCACAAACACCTAGGGATTGCGGAGAGGTGATAGTTGAGAGGTGGCGAAGGGCCAGCTCTGATACCAAATGTGAGAGGTGAGAGAATGCATAGAGATCAAAGCTCAAGCTCGGCTGAGAGTACAATTGACAGTGAAGAGAGTGTGTGTGTGTGTGATAGCACAACACCCAATGCAATAATCTGAAGAGTGTCAAATGCAAGTACAAAGTGTAACCCTTAAACCTTAGGGTTGCTAGACTGTGTTTACACCCGAAAGGTGTAAAACGTGGTAAGTGCCCAAACTATGTAACATAGGCACATAAAACAAAAGAGAATAAATTTGGGGGAATCGTAAGGAGAGTAAAAAGTGCCCCAGTGTCCTACGAAGGATCACCGGCACTCCTCTGTGAGTGTAAGTGTGAGTCAAACCCAACAAGAAGCAAGCTAATGTAGAAGGCATCATAGTTGGGAGATGGCAACTGAGTAAGAGAATCATCACCATGTCCTCTAATGAGATTGTCTACCAAGGGATACAAGTTCCTCCTATATGTCCTCCATCTTGTTGATGTGATCCTATATAGAAAGGGAATCATCAACAAAAAGCATCTGGAGCTTCTCCTCTATGGTGATGCAATGGACAGGTTTTCTAATGGTACAGAGCAAAGAGCTTCGTCTACTATACTTGCATGGAAATGTGTTTCCCAACGTAAGAAACATACGAACAAGTAGGATACATTTCTTACCTATTTAAGCCTTTTCCAATCATTCAAAAACAAAGTCAATGTTTGAAAGGTGGCATTTTCTATCCCAAATACATTATCTATTATCAGAACGATGTTTTTCCTCCTCAAAGGCACTAAAAGCAATGTTTTCTCTCTTGCAAGTGTATCTTGGGATTCATGACAGCCCATAGAATATCAATCCATGACAATCCAACCTTGGTATTGCCAGTTAGAGAAGCTTATATTTTGCCATTATAACTTGAAGTTGGAGCAAAAGGGGAATCCAATAGAGCCAAGGCAAATTAATGTTGATAAAATCAACATTACAAAGGCAAAAGATATTTCTACTATCTCTCAAGAGAAGAGGGATATTTATTCATGTTGTATGAGGAGCTTATGGTGTATATTCAAGCTGTAAGATCAACTCGTACTCGTACTATAGCTAGCACAAGTACTATTGTAGCTAAAGATATGAATCTCCTTGAGAGCTCGAACTCTAGTAGTGGCACTGATGATGAGGAGAATGAGGACATTGAGAAGCACATTGAGCATGAGTCATGATACATTCTCTAGGATTTAGGATTGAATTTTAGTGGTTTTCATTTATGTATTGAACATTTGGCAAGGCTCATTAGGCTTGAGACTTGTTTGACACTTTGTCACTTTCGAAAAGCCTCAAACTTCTCACATAGTAATGCTTTGGTGAAAATGTCTACAACATTTTTCTGTGTGGATACATACATCAAGTTGATCTCTCTTGCATAGCATCTCTCTCTAACATCATGTAATGCACCTCAATGTGTTTCGTGCGAGCATGAAACACAGGATTTCATGCTACTGCAATAGCAGTCCGACAGTTAGAAAGAATGGGGGTAGGACCCTCCAATGATAAATGTGAAGGCTGCCCTTTACTCAACCTCACAAAATAAGGTAGCCACTATAACCTGTTTCTTACTTAGCCGTGAAATGCAAAAGCGGCACAAAAAGAAACATTATTCACTAGTAGATTGCCTAGCATCTACAACATCAGCCCAATCTGAATCACTACAAGCTTGTAGATGCTCATAGGAGATGTAGGAGCAAAGGTTTCCTCGTAATCTATGCCCTTCTTCTGTGCATAGCCCTTAGCTACCAAGCATGCTTTGTATCTATCAATAGTGCCATCAGCCTTGGGTTTGAGTTTAGAAACCCATTTTTTGTCAATTGTCTTTTTACCAAGTGGTAAATCCACAAGATCCCATGTAGAGTAGTGGCAATAGAACCCAACTCTTCCTGCATGGCTACATCCAATGTACATATTGCTAAGCTTCACCCACGGAAGTGGCTCATCATCATCTCGCTACGAGCTCATAAACACATGCTCATCACAATCATCTACTTCCATAAAATTAGCCAAACAGAACCCCCTACATCATGTGCTGCATGCCTATTAGCCCTTCTAGTGTGCTAAGGGAAGGGAGCATCTATTCTACTCTCCTGGAGAGTGCATAACAACCACCTCAGGAGTTTTGGCTGCATTTACAGCAACCCTTTCATGATGTATTGCACCTTCCACTCCATGAGGCAAACCATCATCATAACCCTACTGTTCGGGAGTATGTGGTGCAGCAATAGCTGCTTGTATTATATCTGTCCAGCCATTGACAGCAGGCATGAACTCCAAAGAAACTAGCAAAAGACCCTCAAAGACATAATCAATGTCATGGGCGGCTGGTATCTCAAATTGATCATGTGAAAATGCAGCATTTTCAGCAAATATGACATCCCGACTGACAAAAACTTTCTTTGTGTGTAGATCATAAAAGCGACAACCCTTGCTCTCCGAACTAAAGCCAACAAATATGCATTTTACGGTCTTGTCATCGAGATTTCCACAAAGCTCTTTCAAAATATGTGCATAGGCTATGCATCCAAACACCCGAAAGTAGTAAACTTTGGGTTTCTTGCCATGCCGAGCTTCAAATGATGTGATCGTCTTCAGTGCTTTGGTGGGTGCACGATTTAATATATGATTCGCACACTGAAGGCCTTCTAGCCAAAACTTATGTGGCAGCCCCTTGCTTTTCAGCATACAACGAGTCATCTCCATAAGTGTCCAATCTTTCCTTTCAGCAACACCATTTTGCTCGGTGTCATTCTTGTAGTGGCTTGATACATAATGCTATTTTCAAGCAAATATGTCTCAAAAGCACGAGACATGTACTCCCTTCTTCTATCCGTGTGAACTATCTGCACTTTCAAGCCAGTTTCAGCCTCAAGCTTTGCAACAAGATGTTTCAAATGCATAAACACATCAGATTTTGCTTTCAGCCCATAGATGCATGTATAGTGAGAGGAGTCATCAATAAAGGTGACAAAATAAAGATGACCCCCAAGTGCACTTGTCCTCATGGGACCACTAACACTGGAGTGAATAACCTGCATTTTCCAAACAGCACACACTACTCCATCCTGTTAGTAGTCATATTTGTTATGCCTTGTCATCTCCTGCCTGTGAGCCTCAGTCTAAGTTAGATGAGGACTTTAGGAGCTCTAACCTGTCTATCACTTGTTTTGACAAAGGAAATAGCTCATTCTAGAGCACTCAGTTTATTGCATTTCAATGCATTTTCTCCTCCAGACAAGATTTTATGTGCATTTCTCGGGGCAATTTCTGCATTCTTCAGCCTGCCAAACATTGTCCAGCCGTTCCAGGATTTTTTTGAGCATTTCTGGCATTTTTACCAACATTAAATGCTGATTGGCCATATGTTTTGCCCCAAATTTCAAGTTGGGTGGTTTTTGGGATATTTGGCTATATATACCCATTTCCCACTTGGTAGTGAGTCATCTCATTCAGTTTTCTCTCCACCAGGTGCATACTCCAACTCCGTCGTCTTTCTCCATCTTCGGTGTGCCATCATCATCAACCTAATCCAGTGCCCTCAATCACTGACGTTGTGGGCTACATGCAAGGACTGATCAATCCTCCTTTTGTATTCAGCATTTGTTCTTTGTTCATTGCAGGTTTCTTTTCTTCTTCTTCTTCTTCTTCCTCTCTCTCTCTCTCTCTCTCTCTCTCTCTCTCTCTCTCTCTCTCTCTCCTGTGTTCGAGTTCCTTCTTCTGTTGCGCACTCTCATACATACTTCTTGAAAGCAAACCTATGCCTTTTGCCCAAAACACATCCCTCGGATGCACGAGGAGGTGGGGTCTCCGTCAGTGGGCTACGTGCAAGGACTGATCAATCCTCCTGTATTCAGCATTTGTTCTTTGTTCATTGCAGGTTTCTTTTCTTCTTCTCTTGCAGACTCTCTCTCTCTCTCTCTCTCTCTCTCTCTCTCTCTCTCTCTCTCTCGCGCACGTTCGAGTTCTTTCTTCTGTTGCGCACTCTCATACATACTTCTTGAAAGCAAACCTATGCCTTTTGCCCAAAACATATCCCTCGCATCCACGAGGAGGTGGGGTCTCCACTTGAGGCAAAACATCTATCATCGGACACCTCTAAAGGGTCATCAAACTATCAAAACTCGTGAATCCATAGCCAGAATGCCATAGCTACACATTCTACATTGCCATTAAGAGTACTAACTACCAAAGCATCATGAGAGTGTCTCTCATACGTATTCAACGAAAAGAGACCCTTATGCAGGGTGCCAGATAGCCAGAGTTCATAATCCATCTACCTATCTTTGACAAGGCATTTGTAATCTTCAAAGATGACCCGAAAGCCATGCCTATTAAAAGTAGATATAGACAACATATTCTTTGTAATGCCAGGCATAAACAAAACATCCAAAAGCATGAAATCAGAACCATTTGCAATAGTAATCGTGGCTGAACCAATGCCACATACATCATAACTGTTGTTATTCGCACATGTAACACACTTCCCAACAAGGGCCGAATGCAAAAAGGTAAAGAGACATTTCCTAGAGGTGATATGCTTTGACACCCCACTATTAAAATACCATGTATGCTGTGTTTCAGCAGCATTAAATGCTGAATCAGCAATCAAAGAATCAAAACTACATGTAAGAAATGCGTAGTCCTCCTCCACAAAGTTAGTTAAAGCACACCACCAATAGATTTGCTGGATGATGTCTCTTGAACAGGCAAACCAGAGCATTTCTTCTCTTTGGCCAATCACTTTCTACATTCATCAATGCAATGACCAGGCTTCTTGCAATAATAACATTTCTACTTTTTCTTGGACTTTTCCATTTCTTGGGCAGTCTTATTTGATGGCCGTCCAACATCAACCTTTTGCTGATTTTTCACATTTTGCAGGACTTTCTCTTTGCCTTCGTACTTTGAAAGCATAGCCACATCTCTCGAATCCAATGCAACATTCTTCCGAGTCTGTTCCTCTTGCAACAAGACGCTTTCTAGTTCCTCAAATGTAAGGGGTTGCTACCCAAAATGCCCCCCCCCCCCCCCTCTCAAAGACAACATCAAAGAGGGGTGGAAACCAAGATATGACTCAAAAAGAGAATTCAATGTAATGTTTACCAATTCTACATCCTAAATGACCTCATCAACATTGAGCAACTACTCACGCATATCCTATATATATGTAAGGTGATTTGTCATCCTATCACCCTCATCCATAATTACATTAGCCAACTCTCTGTGGAGATAAGATATCCTGACCTCATTATGTGCTGCAAACATGTGCTCTAGTACATCCCAAGCAACTTTTGAGATCCTACAAGACCGTATATGCAAAATGATGGCCCTTTCGACTGACAAGGCAATCAAAAATAGTGCTTGTGCATCTTTCGAGTCCCGCCTCCAATGATCCTCGATAGGAGGGGGAGGAGGGGTAGCAATGCCAGCAACCTATCCTCTGGCATTGCGCTAAGGTGTCTAAGCTAGTCGCTACAAATCACCAATGACATAGTCACACAAATCCTTCACCACAAGAAGGTTGCACACCATCAAACTCCACAAAGGGTAGTTTGTGCCATCAAGCTTGTACTCCTGAGTGAGAACACCAAGGATGCTGCTCTGATCATTATGCCCCTGATGTGCCATGTTGTCAATGATGCACAAAAATCAGCAGCCAAACACTTGTTATAAAGAATGTACTCTGTTGAGTACCAAAAATCCCCTCATGAGATGAGAATGCTAGTATCAACCTATCACAAATCTTACCAAATGTGCCTGATGTCACACAAATCAGCAATGCACTGCTGCACCACACTTGCCTCGAAACGCATGCCCAAAAGAAAACAATTTACAGCAATTTAATGCTGAGTCCCACCAAATTATACTGAAAATCCCCAAAATTTGCTACCAAATCTAACTATCACAGTGATTTAATGTTGTTGCACCACCTGATATCTACCTTGGAATGTATGTCAGGCAAAAACCCCAAATTTCTTCACAAAATTTCAAAGAAATTTATACCTTACAGTTTGAATATCTGCAAAAATGTCACCTCGGGCCGCATGCCAACAGTGACCGACAGCTGGAATCTGCCTCTAATGCATGCCAAAGCCTCTAGACCAAAAAGCCCCAAATTTTTCGTACAAATCAAGAAGAAATTGTGCAATGTCGGGTTATCAGGTGTCAATTCGTGCATTGGGTGCTGATTTGAGCAAAAGCCTCAAATCTTGGGCATCTCGGGAAGCACGCAAAGGTCAATACCTTCAAGTTAAATTGGAATCAAGGCGATTGGCATTTCTCCAATCAAAGATAGAAGCTCAAATGGCTGAGCGAGTAACCCAAGTGGCGGAACTAGCGGCGACTAGGAGATAAAGGCAATGGCGGCACTGGCGGCTACAATAGCATAGCACTGGCAACAAGACAAGGGAGATGCAAGTGATGGGCGGCAGCTGCAGGGCGGAGGGCGCTTGTGACAGCAACGCCAGCAAGTACAATGACGAGCAAGAGCACTATAGCTAGTGCTAGGTGAAGCACTATTTATGCTAGGCATCCGAAGAACAGTGCTACCGACGATGCAGCAAGCAAACTTGGGGGGCACACCAAGTGTAGAAGTAGAGCAAGCAACCATAGGCAATGGCACAAGTAGCATACCAGGCAAGAGGAGTAGGTGGCGGCACTAGTGTTTTAGGCGGGCGGTGTTGCATAGGCAATGCCTCTGGCTACACAAGCACTATTGTCTAAACAGAATGTTGCTAGGTAGCAACGGCCTCAATGGCAATGCCTGCTGAGTGGCTAAACGAGAGGAGCTAGCCGCTATGTAGACAATAACTCAATCTTCAGCTTTCCTCGCCCGCAGCATAAACAAAAGCTGGTGACAGCAAGACCTTGGGCGGAGCAGCACCGGCGGCTAGCGAATGCTAAACAAAACCTACCCACAAGTTGCTCTATTACCAAATGTGAGAAAATGCACCAGCTATGGAGGAGAGAGAAACAAGAGACAATGACAGTGAGTAAACTAAAGCAAGAAAGTAGACTGTACTTGCTGAACTAAAAAGATAGTGTGAAAGTACAACACTAAGTTAGGTCATGGGTTGACCTAACAAGCCTTCCACCAACTAACTAGAGTTAGGCTAACTTACTCTAGTCCGTAGTGAGAGTACTTCACTTAGTACACACACTAAATTGACACACATTAAAGTATCTGCACTACAAGAATTACATGGACACTGCCCATAATTGGCAAATTCGAACAACTCAATTTGTTCTCTGACAACACTCCAAATCCCTAAGCCTTACACCGCATCGAGGATTTAAGGGGGAGTGTAAAAGATTCGCCACCCCTAGACTATTTGAGAGGGGACGTTAGAGATTAGTCACCCTTGGGACTTGCATTCTCAAGATACAATTGGTGCAATCAATTCTATCAAGTGGACTTACACATTTTCCTATCAGTTATTTGGGCGTCCTTTTTAGCAAGCACCAATGTCTGGGCAAATTTGGCAGGCAATCCAATGGGCAAGCTGATCAAATCGCATTTATCGAAGATCGCAAGTGGCCAAATTTAGTGAGATTTGGGCAAGATTTGACAAATTGACCAAATCTAGCAACAATCGGCCAAATTTGTCTAGCTGATTTGCCGTATTTTATCTTTCTTTCTTGACTATATATGGCACCACTTCAGCCTGCCCCCATCACTTGTATTTTCAAATTTGTTGGGAAAGATCCAGCTCAAGAAGATACAACGACAGCCCTTGTACATCTGCATTCTTCATTTTAGCATTCATTGACTATAGATTTCTATGTTCTGACTCTTTTCTCTCTCCCTCTTCTCTCTTGTTCATTGTCTTTCAACCTTGTCCATATGCTTCCATATGCACTTTGACAAAGTACACTTATCATACTACTTGTCACATTGAAAGGAATGTTTGCACTATTTATGGATTCTAAGTAATAATTTATCCAAAACAAATTCACTCTTGAATGTGCACACTAGACCTCCCCAATGTTAGATACTTTAGCTCCTTACTAAGAGAGCTAGATTACTACTCCAAATGCTGTGACCAACACCCAATACAAGAGCTCTCTCCATAGGGACTTGTCGTTTAGCTAAGAGGCACCAAGAAACCAAGGAGGCTCTAGCTATAGTTCCTTGCACACTCTAGGACTAGCTTAAGCCCTACGAGCCTGAATGCATCTCCCGAAAGACCCTGATGCTAGCTGAGGGCGAACTTAGTGGGTTTTTTTTTATATGGCCTTTGAACAAAGTCCTTATGGACTAAAACAATGATTGTAATAAGAATAAAAACAATAAATATGTATAGATATTTTGTTTTCCAAAAGAACGATTTTCCCTTGTATTTGTGCTTGTGCTTAACTTACGTGAAGGAACACGGTTTAATGGGTTAATTAGCAAAGCTAGCTTTTATATGTGAAACTAAATTATGGTCGGATAATTAAAAAACTAAAGCTACTCCTCAAGTGAAGTGGACGGTTAGATCCCTAATGGATCTTTCCTATGGCAGGGTGGTCTCAATTAGCCGAGAGCTTCCACAAAAAGCTTAAGTGTTAAATTGGGACAAGTTAGGAAGGGCTAACGTTAATCGTCCGAGTGCGCCATCCTAGATCCCAACCAATGATGCTTTAGAGGGGCAAAGTCAAGACTATACATTATGGGTAGAGGGATCAATGCCATCACTGTTAGAGATCAATTGCCTAGTCGGACTGCACAGTCCACAGTCCAGTCGGACTGCCACGTGGCAGTCCAACCTGCTGCAGTACAGTCGGCTGTATTAAATGCAGCAGACCTGCATATTTTGGCGCCCAGGTTTTTGGCTATTTATAGCCGATTTTTCCAGCAGTCTCCCACATTCTTCTGCTCGCAGATTACAGGCTGGAGGCTCGTGCAGATTCCGTCTCTGTTCGCAGATTTCAGTCAGGAGATCATGCAGACTGCAGCGGACTTCGAGGTGAACAGCAAGTTGCATCATCGAGGTGGAGACACGCAGTCCAGCGCATTGCGCCCGTGTATATATCTGCATATCTTTGTATACAGCACACTTTATACAGCAAATCTTCATCTTCCACTGTCTCTTTCTCTCTCTTCTCTCTCTCTACGTTCTCTCTCTCTCTGTCCTATGCTTCCGCACCGCTGCACTCTGACATGGTATCAGAGCAGTGTTGGAGGGCTGACTGAGTACAGAACCAACCTGAAGAGGAGTTTCTATCGCGACACAAGGCTGCGTTTTCAGCGTTTGAGGGCAGGTAGGAGGGCTGCGTCTCGGAACAAGGCTGAAGCGAGCGTGGGCGTGCAGGAAAGGAGTCCAGGTGGTGGATTTGCTGCTGTTTTTCTACTGTTTCGACGAGGAGAAAGTTTGAGTTTTCAGCTTTCAAGTGCAGGTTTTGTTTTTTTATCGCCTCCGGTGGGTGAAGAAGTTTCGGGACGCGGAAGAGCCCTAGCAGGCTGCGTTTTCACAGTCAGAGGGGGTTGCTTTTGCGTTTGTGAAGGCATTACAGGTGAAGATGTCTACAGAGATTGACTTGGAGTTCCAGACGATTATGGACCGGAAGGTGCCTGTCTTACCGGCTCTTCCCGCAGATCAAAAGCTCGATGGCGACAACTACCGCATCTGGTGCGTGATGATGTTGGCCATCCTTGAGTCCTACGATTTGGCGGAGCTTGTACAGGAGGAGATCGACCGGCCCTCGGTGAGAGATGAGTCCAAACTCTCTTCCGATGCTCATGCGGAGTTGGCCAAGGCACAATCTTACCGGGACAAACTGAATGCCAGGATTCATTCCTTTCTTTTTCTGTCTTGTACTACAGCCGTGATAGCTCACATCGAGCACTTGACGGTAGCTCGGGAGATATGGCTGGAGCTTGATCAGATGTATAACCGGATGACCCTTATGAAGCGGGTTTCTTTGAAGGTACAAATGCGGACCTTGTCCGTAAACAAGTCTTCTTCGTTGCGGGAGCACATCAACAAGCTTAGACAGCTTCAGATGCAGGTTCAGAATGCGGGGAAGCCGATTTCCTCCGAAGACATGGCGATCACACTGTTGTCCCAATTGCCGCCACGATTCGGTGCTTTCTACTCCGCCCTTATTGCTTCGGGGCGGGAGTCCACTCTTCGGTGGGAAGAGTTGGTTCCTATGGTCTTGGACCAAGAGGAACAACTAAAGGGACAGAATGCTTCCAAGTCGGAGGCACTGATAGGTCAAGCCTCTCAGAAGAAGGGGAAGGACCAAAAGAAGAAGAAGGGGGATAACAAGTCAAAGAAGAACAAGGACAAGGACAAAGAATCCACATGCCATATTTGTGGAAAGACTGGCCATTGGAAGAAGGATTGCCCTGACAAAGACAAGAAGGACACGAAGGATTCTGGAGCGGTGGCTGCACCCTCATCAACTGCATTTCTTCATCTAGCTGTCATTGAGGACTCTACACCGAATGCTTCTGATGCTGCGATGACGGCTCCCCAGGCTCGAGAGTGGATCGTTGACAGTGGTGCCTCCCGGCACATAACTCCTTCATCAGATGGTGTTGCCCAGTTTGCGACCTTCGCGTGGGCAGATTCTCATTGGAGATAGCTCTTCAGTGTCTATTGCAGGATGGGGTGAGATGCAGCTTATTCCAGATGGATGTGGTGGTACCCATACCTCAGAGGTCTTGCATGTACCAGGTTTAGGGTATCATCTTCTGTCAGTTCATAAGATTTGCTCCCTTGGACTTTTGGTGGAGTTTGACAGTGATTCGGTGCGAGTCCTTGATCGTGCGTCTAGGAAGGATCTCTCATCTAGATATGAGGAGAACGGCATCTACAAATTGAAGTCTTCCACCGCCCTCTCTACTCTTCTTCTTACCTCTCAGACACAGTCAGAGCTATGGCATGCTCGGTTTGGTCACCTCAACTATGATTATCTTCGGAGGGCGTCACGTGGACAGCTTGTTCGAGGGTTGCCGAACATAGTGGTGAGCCAACAGCCATGTGTCTCCTGCATTCGTGGGAAGCAGCATAGGGATGCCATTCCCCACAAAGCTTCGCGGCGGTCTACTTCACCGATGGAGCTTGTATCTACGGATCTTTGTGGCCCTATGAGGAACGAGTCCTTGCGAGGGAGCTCATACTTCATGTTGATCGTAGATAACTACAACAGGATGACATGGGCCTATTTTTTGGCATTGAAGTCAGAAGCTTTCTCCCACTTCAAGGATTGGCTTCTCTTTGAGAAGAACCGATCAGGCCGGAGATTGAAGACCTTGCAATCCGACAAGGGTGGTGAATTTGTTTCTAATGAGTTTGCTTGTTTTTGTGCAGATAAAGGTATTCACCAGGAGTTTACTAATACCAACACTCCTCAAGAAAATGGCATTCTTGAACGGAAGAACCGCAGTGTGATCGAGATGGCACGCACCATGATGGAGCACCGACAGACACCTCAGTTTCTGTGGGCCGAGGTTATGGCTACTGCAGTCCACATCCTTAACCGATCCCCCACTTCGGCCGTTGATGGGATGACACCTTTTGAGGCTTACTTTGGGACTAAGCCCGATGTTTCTTATTTTAGGATCTTTGGGTGTGATGCCTATGTTCACATTCCCAAGGCTCATCATGATATAAATTTGAAGCAGCTTCCCGAAGACAGGTATTTGTTGGCTACAGCTCCCAATCCCAAGGCTATCGTTTGTATGATCCCGTCAAGCAGGATGTGTACACCAGTCGAGATGTGCGCTTTGTGGAGGTTCCGGCCATACCAGCGGCGGGTGAGGAGCATCCCGTTCTTGGAGATCCAAGGGAGAGTTGGGCTCCCGCTACAGTTCCTTTGGAGCCCGCGCCTTTTGATTTTGATTATGTTTCTGACACAGAGTCTACTGTTCCACCGGTCACCCCCGAGGCGTTATCACCGGTGGATATCCCAGAGTCTTCAACTGCTGGAGAGAGACGAGGAGAGGTCCGGTCTCCTCCTCGTTGGGCCCGTGACACACTCCGTAATTCAGGGATCGAGGGGGTCCTTGAGGAGTGGGGACCGCAGAATGGTCCGCGGCGGTCACAAAGGCACCAGGCACATTCTACAGAGCTTGTTTGCTCTAACTATTGTTTGATGACCCGTGTTATGCAAGATCAAGAGCCCACCTCCGTGAAGGAGGCTTTACAGTCCGCACCATGGAAGAAAGCTATGGAAGCCGAGTTGGAGGCTAATGGGAGGAATGGCACTTGGTCACTCGTGCCTCGCCCCCCGAATAAGAAGGTGATTGGCGTTAAGTGGGTCTTCAAGACCAAGTACCTTAGCGATGGTTCTTTGGACAAGCACAAGGCTCGCCTTGTTGCTAAAGGTTTTGCACAGCGCCCAGGGATTGATTGTCATGATACTTTTTCCCCCACTGCTCGTATGGCGACTATTCGAGTTGTTCTTGCCTTGGCTGGCCATAGGAGATGGCATGTCTACCAATTGGATGTGAAGTCAGCCTTCCTCAATGGTGATTTGAAGGAGGAGATCTATGTAGAGCAGCCTCCTGGCTTTGGATCTTCAGATGGAAAAGTCTACAGGTTGAAGAAGGCCTTGTATGGCCTCAAGCAGGCTCCGCGTACATGGAACGAGAAGATTGATTCATTCCTTCAGTCACAGTTGGGATATCGGCGTTCCAAGGCCAATCCGCAGCTTTATGTACACACTTCCGAGGCTAGTTGTATGCTTTTTGTGTTGTATGTTGATGATTTGATTATCACAGGTGATCATGCACAAAAGGTCCAAGAGACGAAGGCAGCTTTACATCGGACGTTCGAGATGACGGACTTGGGTCTACTCCATTTCTTTTTGGGCCATGAGATTTATCAGTCTCAGAGGGGGATCTTCATCTCTCAGCAGAGATATGTACAGGAGCTCTTGGTTTCTTTTGCGATGGAGGATTGTCGGACCCTTTCTACTCCTATGGATCCGAACTGGAAGGCCACTTCCCATTTAGCTTCTCCCATGGCGGATGCTTCCCGCTATCGTCAGTTGATTGAATCATTGATTTGGCTTCTCAACACTCGTGTTGATCTTTGTTTTGTTGTTGGGCTCTTGGCAGGGTTTATGAGTGAACCTTAGACGGTGCATTGGCAGGCTGCTCAGAGGATACTTCGGTATTTGAGGGGGACGTCTGATTTAGGGATTCATTATCCCGCAGGCACACGTGGTTCAGATCTTGTTCTTGCAGGTTGGAGCGACTCCGATTGGGCCGGTGATGTGGACCACAGACGATCTACTACAGGTTACTGTTTTACCTTGGGTGCAGGTGTTATCTCATGGAGTAGCAAGAAGCAGCCCATAGTAGCCCTTTCGTCTACTACTGAGGCGGAGTATCGAGCCGCATCTTCCACCACATGTGAGGTTGTGTGGCTTCGGAGATTGTTGGAGGAGCTTGGCTGCCCCCAGACTCGTCCTACTTTGCTGCAATGCGACAATCCCCTTCATTTCCCACTCTCTTTGACCCAAGTGTGGCAATGGTTTGCTTTAGTTTGAGGGATGATAGCAAAGGGAAGTGTATCACAATTCTATCACAAGAAAAACCCACTAATTGTGAGCAAACAATGAGAGTATGCTTGGGAATTGTATACAATAGGTTTGCATGAGGAATACTCCATAAATTTGAGCTTAGTTGTTGGATTGATCTCCTAGGATTTGGGAGTCTAAAGTGTTCGAGTGGGCATTTGAATAGTCCAAATTACAACAATGAAGGTAATAGTCCTTGAGCAACTGTGAATTAGTACAATCGCAAGAAACTACTCGAGATGCAATCTTATGTATTTACGTCAAAGCTTTCTATTGTAATCTAAGAAATACCACAAAGGGAGCTAAGCTTTGGGACCAACAAGTGTTGCATGTGGTGCAAGAGAATTCTAGCTTGAGTTGAGTATGCTTTAAAGTTGTTGGGTTTCCTATTCTTCTAAATTAAGAGTTTGCATTTTACTAGTTCACTTCCCTCTGGATACGCAAAGGCTAGTTTCAATCATGAAACTAGCTATTAGTAGTTGAAATTAGCTATAGAATAATAAATATTTCCACTTTTTACACAACAAATGACCTTGTATTCAAAAAGCCATTACTAGATCTTAATATTTTGACTCTAGATGCACCATAATCTTTACTTATGAAAAATGTGATTTTTAAAATTCAAGATATAACACATACATTAACTACAAAATTGACTTTGTCAAAAATCAAAATAAAATGATCAAGGAATTGGATTTGAGTAACTCTTTGATAAAGACGCAACTATTATAAAGTCTTATGGCTCATTTGGCTATTCAGAGGCTTGTATAGATTAGTTTCTTGATAACAAAAGTATTTTATTATACAAGATCTTTCAAACACAAGTGAAATTTGGATATTATCACATAACACAAACATTTGGGAAACTAAGTATGTCTTAAAATCCAACAAATCTAATTGATTCCCCACAATCCTCAAGACAATATACCATGTGATTGGAATCCATGAACCAAATTGCCAAGACATATCAAATGAAAACACATCCTCAACCTATGCACTATGACTCCAAGAGCAAGCACACAAAATTTAGCATCTTCAAGAAGCAAATGAATGGTGTAATAATCTCTAATTGAAATCTTGTCCTAGATTTATCAACCCTTGTATCAGCCTCTCTTTGATTGCTTTCAACAATAGGAAATAAATCAACTCTATTTTAAAGTTTTTTCCTTCACGTCTTTAATGTACTTTAATAGAGTTTCCCTAACACTGTGAGACTCTTTTTTGCACATGAAATATGGATTTTTAACCAAAAAGTGTGATTTATGTATGTGCATGTGTATAACCATGTACAAACACACCAACGTTTACACATTTATATATTCATAAGACAATGTGTTTGTTGGTGTTACAATTAATTATTCTTTGTTATTCTTATTTTGTGATGCATCATCTTGGTTTGAGGTTTTCTAATTCTACACCATTAAGCATCAAATAGTGGAGTTGCAAGTTCATTGAAATTTTCCTTCTTCATAATTTTTCGAGCTTCCATGTATATTTTGCCAAATGAGGTGTGGTTCTTTTTTTTTTTTAGCATTATTTCCTAAAAGTAGGCCACTTAACTCAATTTAACTAGGGATAATCTTTCAAAGAAGAATCACCTTGTAACCATACTACTTCATTGTTAGAATTATTTCCTAAAAGTAGGTCATTTGGCTCAAGTTAACTAGGGGTAAACTAACAAAGAAGAGTCACCTTGTCAGCATAGCATACCATTGCAATAGCATCTGCCCTAACCAGCAATACGTACAAAATTGAGCATCCTTGACGTTGTGCTCCTCCTCATTTCTTTGTTGTTAGCTTTGAAAAGCTTATTTGCAATGCAAAATGTGTCTAACAGCATCATCACTTCAGACTTAGGTGACTACCAATCAAGTACCATGAGTGGTACCTGCTGCCCTTTCAGTTAACAGGTCCAGTATGAAATAACAAAATTTTCGGATAGCAATTACTGAAAATTTCCAGAAACATTATTTAGTGTGCTAATTTAAGTAAAATGCATCACGAGTTGACAGCACGTATTGGGTGCTAGCCTTCTACAACCTTCTAAGGTTCTAGTAATGGCTTCAGTCACAGCCATGCTGGCCTCCTGCATACAATTAATGGATTCACGGTCCCCGTGAAAGATTCCGAAGCGGAAACAGGGAGGTCGTTCTCAAACCAGGAAAGGGCACAACCATGAAGATTTAAAGCTACAAATGTGAGAAGGCAGCCTTCAACTAAAGCTCTCCTTCCTCGGAGACCAAGTAATCCCTGAGTTTTCTCACTTTTGTTTCACTTAACTCCAGTCAGAAACAGAAGACAGTAAACGGCCTTGCTCCGAAGTGAGAAGCCAGCAAAGCGAGAAGCAAGAAAGGAAAAGGAGGCCCTACTCACCTGGAAGAACACGAAGAGAGCTCGCCGCAACAGACGTTCCTCCACCCCCGAGCCCGAAAGACAAAAGCCCTTGCTGACGATGTTCTTTGAAAAGAAAATGAGCAGTTTTTTCTTAATTTTCCCGAATTGTTTTGTGTGGAATATACTTTTTTTTTTTGTTGCTGGCCTTGCCCCCGGGCGTATAGCATGGGTCTAATGGAATTTTACCTAAAATATAAATAAGTTTTACTAATAAGATGAGCATCTGATTGGTCTCTTCAAAGAAATTCCTTGATATTATGGAAGCGATTTGTTTGAGAGGCCTTCAAATTTCTTAACAAATATATATTTGCTAAAGTCTAGAAACTTTCTAATAAATTATTACTAAGTGCTACGCTCTTAGGTTCTGCCAGTGCAAGCATTGATAACGATTAGGGGCACTTCACATCGTGACTATTACTAGCTAGTAATGCCCCCCATGCAAGTGCTACGCTCTTAGGTTCTGCCAGTGCAAGCATTAATAACGATTAGGGGCACTTCACATCCTAACTATTACTAGCTAGTAATGCCCCCATGCAAGTGAGGGGGTGCTTCTATGACTAACACGTGGCATACATTCAAGGCATACTTCTCTCTTTTTCTCTGTCTCCATTGTCTCTTGCTCTTTATCTCTCTCATCGATTTCAACTCTTTCTCTCTCTAATCCCCAAAACTTCTATAGGCATTCAAGACTAATGTGGCCTTCACTTTTGATGTCTTCTTCTTCTTCTTCTTCAAAAGGGTTCAAAACTTGGAATTGTGTAAAGGCAACTTGGGATTGTGCCTGCCATGTAAAAACCATTTTTCTTGTCTCTCTACGTTGCTTCCACCCACATAGACATTGTTTGAGTATGTTTGGGATTCGATTCCTTTTTAAAAGATTGAATGTTCTTATCACACATCTTAAACGTCAAAGCTTTTAAGTTCTATTCCACACTCTTAACTTGCTTTAAAGGCTTCATAATTTTCTTTTCTATTATATTATTATATTTGGAGAGTGTGGGATTGGAGTTGTGCACCAAGATACTTCCACTAAAATAGATGCATTTCAAGAATGTGCATCCATCAAGCTATTGCCAAGTTATATTTAAAAATGACATTAGCTTTCAACCTACATAACCATAAGTAAAGCAGTCAAAAGCTCTTTAAACCATGTTCTTACAAACCAACCTCCCCTTGAGGTATCTCGAGCTTTTCATACACATGTGAAGCACTCTCTCTCTCTCTCTCTCTCTCTCTCTCTCTCTCTCTCTCTCTCTCTCTCTCTCTCTCTCTCTCTCTCTCTCTCTCTCTCTCTCTCTACACACGCACACACACACACGAAGAGTACAAAGTGTTCCACAATCCACTTTGATAGGTCTAAAATACTCATTTTTTGAGAAATCGATTCCCTTTATGTGGCATATAGATATTCTGTTGAACTAAAAATAGATGTTCTATTATGGATGCATCCTCTGGTGTGCACCTAAATCTCATATAAATGCACTAAAGTAGATTTGGATTTTTCTCCTACGGTATAGTTGAAAGTATGAATTATGGCATCATTGAGAGGTTTATTCATGTGTAGATTGGATAGCGATCCTTGGTCATCATTAATAGCTCCCAAAAGGCTAATGTGAATGGAACTCAAATATAACACCTATTGAATAGAGAGAGAGAGAGAGAGAGAGAGAGAGAGGGAGGGAGGGAGGGAGATCATGTTTAGAGGACAATCACCTTATTTGAGACTCTCCTTTAGCATATCTTTTTATGTCTCAACCCACACACACACACACACACACACAGATCAACCCCATTAGCACACGTTCCTTTGTATTCCTCCATAGCATGCCACAAATCATTATGTCCCAAAGCAATGTCTTCGTTTGATGTCCCCAATCCGTTTAAAGGTTTTAAAACCTTTTTTTAAAAAGAAGCTAAAAAGAAGAGGAAAAGTAGCCAGCATTGACCATTAGTTTGCCAATCGCCATCTCATGCCACTGTCATGCAACCCATCGATTTGATGCATCCCCATCACTCTCACCAACATCACCCCTACTTCAACTATGCAAGGCAACAATCCTCCTCAACATGGGACCATACCGATAACAAAAGGAATGAGAGAGAGAATGATGACTATTACGAGAGAGAGAGAGAGAGAGAGAGAGAGAGAGAGAGAGAGAGAGAGAGAGAGAATGAGAGAGAGAGAGAGAGAGAGAGAGAATGAGAGAGGGATAGAAATAGAAAGGGAGAGAGAGGGAGATAGAGAGAGATAGGGAATGAGAGAGAGGATGATGACTATTACGAGAGAGAGAGAGAGAGAGAGAGAGAGAGAGAGAGAGAGAGAGAGAGAGAGTTCTCTAAACAATGAAGATACTCCCCCTAATAGCTATATAAAGCCATATAACACCTTATAACATAAGTCTAAGGGGACTATTAGCATTGAATTTTTTGGAAGGATAGGATGCTATGTTGTTGGGGAGAGAGAGAGAGAGAGAGAGAGAGAGAGAGAGAGGGATAGAAATAGAAAGGGAGAGAGAGGGAGATAGAGAGAGATAGGGATAAAGAGGAAAAGAAAGGGGAAAAGGCAAGAAGCAAGCTTTTTGAGCGATCTTTTTTTGGTAACCCCTCTATTCTTGTTCCAAGTAATTCACTTATTCCACCTTTAGATGTACCCACCTCCGCTTTCACTTCCACCACCACCATCACTACACTCATCACCACCTCTCTCTCTCTCTCTCTCTCTCTCTCTCTCTCTCTCTCTCTCTCTCTCTCTCTCTCTCTCAACCCAAAAATTATATATATTATATTATATTCCAAAATAATAATTTGTATTATGAAATGTATTTCAATAAAGTAGTTTAAATATAATCCAAAAACAATTTGTATTATATTGCATTATGAAAGGTGTTTCAATAAATAGCTCTCTCTCTCTCTCTCTCTCTCTCTCTCTCTCTCTCTCTCTCTCTCTCTCTCTCTCATTTATAATACAAAGTAATTATTGCAAGCAATTCGGATCTAGATTTGTATTACATTGACATCCGACAAGTGTACTATTGTTCCACAAATTGACAAATAATGATAGTAAAAGTTTATCATAAAATTGATCGTGGCTAACCAAGCAAAGTATGTCTGTATCTTCTCAACAAAGTAAAATGCATTTGCTCTAAGAACTAGTAGAGTCTTTACTTTGTTGGCCGCACTATGGGCAATGCTGGGAAAGTTCTTCTCTTTCCAAATATGAAATGTAAGTTCTCTCAATAAGCATGGGTTGGTGTATAAACATGTCTATATTTGCATTCATTCCAAATACTCGCTGAACATTTTTCTTTATACATGGCTCTGGCAACCTCATTAAACATTGGTTAAAAAATAAAAACTCATTGTTAAAGCTTATACATTTGTGAATTATTTATTGTGGTGGCAAGAAAGAATATTGATTGGTGAAAACAAGTATAAATATGATACTCAATCAATATGCCTAATGAAAGAGAGAGAGAGACTATTATCTTAATCTCTCATTGTGCATATCTTTGCTAACTTGACATCATGTTGTTGTAATATTAAGATTCCTAGGCTATAAAATATGATTATACTTCTTTGAACTAATCATATATGTGTGCATGTGTATGTGCGCTTGTTAAGACTTCCAACGTACATATAACAGCGCACACACACACACACACACATGTATATATACGTGTATATATATTAATGAGAGAGAGGGAGAGAAAGAGAGATTTTTAGTAACAATAGTCTTTTAATGTGTGTGTGTGTGTGTGTGTGTGTGTGTGTGTGTGTGTGAGAGAGAGAGAGAGAGAGAGAGAGAGAGAGAGAGAGAGAGAGAGAGAGAGAGAGAGAAACAAGCTCTTAATGAGACACGTGTGTGTGTGTGTGTGTGTGTGTGTGTGTGTACACATTACACACATATACACGAGGAGAGAATAATCAAGGTAGGTTTGTCTAGTGTATATTATAGAACTAAAGACATAGCTTTAAATATTATTGCTCATACAAACTTTAATCCACCTTGACTAAGTAATTCATCAATGGTTTGCCTAGTCTTTAAAATCAAAAGTATATTCTAGATACTCAATGGAGAAAAGAGGGAGAAGAGAGAGATAAAAATAACTTTTGGATGAGAGAGAGAGAAGATAAAAACAATTATTGATGAGAACAAGAGAGAGGTGCCTTTTTGAAAATAACGTCAAAAGTAGTTTAGATAGAGAGGTACCTTTTCCAAATCAACGTAAGAGCACAAAAGTAGTATTGTAATATTGTAAAGAGTCCTATGAAATTTTAAAGCCAAAGAAGAATGCTATGAATTTTTGGTGTCCCCCTTCTTTGGCTTCAAAAATTCCTATCACTCTCTCTTGTAATACTACCTTAGACACTCTCCTACATTAATAGCCTTGATCTTTATCCACTTATACACACACACATACACACACACACACATATATATTTCTAGTAACTCTCTCCTGTAATATCACAATACTACTGTTGGACTTCTCCTATATTAATAGCTTTAGACCTTTATCAAAACACACACACACTCTCTCTCTCTATATGTGTGTGTATGTGTGGATTTAAAAATTTATAGCAACTTTCTCTTACAATGTTACATTTGGGGCTTTCCTACGTATTAACAGCCTTGGATCTTTATCAACACTCACACACACACACACACACACACACACACACACACACACACACACACAATCTTTGTCTCTCTCCTATAATACTACAACTAGCGTTCTGCGCACACTTCTTGCACACAGAACGCTAGGCCGCTTCGCTACCTCGAAGCGGCAAGCAAAGAGCTTCGCTCAACAATCCATTTCTCATATTTCTCTCTCCTCTTTTTCCTCTCTCTCTCTCTCTCTCTCCCCCTCCCTCCCCAAATTCCCTATGTCTAATTTTCTCTCTCTCTTTCTTTGCCTTCTATTTTAGTTTTTTTTTCCTCTCATGGTTCTCTCTCTCATTTTTTTCTCTCCCCGCTCTTCTTCTCTCTCTTTCCCCCCTTTTATTCTCCCCCCTCTCTCCTCTCTTTTCCTTCTCTCTTCCTCTCCTCTTTTTTGCTTTTTTTTCTTCTCTCTCTCTTCATTCTCTTTTTAAAAAAAATTTCTCGCCTGAGAGAGAGAGATTACATGACTTGCTTTGAATTTTTTTTCCATCAAGAAGGGGCTTGCTAGTAACTCACCAAGAAGAGAGTTGCCAACAACACTTCTTGAGATGATTTTTTTTTTTCACAAGTCTCCTCCATCATTTCTTTAAGGGGACTTGTGAAAAACAAATTCACTAAACAAGAAATTGCCAATAACCCCTTCTCGGTGAAATTTTTTTCGCTAAATGTGGGACTATCAGCAACCCTTTCCCATCCAAAATAAATAAATCATAAGTCCCCTTAGAGAGATGAAGGAGGCAACTTGTGAATTTCCTTATGCCAGAAAGGGGTTGCTGGCAATCCTTGTCTGGCCACAAAAATTTCACGTCCCCTTAGAGAGATAATGGAGGGGAGTTGTGATTCAAAGCTCTCTCTCTCTCTCTCTCTCTCTCTCTCTCTCTCTCTCTCTCTCTCTCTCTCTCTCTCTCTCTCTCTCTCTCTCTCTCTCTCTCTTACACATCGAGAAGGGGGTGTCGACAACCCCTGTCTGATACATTTTTTTAAATGTCCCCTTAGAGAAATGATAATAAATTCGCATAATCTCTGTGTGTGTCGGTGTGTGTGTCTCATCGAGAAGGGGTTGTCGACAACCCTTGTTCAATAAAATTTTTTAAATGTCCCCTTAGAGAGATGACAATAAAGTCACATAATCTCTCTCTCTCTCTCTCTCTCTCTCTCTCTCTCTCTCTCTCTCTCTCTCTCTCTCTCTCTCTCTGTTTTTAATGATGAAACTACTACAACATTCAAGTAGACAAAGATTTGTTCTTCTAGTTCACATAGGAGGTAAAGAGAATTTCAAACCAAATGAAGATATTGAGTCTCAAAAGTCATGCAAGTTAGCAACATGGAGACTTCTCTACATGCATAACTTGGCATCCTTCTATAGAAGTGTATTTGCAATGGTATATTGTCAATGTGTTCTCTACATGTAATGGAAGGTTATTGTATAGGCAATTGGAGAAGAGGGTGTTGCAAACTTTGCTAGGGAAATACAAGGATTAGGTGGACTTGAAGGAGGAGTAGCTCATATATAAAGATCACCAAATTGAGCAACAGGGAATGAGGAGGTGTACTAGAGATATTCTATATTTCTCAACTACCTAAAGGTGAATTCCCCTCTAATGAGAAGACATTATACCAAAATTACTCAAAGGAAAAAAGGCGCAAGAAACATAAGCATCCAAATTCATGGTAAGTAATTCGACATGTATTCTTTAGAATATGTCATATTTTCATGTCTTTTGCTAAAAAGACTATGGTTGATCATAGGAAAGTGATATCATCGGTGCATTTGTTCTCATTACTCACTCTTCGAGAAGAAATCAAGGTGAAACCACAATTTTTAAAATGTTTTGATGATATTGATTAGCCACACTTTAGCCCTATTATGATACTATTTGTGGATGATAGCATTAAAAAATATGCAATGTAACCCATCTAACTCCTTTATATATCCATCTACATTTCAAGAAAATCCCATGGATACATCCCCTTAAACACATGCTTCCTTATTTAACAGAGGAAAATCCTATAGACCCCATGCTCTTGGAATACATGTTTCTCTATTTGACTAAGTTAGTAGGTTTTTATAGGGGAGTTTAGGAGTTTGTTAGAGAACACCCATTTTACCCTCAAATAATGGAGTTGGATTGATATTTAATATTTGCAATAAATATATTCATTTACTTTGCACACAGGAGTTCACTAACTTGCAAATGTACTTGAAGATTTTGTATATTTTTTAAATAGTTTTTGTAGTAAGTTCATGCAATACAATGTGAAATATATCAATATATTAAAATATTTGATTGCTAACGTTTAGAGTTTAAAATGAAGAATTCTTGGAAGGAATAACAACTATAGGTAATGAAGCAATACAGAGCTATATTTTATAAAGTTTATATCACTTGTGTATATGTAATTCAATCACTAGCATTGTGATAATATTATTAAAAAAATTACATAAGCTTAATCTATTGATGTAAAGCAATTAGTGAGGTTGTTATTGAGGGGGAAGAGGAAAGGAAGATGCATGTTATGGGTCTCCGAGAGAGAGAGAGAGAGAGAGAGAGAGAGAGAGAGAGAGAGAGAGAGAGAGAGAGAGAGAGAGAGAGAGAGAGAGAGAGAGAGAATTGGTTGTGGATTTGATGAGGAGAGCGAGAGTAAGATGTGGTGGTGGTAGTGGTGGCGATAATGCTATTGAGGGGAATGAGATGTCGATGGTTGGTCCCCAACATATGAGAGAGAGAGAGAGAGAGAGAGAGAGAGAGAGAGAGAGAGAGAGAGAGAGAGAGAGAGAGAGAGAGAGAGAGAGAGAGAGAGAGAGAGAGAGAGAGAGAGAGAGAGAGAGAGAGAGAGAGAGAGAGAGAGAGAGAGAGAGAGAGAGAGAAAGAAAGTTATATTAACGTCTTCTAAAGACCAAAACTGGCCTATGAGACAAACTGTGATACAACTGATGAGGTCCAGCTATCCAAAATAAAAGTGCTGAATGAAAAGCTAAAAACTAGAAACTGAAAATACGGTGCTGTGAGTGTGATAAGTGTCGTATATGTGTATGTGCGTATGTAGCTCTGGTACTCCAGATAATGGCTACAAAAGGGGAACAAATGTCGGCTGTGATAGGGGAACAACTGTCGGCTGTGATAAAGTGGTGCGATGTGTATATGTAACAGATGCAGGGAGATATACTATCCTGGGATGTAGTAGCAGTCGTCGAAGTCGGTAATAGCAGGTGATCCCTCCTGGATGCAGGATGTGGTACATCGGTGGTGGAGAAAGAGCAAACTGGAGATCTGAGATCCAATGTGTCGAGTGTTGTCGGATCTCAGTCTGCTGTCGATGTAGATCAAGAATCCTCCAGATCTCTTGTCGGTGTGGCTGTGGGGTTCGAAACCCCCGGATCCTCGTGCGGCATCAGGTACGCTGGTCCTCAGCCTGCTGTAGTGTGAGCCCGGAGGTCTGGCTGGAGGCTGGTATAGTAGCTCTCACTCTGTCTGTCTGAAAGAACTGTGTAATAGTCGTCTGGGTGGGCCCCTCTCTGACTGGGACCCGCTGTGTGCTCTGCTCTCTGATGTGCCATGCCTCTCCCAGAAAACGGCCAAATGATCTCTGATCCATATCAGCCATACATCCCTGAAGTGAGCTGCTCAATGTGTATCTAGATCTCAACTCTGAGTATGCTGGGCATCTGAGAACAAAATGCTCCTCACTCTCCACCTCTGATCTGCAAAGGGGGCATATCCTCTCCTCCCGTGGGATGCCACCGGCTCTGCCACTCTCAATCATAAGAAGCTGATGTGATGATACCCTGAGCTGTCCAATAAGAACTCTCAATCGATGTGGCATATAGATCTGCATATATCTCGGAATCTCTATGAATCCCTGCTCTGATATGCTCAAGAACTGTGTATAATAATGTGCCATCTTCGATGGCAGTGGCTGTGCAGGGCTGACCCATGTCCTCTGTATATAAATATGCCATATCTCCTGTCTGATGACTATGTTCCTCTCAGAGAGAGAGAGGGTATAAGTGGGAGCCTGAGTATCATATAGAAGAGGTGGGAGTCTATCAATGTCCAGCCCATGTCTGTCAAACCAAGCTCTAGTCTGTGCATACCATGATGTGGTATCCCCCGCTCGAGTCATCTCCTGAGATGCCATATATGCTCTATATGCAATGCGATCTCTGTCCATATCCTGAAATCTGTGTAGGAAGCAGACTGTCTGAAATAATGCCTCGACTAGCATGGGCGGTGTGGCAAGCTCTGCTCGCACAATGTCATGTGGGACTGAGGCCTTGCTGCGAATCAATCTAGATATCATGATCACTTGAGGTCTCTCCATCAATATCCATACATAATCGGCAAGGCTTGGCCCCCATATAGCTACTCCATACATCAGTGCTGGAGTGACTAGAGTATCAAAGAGCCACCCCTTGGTGCGGGGCTCCTAGAAGTGTGCCTGATAACACTGTCGCTCCATAAGAGCCAATGCTGAGTATCCTCTAGTGAGGCGGTCAGAGCTGCTTGTGTCATCGAGAAAGTCCCTGAAGCTGCTGTAAAGGTGACTCCCAAATATACATATGATCCAGTGACCTCAATACTCCCTCCTGCTGCCATGAAAATACTATATCTGCGTATTTGAGCTGATGTATGGAATATAAGAACCTTGGTTTTACCAAGGTTCACTGTCATGCCTCTCTGTATGCAAAAATCATCCAATGCTAATAAATGCTGTTGTAATCCCCGAGCTGAGTCTGAGACCAACACAATGTCAGAGGGGGGGACAGAGAGAGAGAGAGAGGGGGGGGGGGGGAATTGGTTGTGGTTCTAATGAGGAGGGGGAGAGTAAGATGTGCTTGATATATGACCAAAAGAAAAAGAGGACGAAGTGGACTATGTGGCATAAATTTGAAGGTTTCCAAGAAAAGCTTACTCCAAAATCTTACTTCTTGCACACACTCGAAAGAAAAAAGATAGAGAGAGAGAGATAAAGATATAATAGGAAAAAGGAGAGAGAGAAATGGTAGGAGTAGAGAGAGAGAGAGAGAGAGAGAGAGAGATATATATATATATATATATATATATATATATATATATATATATATATATATATAAGAAATACTATTTCATGATGATGGAAAACATAGCCCCATGATGAAACTCCTACTCTACCCTTTTGTTTAGCAAGATCACATGAACATATTACTTGCAAAGAACTCCAAGTGTTTCCTAGCCCTCCTCGTACTCTCATGATTTATTATGTTTGACTAGTCATAATAAGTCTTACCCCATAAAAGTTGAGATTATGATTGTCCTTTGGTCATTTTCTAAGAATCTCTATATGTCATAAGTCATGGCTTCAAATCTCAATGCCTAGGCCAATTTATTATTGCATAGATCTATTGAAATAATAGCTCATTGAGAGTAAAGGTTTATCATGAGGTTAGAATGAAGAAAATTATACATGGAATCATCTTGTAAGGTAGAGACTCATATTACCTAATGTTAGCATTGTTGATTTCCAATTGATCATGTTGTAAAACGGTTCTACGTAAACCTCTAACTAGAAGGGTTTACGATCAACCTATATAATACTAAGTCAGTATCCATGAGAAGAATACCATGAAATTAGTAACCTTAGTCTCTTTCCTTGATAACAAAATGTAGACATAAAGGTTAGGATTTGAAAATTGGGGTAAAACTACAAGGGACTTGATGATCCCTAGGTTGAAGATAGGAATGAAGATAAATGCCTTATGATACAATAAAAGAGTGACCATGCGAAAGGGATTGAATTATCACCTTATAAAGCACAAGGGGGAATTTCATGTATCACTTTATGTGGTCACACTTTAAGAAATAAGAATTTGTTGTGGATTGTATCATCTTTTATGATGCATTCAAAGGACATTGTTTTGGGTTGCAACATTGGTCTTTTTAAGATAAGGTTTATTGATTTGAGAAAGAGGTGGTTTTTCCAAGCCAAATATAAATTGGTTGATGGTTAGGTACTAATCAAAGTGATTATTAGAATGATATCAAGGAAAAAAGATGTTTTCTTGATTGTTGATGAGACAGGATGATTGCCTTGGTTGTGTGTTTGTACAAAAGTTATTGTGCCCTCATAGGAAAATTTCTAGTCACACACTAAACCTCCCCCAAGGTTAGTGGTGGGAGCCTTTTACCAAGGGGCTAGTTTGATTGTATTGGAGACTAGGATTGGCCCTAGATATGAGAGTTCTCTTTGCAAGAAGGACATTAGGCTAGGAGGTGACAAGGGTACCAGGGGGCTTTGGTTGTAAATCCCTCGAGTCTATTGAGGACTAGCCTAACCCCTACGAGCCTAGGATGGACTTCCTAGAAGGCCCTAATGCTAGATAAGGGCAGATTGTGTGCCATGATATTTGGACATGAGTCTCGAATTTAGAGAGGAAATGCCAGGTTGGCATTGCACTTTGGAGAAGGTGCGAATAAATATACTTGTTGATATTATCTTTGTGTTGTGGATTAACCTATGTGAATGAATCCAATGCCCTAAATGAATAATTAAGAAAGTTGTCTTTAGATATGTTGAAACTTAAAGGTGTTAGATAATTAGATAACTAAAACACACCATTGAGGAAAGTAGGAGGGCAAAATCCCTAACATGCCGTCCTATTGATGGGTGGTCTCATCAGTAAACCAAGAGTTTTTCTTCAAGTCAATGGAACTAGGAAAGGACCGAATACTTGACTGTCTAACGTGTCATCTTAGATCTTGATCAATATCATTTTAGGGGACCAATATGCCCTATGGGTAGAGGGATCGACGCATATCACCCCTCCTTGTTTCTCACTCACTATGAACCAAGTGTGACATTGATCTGCTTCAGTTTGAGTTGACTTACGAACACAAAGACTCAAAGATCAATGCTAGACAGGTTGTTAGGTGGCCTTAGCATCAAAATTAAGAAACCCAGATTGAACCTTCTATTGCGAACTAGACATAAGAGAACCTAGGTACAAACCTTGTGTTATTCCAAGGAGTACCAAAGCAATCTATTGATGGACCACTAAATCATGTCACTGAGGGCTTCTCAGTTGAGCATGTTACACGTGGTGTTAACCTCAGCACAAGAAGAAAGCGAAAAAAAGTGGAAAAGTGTAAGTCAAGACCTAAAACAGATGGCCTGGGAGGAAATCAAACACAACAAAAGAGACAGGAAGGAGAATGACTAAAAGCACAAGGGCGGCCTTAAAAATCAAGTCAAAGGCAAAAATGCATTTTAAAATACAAGGTGACCCTAAAACTATTGTAAAGGACCGCCAGGCTCTCTCTTGTGCAATTTGTAAAGGTAGATGGGTGGTAGGACTAAGCTAGGAAGTTAGGGAAAAGGGAAAAAGGGCCATGTCTCGGCCGGCCATGTAAAAAGGGGATGATCACCCAAGGGAAAGAGGGCATGTATATAAGCCAAAAAGTTAATGGAAACTCTCATTCTTGGTGTGTGGCAAACAACTTCTTCTTCTTCTTCTCTTCTTCTTGCCTTCTTGTGTGTGCTCGAGGGAGGGAGTGTGAGAAAGTGAGGGAGTGAGTGTGTGAAAGTGAGGGATCAAGGAGAAGAAGCTCCCCATCTCCTCTCTTCATCATCTTCTCTTCTCTTCTCTTCTCTTGTCTCGCGTGGTTGTGGAGGATGGAGCTTGACAGAGAGCGATTGAGGTTGCTTGAGCTTGCCTCAAGGATCGTGGAGCTACCGGAATGTGAGAAAAAGGAGGGTACTCAATCGAGCATCAAGGTAAGCTCACTACACCCCATAGGTAGGGAGAGTGTGTCGGCTATGTGAGAGGTAGCCATGGCTGCTCGGCTTAATACACTTGACCAATAAGCGGTCCGTAGGTCTCGGGGGTTGAGCAAGAGAGCTCCCTTCATTTTGGTTTCATTGCCGGGACAAATGGGTTTGAGCCTTGAGCATCACGTGCGTCGAATCGAGCATGGAAGTAGGGTTTCATCCCCGAACCAGTGCTTGAGGTACATAGGAGATTTAGGAGTATTAATCTTCGAAACAAGTAAGTATTTTGGGTTTTTGATGTGTAGATGAGTAGGTTGATTCAACCCTAGCATTGTCTTGTGATTTTTGTTTGCATTAAGGTAGGATATGACCAAAAGATTGTGAGAAAATAGTAGGGTTTTGTTGCTGTAAACAAGGCACAACCAAGAAAAGACCTGGAAAAAGATGGGCTTCCAAGCCTAATGACTAAGGAGGGTGAGTTGGAAGGTAAGGATTGAGTAAGACAGGACCATAAAAGCCCAAGGATAGGGGGAAAGAGCTCATTTCTGCACTCTGAGAGTGAAACAAAGAGCTTGAGAGAGAGAGAGAGAGAGAGAGAGAGAGAGAGAGAGAGAGAGCGAGAGAGAGAGAGAGAGAGAGAGAGAGAGAGAGAGAGAGAGAGAGTTGCATGGCAAAGAAGAGATCATGCCCATTGATTTAGAGTTTTCTAGCCACCCTAGGTAGATACAAACTTTCCTTGCTGTGTCTTTGCTCGATCTAAAAAGTCATGTAGGCAATTGCAACCAATGTGTGGAGAAATTGGCCAAAAATCATCGCGTCGCGCCGTCGGGCTCGCAGCCGGGACCACTATGTCCTGGTCCAACTCCTAGAATCGAAGCGTTAGACTATTCAACTGCTCCAGTCAGGACCACCCATCAGTCAGACCATGTGGTCCGATTGGACCCAGACCCCGCATCCAATGGGGTGGTCGGACACCCAATTGCCAGTCGGACCTACTCCAACCCAATCCGATCAGTGAATAATCAGATCACACAAAAAATCAAACCAAACTTTGAGTCCAAACTATCTCGGTTCGATCGGACCCTCTAGACGGATCATCCGACTCCCAGAGTTGGACCACCCAGAATCGGACAATTCGATTCTAGGAATTGGACCAATTGGGCAAAGGACAAAAAACTAGGAATCGAACCACTTCCCCACGTTAGGACCAATTGGGACACATTCTCGAACATCCTTAGATGCCCAATCCAGCTCACTGAAGCCGAAAACCAAAGAAAACCACAACTATACAATATAGAAGCGACCTCTTGCGGCCTAGTTGATCTGAACTAGAGCCAAAATCAACCTTTATATGGTAACTCAGCCTTGATAGAGTGTAGAAGGAGTGGCATAGACCCCAGACAATCCTTAGGAGCGACCAGAGACTGCACTTAGAGCCATACTAGGTCATAGACAAGCCAAGGGGGTAGCCATACCTGTATGATTGTTTTATTTTGCTTATGCACTCCACAGTGATTTCTTTCACATAAGTACACCAAAAGAATGGAAAGCTTGATTTTGCACCATGTACAACAAAGCACCCAGTACTAAATGTACATAAGTTCAGGACTATTTTCAATAACAAGGAATACAATCACACTTAATAACTCGAAGGAACCCACCAATAGGAGGAGACCCCAAAACATAGTTGGGTGCCCTAGAGCCCCATTGATAGGACCTTTAGAGACAGCAGGAGGATTGAAAGGACAGCAAGATTGAGGGCAAAGCACTACCAGAACTACTCGGACTGATCAATAACCTTATGGAGCGAGAAGTAGAGATGATATCAAGAGCAAACATAGACCAAGGAAATGATCAACTGAACTTGGGTGAATTCCCAGTCGCGGTCCAAGACATGGTCAACGAGTACAACTTGCTAACCAGGATGGTAATCCATGGTAGGTCAATAGAGGAGGTAGTGGCAAGCCTAGAGAAAGAGAGGAAATCAATTAGGAAAGTGTTGCAAGGCATAATTGTCTACAACCGTGAGTAGAGAGCTAGGAAGCTGCAATAGGACATAGATGTGCACAAAGGTTGATGTGTGCTAGCCTAAGTCGACAAAAGCAAGGCATGACTGAGCATGGAGAGAGAGAGCACGCTAGAGGCAAACCTACGCTGAGCGAGCTTGTGACCAAGCAGCTCATGGACAACACGGCTGCCGAACAGAGTGTAGCAGTACTAGCGACCTCGCTACTCTCAGGACAAGGAATTACTTAGGGGGCAAAGTGCCAATAAAAATCCCTGCAGTAGCTAAGCAACTGGACAAGTACTAGCCTACTAGTGACCTGCACAGCTTCGTAGAGCAGTTCGACTAAGTTTGCAAGGCCAACAGTCTCACAGACCTTGCACAATCCTAAAGGTAGGACGTGGTACACCAGCTTAGACATAGCAGTTCGACCAAGTTTGCGAGGCCAACGGTCTCATGGACCTTGTAGAATGCTAAAGGTAGGACCTTTTTATCGAAAGATTCTCGAAAATAGGATACTCTGACAACCTCATAGTCCGACTGATGAATGTTAGTCAAAAGAACGAGGACATAAGAGATTATGTCACTCATGTGCGCAGCCTCTTCAAGAGAGTCCTCGCAAATGAGCAAGGCAATTAAAGATTTGTCTCCACTATGTTCATAAACAGAATCTGGAGCGAGGAACTATACAAGGCTTTAGCGAGTAACTCTAGCTTGCAACAAGATGTGTTAGCTAGGGACTTTGACGAAGCAATTAGGGTGGATGACTAGCTGAGAGAGAGAAGCTCTCGAAGTTCAAACCGCGATAACTCCAGTCAGAGGACCTCAGAGAGGACCACAACCTGTAGCGAGGGATCAACCCCTAGCATGCAGGATAAGGGGACCACAATGCTAGTGATTAGCAAGAAGATCACGGATACAAAGGCAGAGAGCACCACTCCAAAGACTACAAAGAAAGGGAGCACCAAGGTAGGGGAGTATCCTCACCCTAGGCACCAACTCGAGGCAATAGCCAAAGTTAAGGAGTGGGTAAGGGAAGCCTAGGAGCACCTCAAGGACGCTGTGAGCCTATCTTAGAGGACGAGATTGAGGATCTCTCTAGCATGAGCACACCAATCTCGCCTGCACACCCTGCACAACCAAGGTCGAGGGACGTACCCATGCCACATGTGGTGCCACCTATGTTAAGTTTAGATGCTACATGCCAACTAGTCAGTCAAAGACCAATGGCTAAGAAGCACAAACCTAGGAGAGAGGCAAGCAACTGGCAATAGGATCATGATGCAATCACACAGATACCCAGCTTGATGCTACACTTAGTGCCAAAGTCACTATATGTCAACATCTTTTGGGAAGGCACTGAGATGCACGTAGTCTTGCCTATCCTAGCCTTAGGAGATGTAACACAGAAGGGAATAGTAGATATTGGCATAGGAGTGAGTGTGTTGAGCCATGCTGTGCTCTAGGTGTCTCATACCATGTACTGACATACATGTCTAGCCAAGAACGACAAGTGGCAAATAAACCTGCAAGAATCAAGCTCTAATAAAAGCCCAAATATCTATGTAAAAGCATCTAGGTAAGAAGCTCTGTAAAATACATAGCAACAGACCCTGTGCATACACGGGTGGCCATAATAATCAACTGCTCCTTGACATACATGGGCAATAGCAGTCCAAATAGCATAGATGCCATACAACAAAGGAGCAAGACGGCCATAATTGTAAATCCCAAGCACTATCCAAGTCCACTGATCAATAAGTATCCTGCATATCAAATGCAAACGAGCAATCACAACTCAATAGGCAACTGCCAAAACAAGGGAGCAGTTCACTACTCAATACTTGTAAGTGCATCCAAGTAATAGCCAACATCCATAATCAGAGCATCAAATCCCATATAGCATCCAAGGTCGTAACGGAAAAAACCAAGTTGTAACAGAAAAATCCAAGTCAGTGTCCAACTGCTCAAGGGAATCCTCAAATGAATATCGAGACGAGCTCAAACAATTGCTATCCACAGCCAAAGCATAAAGCATTCACTAAGACATCATAACACGTATTGGGTAGCCTAGGCATAAACCATGTCATAGAAATGCCAGCTGCAAAGAAGTGACAATCAAATCCAAATCGAGCTCTAATCTCAGCTCAAAATCATTACGGAGCATAAATAAGACATGTGGCATAGTCCAAATACATCATGACATCATATTGAGTAGCTGGGAGCACCCCGTATGCAATAGGCATAACTTGGCCAATCATTAAATAGCTTCAGCCTTGAAGTTTCCAGTAGCATATAACCTCTATAAATTGAGCAAATCATTGCTCAATCCAAGCTCAAATCCATAGGCGAACCAGACGCATACATTCCCTTATGTATAGGCACCAACTGAGCATAATCGGGCATCAAATGCCAAGACCTGTAAGCATAAAATTGAAGTAACAAGTGGTTGCCTTTTTTTTGGACAGATCTAGGACTATTCAAAATAGTCAATGACTGAGTTGAATCAGCTCCAAATGCATCTCACATAAGAGACATAACATCCACAAGTGATCCCATATCAATAGACATCAGTAGAAGCATCACATAAGCCATAGGCATACAAATACATGCTATCTCAGACCTGAAATCTATCGTAGAATATTTTGCCATCATAATTTGGAAAATCCAACATCACCATCATGTGTGGAGCGTGCCAAAACCCCAAGTTAGACTCTTACCTTGCCTGAATCGGGTTCCGAATACTCGAGATATGACAAAGAGAGTGATTTTTGAGCCATTTTTGCAAACATACGCAAATAAAGCGTGAGCATGCTGATATAATTGAGGGGCCAAATCAGGGTGGGTAGGGGATAAGAAAGAGCCCAATGAAAGCCTACAATAGGCCTACACAAGCCTAGGACAAGTCCAAGCAAGAGGTGAAGAGAACAAGCTTCAATGATGGAAGCTATGGCTGCCTCTTCCTGAAACCCTGCTGTTCATGTCAAAGAATGGCTGAGTACTGAGTGAGAAGCAAGCTCTCATACCTCATGTAGATGCCAAGGAAGGTCAGGAAGCGCTTGCGAAGGACCTGCTCTGATACCAGTTGAAAGGAATGCAGGAGACGCGGGAGAGAAGAGCACACACAATGTAGATGCTATCAACAATGTTATGATTGCCTTATTGAACTTTTATCTTTCTTTTCTCTCATATGTTCTCTCTCTAGGCAAGCATAATATCCACCATATATCTTTTAAGTATATAAGAAAGTCAAGCGTGTATCTCAAATCTTATAACACAAGAATGAGATGTAGCAAGCCAATTCTTTCTCCACATGTCTCTTAACGTCCTGAAAAGCATCCATGACATCACTCTTGTGCTTCAGCACCTACAGCCATGTGTATCTACTATAGTCATCTATGAATGACACGTAGTAACATGATCCCCCAAGAGATGCATTCTGTGAGGGTCCCCATGCATCAAAATGTACAAACTGTAATGGTCGAGTAGTAGTGCTTACATGCCTCATAAATGGAAGCCTTGATTGCCTCCCAAATTGACACGTCTGACATACATGCCCCAATTCCACATGCTTGAACTTAGGGAGTCTAATTACAACTTGCTTATGCTGCATATTCTTCAGCTTTTGAACATTTACATGACCCATCCTTTTATGCCATATCTCAATGTCCCTTATTGCAGCATTGTCATGTGAGTACATAGTAGCATTCAATGTTGGAATTTTTATATCCAATGTAAACATCCTGCCATTTTTTTTGCCTTTAGCAATGAGTTTGCATCCTTGACCATACTCTTTAATGTAGCATCCATCTCTAGTGAATCTAACTTGTAGATTTTTTTCAGCCATTTGTCCCACAGAAAGCAAGTTTTTAGGTATGGAGGGTACATGTAACACATCATAGAGACTCTTTTTTCTATCACCATGCATCATTAAGGGAACATTACCTATATGCATAATGTCATGCTGTGTATCATCCCCTATGCAAACATATCCATGAGCACCTTGTACCGATGTGTCAAACCACTCTCCATGAGGAGTCATGTGGTTAGATGCCCCTGAGTCTATATACCATACATCATCTGCTTTGCCTTGTGTAGGAAATCCTTTCTGCCCAAGTTGCATAGCAAACGACCTGTCATTCTCCTACATACCACTAGAAGAAGCATAATTACCATGTTGCCTCCCTCTTGCTCTCTGATCATTCTACTTCTTGTAGCAATCCTTAGCTATATGCCCGTATTTGCCACAATAATGACAATCCTTATTTGCATTTTATTGATGTCCATGACTCATTTGAGGCTGCTGCCAAGTGTCTCTTCCTCTAGCTGAATAACCCCCTCTTCCACGACCATTTGAGGCACCTCTATTTGCTTGAGGCTGCCTATTTTTCCATCCAGTAACTTGCTGTCCACGGGCTGCATATGCATTTCTAGCACCTCTTCCTCTAAAGTTCGACCTTCCTCTTCCACCTCTACCTCTTTTATTTGAGTAGAAAACACTATCCTTGCTATTTTTAGACCCACTAGAACTTGTATTGAGTCCAAGTTTCACTTCTTCATGCAATAGAAGTGCCACAAGTTCATCAAAGTCAGGCTACTCCTGATGTACTGATATGGAAGTGTCAAATTGCTTATACTCCTCTCCAAGACCATGGAGGGTAGTGGCCACCAAATCGTCATCCTCAACTTCAGTTCCAATTGAGCCTAGTTGTTCTGCAATGGTTCTAATGTCACTGAGATAGTCTTCAATAGACCTTCCATTCCTAGATATGTGGTTGAATTTTTGCGTCAGTTGTGTCTTTCTCACATGAGTGACATGCCCATAATTCTTCATCAATAAGTCCCAAGTAGCTTTTGGTGAAGTACAATTTGCAATTTGCATAGCCTTTATGCCTGACACACATAAGGACAACCAATGCAAGACCTTGCTAGCCTTTTCCAACCATGTCCTATGTGCCTTTAATTGATCATGTGTTGGAGGTCTATCCTCTAGTAGCTTAGGCTTATCTTCAAGACTTGTGACTAGGTCCCAATAGCCTCTTCCAATTAAGAAATTAGACATCCTGAATATCCACAGAACGAAATTGTTGTAGTCCAACTTCTCACCAACTATTTGAGTGATAGTGTCCTTCTCTCCTATGTTTGCCATTTCAAAGTCTTCAACTTTGCAAAACCAGTCAATTTCCCAAAATGCAAGGCAATACATTTCAATGACCTATAGTGCAACCAGTTTTTAATGTAAAACTATAGCAATGACCACTATTGCATTCTCAGCCAGTACATGTGTTTCTGCTCCCATTCAACTGCTATTACAATGCATCAACAACTTTGCATTCCAATATGATATGATGACTACAATTCTTGGCAAAGAGGTTATTGCCTCTCTTTTTGCAACTTGCAAGGAGAACACTGTCTATGCATCATTCTTGTATTTGCTACCCATAAACAGGGTGCCTGTTTATGGATAAACAGGGGGATACTCTTGATCAAGAGAGCAAAGCACATTTCAGAGATTCTATGCCATTCACCACTTCAATGTTATTTTGCTTTGCTTCATACTGAATATGGAACCAAAGAAAAGAAGAACTCACCAATGAATCAGAATAACATTGTGTCCTGTTGTCTAGGCAGCCTACTGTAGAGAATAACTCACAGATAAAATAGGCTTGTGTTCTTCTATGTGTCGTTCGTGTCATGGTTGTTGGCAATAAACCTCTCTAATCAAAAGAACCAACTTCTTTATGTACAGAGGAGTCTCCCGAGCCTCTCTCCCTCTCCCTCTATGTAGCTCACCAGTGCTCATGTAACCTTCTTCCCAATTTCCTACACATTTACATAGAGTCCTACACTCACGTTGCAACTGCGAGCATGATTCAGAAATCAGGGTTCTTGTGCTCAAGAATGTAGAGCACTAGACCAGTGGCAACAAAGGAAAGTGCAAGTGCCACCCAAAGCTGCAATGAGAAGGGGTGCAAAAAGCCCCACATAACTCTGGCACTCCCATACTAGAATGGCTATTCTTGATTTACCCAACAACAAATGTCACGGTTTCCTGTCTGAATATTTGTTAACAGTTGCAGCTCAAAATTGTGCTAGTTCAACCTTATGGTTGCTGTCATCACTTTGCTTTGGCTCGATTCTCCATGACGATAGGTCCCATCTAGAAGTTAAGGAATGGAGGACAAAGCATCATCCAGTTCTCAACCGAAAAAATTTGTAAATGTAGTCAAGGTGAAGATGTTGCTTTTTGCGAGGATCCATGAGATTGCTGGTATATCTGAAACTATTCTTGAGATGAAAGTCGGCCTTTCAGAAACAATCTCAGTGTCTGATTGTCTACAAAAGATTATTACTCAATTTCCAAGCTTGTAGCAAATCTAAATGATTCTAGATGCTTCATTCCTTCATTGACTGGTGGTAGAAAACAAAGCTATGGTTGCTAGTCCGGCCTCCTTTGTGGTCTTCTTGCATTGTTCCCTATCATCATCATCGTTGTCGTGTAGCTCCGCAAGCCTCCGTTTCCTGAGCTACATTATCAGTGCCTTATGAATAGCAGTTTTGTAGATCTTCAAAAGCCTCAATCAGAAGTGTATGGAAAGCCTTGTGTAGTAGTTGGACACAGTGGACTTATATCTCTGATACCATGTACGAAATCAGAATGTGAGATAGACAAAGGCACAAGACAGAAGGGTAGCAGACATGCTCCATGTTCAATCCATTTTCTTCTACACTGGAAGTCAACTGTAATACAACACTCTCATACCAAAACAAGTAACCTAGATCTAATCATAGTTAAGTCAGTATGACTTAACCTTATTCAACTAAGGTAGAACACTGACCAAAGACTATGAGCTTGAATCTCAACATTGTGGAGGTAGCACCTTATTTAGAGCATCACGATAGAAGAATTTGAATTCATATGGTGTGCACCTATTCTCCCAATGCTCCCAATAATTCAACTCTCGTGCCTAATTGATTGGCAGTTGTTCTTCTCACTTTATAGCATTTGGACATCGGGTGTTGCTTGTGGCCCATCACCAAATTTTCTCCTTATGACATCAACCAATTCCCTATGTTTTTGTTAACCCCAACACGAAGAAAGCAAAAAGAAATAGAAAAGACGCAGGGCAAAGGCGGAAAAAAGGTAGCCCGACTGAAGAACGAAAAGGAGAAAAGGCCAAAAGCGCAAGGGCAATCTTAAAAGTCCAAGGCAAAGGTAAAAAGGGGAAGGCGCATTTTAAAATAAAAAGGCGCACCCTGAAATCTTGTAAAAGAGCGCCGGGCTCTCACCCGTGCAATTTGTAAATGTAGACGGGCGGTGGAAAGGAAGATAGGAAGATAGAAGGACAATGGAAAAAAGGGCCAAGGCTACGGTCGGCCATGTAAAAAGGGGAAAAGGGGATGACCGCCCAAAAGGGATTTAGGGTTTTGTATATAAAGTTGAAAAGTGAATGAGAAGCTCATTCTTGTGTGTGGCCAAAAGTAGCTCTCCTCTTCTTCTTCTTCTTCTTGTTCTTGCTTGCTTGAGCTTGTGCTTGAGAGAGGGAGTGTGAGAGTGTGAGGGTGAGGGACCGAGGAGGAGAAGCTCTCCATCTTCTCCTCTCTTCTTCTCTTCTCTTCTCTTGTCTTGCTCGCGGCAATGGAGCTTGGAGCTTGGAGCGGGAGGATTGAGCTTGCTTGAAGCTTGCACTTGGATCGTGGAGCTACCGGAGTGCGCGGGAGAGGAGGTAACTCGAACGGCATCAAGGTAAGCTCACTACACCCGTAAATATGGATGGCGCGTTGGCTATGTGAGAGGTAGCCATTAGTGCTCGGCTTGGAACGCTTGAATCAATAAGCGGTCCGTGGGTCTTGGCGGTTGAGTGAAAGCTCCCACATTTTGGTTCCATTGCCGGGACCAACGGATTCAAGCCTTGAGCGCTTGTGCGCTTCGAATCGAGCATCAAAGTAAGGGGTTTCCCCTGAACTGGTGCTTGAGGTAGATAGGTAGGAAGGGAGGGGGTTGAAGATGGTATTCGATCCCCTTGGCAAGTAGGTTTGTTGCTTTCTGAGATTTATGTTGTGGAATGGAGTAGCATAGGTATTTATTTTGTGATTTGGATGCATTTAGGGTAGGAAAAAACAAAGAAAAAGAATAAAAAACAGGCAAACAGAAGGGTTTTCTGTTGCTGTATAACAGGCTAAAATAGGGAAACAAGGGACCGGATTCAAGTTCTGGTAAGATAGGGACAAGGAACTAGCTGTGAGGTTCTGCAGTGCTCGAAAAGGACCTTAAGAGGCCGGGGAGGCCAGGACAGACCTCATTTCCTTGGTTTGCCTTGTGAGAGAGAGAGAGAGAGAGAGAGAACTTCGGGTTCACAGGACGAGGAAGCGCTGCCCCGATTCCTAGGCATCGGTGATTCGTGCTGCTCCAGGTGAGTCTGATGTTTTCCAACAAGTACCCTGATCAGATTTAAAAAGTTTGTGGTGATTGTGTGCACCAGACAGTGAGGAGGGGTCAAACGCACTGGAATCGCGCCCGCCATCGACACACTCGGACCAACTCATTGTGGTCCGATCCCCAGAATCGGACCACCCGAGTTCGGGAGTCAGACCGTCCGATTCCCAGAATCGGACCAGCCCGATCGAACATGCCATGTGGCACTCGGATCAACCCGTCCGATTTTGAGAATCGGACGCTCGGACCAACCCGTCCGACTCGGACACTCGGACAAGTCCATAATCGGACCACTCACAATCGGACCAGGCCGTCCGAGTCCCAGACTCGGACCAGTCAGAATCGGACCAGCCAAAATCCGACCACCCTATCCGATCCGATTCCTAGAATCGGACCACTTGAAAATCGGACCACTTTTTTATCCGACTCCTAGAACCGGACGTGACCAAAATCGGACCACTGGGCCGATCGGACCAACCCAAAATCGAACGTCCGATTCCGATAATCGGACTCCTGAAAAATCGGACATCTGAGAATCGGACAGGGCATGTCTAGAACACAAATTTTGATACATCTAAACCCCGAGATTGACCCCTACGGCTACGTAGAGCTGAAGGCACATCACAGATCCATAACCGGGCTAAAATTTAGAGCACGTAGTTCAAAATTTGGCTATAAACGGTCCTCCAAATTGCATATGGCGTCTACCGTAGTGGCCCTGCGGGTCGGGGGGGATTGCCCCCCCCGGACCCCCGCAGAGGGGGCTCTGCCTCCTCCGCACCTCCCCCGAGTAGGTTGGAGAGAAAACGTGCGCCGTGACAGGTCTTCCAAATTGGACCCTAGTGAAGTAATGGCCCTACACGAGCATGGATTCTCACTTGCAATAAAGCAACCAAAAGCCCATACTCGAACAGAGAGAAACAGAGACCCTAGAACATCAATGGGCCAATCTAGCCATCAAGGGCGAAAAGGCCACACCACGAGAACACAAAGACATTGTGTTCAGACTGTGTCTAGTCAGAGCAAAATGCAACTTCAGCAAGCTACAAATGCGAATATGACTAGACATAACACTCTTGACGAGAGATGTACCTTGAATAGCACTGCACTGACGATCCAAGACAGCAATGGAGAATGCACATCTGGTCGTGCAGTCGAGAACTCAAGGGCATCTGTTAGAAGGCTTAAATTTACAAGCCAGGACTCGGAAGATGAAGACATAGTACCACCTGCTTATCTTAGGGTCAAACTCACCGCGAAAAGAGAGCATACTATCGATGCTCTGATTGATGAAGGAGCAGATTTTAACATCTTGACCTATGAATCATGGACCCTACTAGGCCAACCAAAGCTCACACCGACTAGTGCAACTCTTAGCCCTTATGGGGGACACCCACAAGCACTCATAGGGAAGTGCAAAATCCTTGCGACAATTGAAACGGAAAGCTTGCCTATCCTATTTCATGTTCCTCCAAAAAGTGCTAGTTGCGGGAAAGAAACCCTCCTTGGAAGACCCTTCAAGAGGGTGACCAAGTGTGAGGCTGACTATGTAGCATAGAGGATACACCTGACACTACCGGGTGTGAGGATAGTCACCACCTTTAGCAAGGGTGACCTCATCGGACCTCAAGGGAAAGGCAAGGAAGGTGCTGACGTAATAGTCAAGCCTATTGACGAGAGCAAGGACTTGTTGAAAAAACTGATACAAGCACAGGTCGAACAACGAGAACCAGTGAGTGAGGCCAGGCCTGAAATAAGAAGGTCAAGAGACAATGCCAAGGACGAGCTTTGGACTTACAAATATCGTAGAAGACCCCAAAAGAAGCCCAAGCCTTATAGACGGAAGCGTCGATGGAGAGCCAGCACAACGCCACGATGGATATCCAAGGCGTTGCTTCGGGCTCAAGGGTATTATGCAGGCAACCGATGGATTTAGGTGCCAAAACCCCTTGCCAGACCTCCCTGGTTGACTGAAGGCCAGAGTGCATCAAAAGCAACGAAGCACAGGAGGAAACCTAAGAGAAAATCTAGGTCTCGAGGTAAGAAACCGAACATGAGTGTTCGAAAGAAAGAGCCTCAACCTAGCATGCTTAATAAGCAGATGTCATATGTAACCATTGAGCGTGCACAAAAGCCATTAGTGCCCAAGGAGCCTTTGATTCCCCAAGGGGAGAACAAGCATAATAGGCACAACATTGCTCAAGGCAAGGCTGATCGCTCAACAAAGAAAATGGCACAATCGTCTAGTAACCTCGAGCAGACCATTCAACGAGTGCTAAGTCCACCTAAGAGTCCTAGATCTCCTACGCTCTCTTCTCCCAAACAGACACAGGAGGCACTACAGCAGCTGTCAAGGGCGACTGCTCAATTCCAATCTCTACCTCCATCTAAGCTTCCAACCGTCAAAGAGGTGGGGCATGATGCCATCTGTAGCTCTCGACCCAAGGATATGCTTGAGCCACCTAATGCGACTAGATCAGCTCATGTTCGATCTACACAAATGAGTGCTCAAAGGCCAATAAAAGACACAACCACTTCTGATCGCCCTAGGGACTTGACACCGCAATCCACCAAGGGTAGCCAGCCCACTAAACTAGCTGCTACTACTTCCAATCAGGGATCACAGCAGTCACAACCCTTGGCCGTGACAATACCCCTTGTGGAATGCGTCCTTGGTAGTTTACATGTGGAGGAGGTGTCGCAGCCAAATCCCTCAACAACTCCAGCATTTTCAAAGTTCCTAAAGCCTAGGACAGAGGAGTCAAACGCAAGGGAGTTGGTTGAAAAGCTAGACTCCCCGAAAAGGGCGGCAGTTGTGCCCTCACAACCGGGCAAGGCTATTCAGCAAACCACGGCTATGTCCCATAAGGACACACTAGAGAAGGGAAATGCTGAGGCCCGACCAAGCACATCAACGGTCGATATAGCCCAGGGTCCTAAGTTGTTGAAAGAGGCACCTTCATTGACCAAGAAAAAGAGGAGAAAGCAGAGAAAACAACAACGGACCCAAAGAACATTGAGACGAAGGGCGTTGGAGAGCTGATGAATAAAGCATCGAGTCCATCCACCAATGAACCCACTGATGCCTCTCTTAATAGCGGTGAAACCTCAGATACACCTGTGTGCTCTGACAAACCAAAGCAACAGTTGCCATCAACAGTTGCTTGCAACACTCTATCCACTGACAATAGAACTCACATTGATCAATCAAGAGTGGATACAACGCTGTCACAACAGGGTGACAAATCTATACCAGTCACATCTGAGAAGAACCATGACAAAATAGCAGCAAAACCTCTGGAGAAATGTCAGAACCCCAAGAGCATAAGAAATCCTAGCGTTGACCAATCTTGCTCATCTAGGCCTGAGCCCCCAGCCATGCTAAAGCCTAAGGAAACTCTTAGAACTTTGCATAAGATAGCAACCGAGCAAGCCCTCGTTGAACATAGAAGTGTCACAGAATGCTTAACTGAGTTGGAGGCTAAGCTCAAAGAGGTCGCACGTGTCTACGTCCTTGCGGACGTGGGTACGATCCCCAAGGAGCAGCTTGGAGAGTACTTGACCTTTCCTCTATCATGGGAAGAACAAGAACATCTTAACGGGCACTACAACAGGCTCCTGCATGAACAGATGCGACTCATCCCTGACGAGGAGGCTGATGAACTACGCTTAACCGTCACGTTCAATGAAGTGCTCTGCCGACTGAATCTCGTAGACCTGGAGCTACTAAAGCGATTGTCAGCACGCCAGAGTCAATTTGAGCGGCGTTGGTGCGAAAGCCACATCGTAATGGCCGAACTAGGGGCTCAGATCATGACGGTCTCAGAAAAGAGATTGGCCAAATGGCGATCCCAGAGGGACCCAACCTATGTGGCACCAACTTCCCTTCAAGTACTCACTGACATTCGGGGTACGGACTTAGCCAGGACTAGGCTACAGGGCCCTTTGATTGATAAGGTTCTCACTGAAGAGGAGTTACATATTGCCAGTAGACTCGGTCAAGGTTCCATGCTACTCGACGTGGCAAAATATCTATCAGTATTAAGTCAGCTGCCACGAATACTAGATGCGTGTGCTATGCTCCGGTACAACCCCGAGTTCTACACTTGGTTTTTATCCTCGTGATGTGACATGGATTCATAGATATGTATATAAATAAACACTGATTTTTGTGTCACCATGTATAAACAATAATAACACACACAAGCAATGATAGTCAAGCGCAGGGAGAAGAGTCGGGTTTGACAGGCTAAGCTCCTCAAGTCCTCCTCACATCACGCTTTTAAAAGTTGGGTGACCAGCCCACCTCCAAGTGAAGGGCATGCAACCCATATTGCCACCATAGGAGGCCTTGACCAACAACTCTGATGGTGTAGACAGGGTGTAGTCCCTTCATATACATCTTCTTTCCTTTTTGGTCTATCCTCCCGAGGATGTACCCTGTCCCACTCCATGATAAGCAGTCCACACGACTTAGCATAAGCCAATATCGGCTAATGGCTGGAGGCAAACCAAACATCATCACGGGGGCCATCCCTTTACAACAAACACCGCATGCCTCACCCCTCCCCTTCTTGTCATATGCGCTCCATAAACCACACTAAAATCCCTTCCGTGCAAACAATTGTATCCTGTATCAAGGTTTAACCCCCGAAGTGCGTCTTGCAGGTTTCCTTTTTTGGCGGAACGCATGGAGAATCATGAAGAGTTGGCTTGCAAAGACGCTCTTCGCAGAAGGCGGGAGCATGTGGCACGCGCCCCGCCACCAGAGCGCTATGTGCCCACCATCAAGAGGTATGCCAAGAAGCGGGGCCCTAAGCGACATTGCCCAGGGCGAAGGCTGAAGAACCCTCGAGTTCAGAAGATCGAGACCCGAAACCTGCAACAGGCCACAGCACTAGTGGTGCGCACTCCCAGCTCCTGCTCGGGCCCCAGACGCTCAAAGGCAGAAAGGGCAGCTCGGGAACGAGAAGAATTTAATGAATTATTTAAAGAAATTCTGGAGACGGTAGCGAGCCGGGATTACACCATTCAGATCCCGGCCGACATGTTCCCTGCTCACCCCTGTGGGAGTCCCACACTAGCAGAGCCCCCATCACCCGGCCATCCAGACTCGCCCCGCCTCGTACAAATCGAGTAGCCCATAATGCATAAGGGGCTTATCAAATGATAACTAGCCAGGACTTTTTGTTTTTAAATGGTTGAGTGTTCCCGACTTGTTAAGTGTTGACATGTTCCTGACTTGTATGAACTTATCATATCTGCGTTTAATATATGCTATGCCTTTAGCAAAAGAAAAAGCTAATCAAGCGCAGGTGATAAATGTCTAGTCAACACCATAGAATTCAAATAAGTGATGTCTCCTTGCATTGCACTTGGTTTATTATAGTTGCGGCATACACAATGCATATGCTCTCATGAAGCGACAAGTGAATGCAGGATAATACAGGTCCCTGTGAGAAAATGCTCAATGCCCAATCACCGCAACACCCACAACCCCACAGCGAGCCGCGGCAAAGCCACGCTGCCGAAAGCATCCTTGCCAATCGCCCACATTGCATGGCCCACAAAACATTCCTGGGCCGTGCCCCCTTTCTGGGACAAGCTCTATAGTTGGCTCACAGCAGTCGTCACCTCAATTGTACCCACATCGCATGTGCCGCAAGGAGGGTTGCAATATCTCAAGTGTATCTCCCCCTTTCGCCAACTGCTTCTCTAACAACGAGGCTAGGGCACCATCATCATGGTACTATTCATTTCGAAGCCTTCGAAGCTTGACATTTTCCAACCCATGGAAAGGCTGATAGCCTCAACATATTGTAATGGTTGTACTCAGGCCCAAAAAAAAAAAGAAAGAAAGAAAGAAAGAAAGAAATAAAGAAAAAGAAAAAGAAAAAGAAACAAAAAGAAAGAAAATGAAAATGAAAAGAAATGAATGGAAAAATAAGAAGCATCCACGATCACAGCACAGCACCCAGGGGTCCTCAAATTAGGTACGTTTGGTGACCTTGGTCGACCGGCTTCGTCCCTAGTCCCCTAGCCCCCTACAATCACCCACAATTGTTCAGGGCACATCAAGGGCAGGACATACGTGGGGAGCTTGTCTCGCCTAGGGTTAGACCTGTCACCCTGACCCACTTGCACAATTTCTTTTGCACTCTGCCTTAGTACCATTGCAATCAGTGGTGATAAGCACCGCACGATTGGCCATGAAAAGTACACCATACTCATCAAGCAAGTCCAATAGTTTCCAGCTACTAAAAGTGCGGTGTCCCTGTATTCAATTATGCTCCATCGTGCAGTCACAATGCAAAGGATGTCTCATATATCTTCACGTGTACTTCTTCTCAATACGGACAACTTTGCTTCATCCACACATTGTTATGAGAAACTAGCCCACGGTCTTCTACCTACGTAATATCTAACTATGCACAAGCACTTACATAATATCTGCACCAAAGTATATGCACAGTTTGGGTCCTCAAGTGCAGGGCAATACTCTCAGCTTGCTTAGAGTTCGACCTGTCTCCCAAACTAATCAAATATGTCTTATGCACGATAAGAAGACTAGCACTACCCCTTAAGGAGAGACCACATGTGAGGTTTTCCAATTGCAGGTATAAGGTGTTGTTTGCTCTTCATCAACACTCAACTTTGAATGCTTGTCCCTTACCATCCGACAAGCCCGCAAAGAATCGTCATGTGCAGCATCCCTAACAAACCAACACTTGTGCTGGCCATCAATGCAATCCCCAACATAGCATAGCCCTACCACCAACTCCAATAACCTTCCACCAGCCACCTGAGCCACCAACAGGCCCCAGGACCTTCTGCCACACCACCACCAACACTCCTCCATGGAAACCACAGGCGTCCTTGTTACCCACATCTTCGGTGCATGCTATAGCCTGCTACCTACGACGGTGAGTGCCATGGGACTGGCACTCGTTTGGGAGGGGGGTAATGTTAACCCCAACACGAAGAAAGCAAAAAGAAATAGAAAAGACGCAGGGCAAAGGTGGAAAAAAGGTAGCCCGACTGAAGAAAGAAAAGGAGAAAAGGCCAAAAGCGCAAGGGCAACCTTAAAAGTCCAAGGCAAAGGCAAAAGGGGAAAGGCGCATTTTAAAATAAAAAGGCGCACCCTGAAATCTTGTAAAAGAGCACCGGGCTCTCACCCGTGCAATTTGTAAATGTAGACGGGCGGTGGAAAGGAAGATAGGAAGATAGAAGGACAATGGAAAAAAGGGCCAAGGCTACGGCCGGCCATGTAAAAAGGGGAAAAGGGGATGACCGCCCAAAAGGGATATAGGGTTTTGTATATAAAGTTGAAAAGTGAATGAGAAGCTCATTCTTGTGTGTGGCCAAAAGTAGCTCTCCTCTTCTTCTTCTTCTTCTTGTTCTTGCTTGCTTGAGCTTGTGCTTGAGAGAGGGAGTGTGAGAGTGTGAGGGAGTGAGAGTGTGAGGGTGAGGGACTGAGGAGGAGAAGCTCTCCATCTTCTCCTCTCTTCTTCTCTTCTCTTCTCTTGTCTTGCTCGCGGCAATGGAGCTTGGAGCTTGGAGCGGGAGGATTGAGCTTGCTTGAAGCTTGCACTTGGATCGTGGAGCTACCGGAGTGCGCGGGAGAGGAGGTAACTCGAACGGCATCAAGGTAAGCTCACTACACCCGTAAATATGGATGGCGCGTCGGCTATGTGAGAGGTAGCCATTAGTGCTCGGCTTGGAACGCTTGAATCAATAAGCGGTCCATGGGTCTTGGCGGTTGAGTGAAAGCTCCCACAGTTTTCTTTTTGCCTCAATCATTCTTTCCAAGCCAGTCAGGTCTTCCTCTTGGCCTTTTGCTTCTATTGATGGAGGCGGGGGTGGGCTCTGCTCAGCAAACTAACCTTCGAGGTTGTCAAGTGGCTCCAAATCTAGGCCTTCCTCTGTTGATGGTTCTGCTCGGGTGATGGTCAATTGTTCATGTTGTCCCTAATCTTCAATTCCCACCTACTCTAAGTCTTCTTGAGAGAGCCTTGCTTGTAGCAAAATCTTCGTTTGTTGTTCTAGACTTAGGCTTGATTTGGTTCTAGGGATGTGTTCTTGGAGCCCATACTTGATGGCTCTTCTTGTGATTTCTAGTTTCTTCTTTAGGCCTTCTACATCGTCCTCATCTCCCACCTAAGTTACATGAAGCACAGTGTTTAAAAATGCCTTTTGTTGGACCTCTAGTGCCACCTCCACTAATTCAGCCCTTGCCTCTATCATGATTCGTCCACTCTCTACTAGAGCAATGCATTTAGCCCGGTCTCTAACCCTTCCACTATTTCTCTCTTCCCAAGCCTTGGCCTCCTCCTCCATTCTTCCTTGACTATTTCCCAACTCTCTTAATAAATTCTCCATAACTTCTTCTTGTTCTTTTTAGATCTCAAGCATTTTTATCTTGTCTTGTTTATGGCGATTCAGCTCTTCATGTAGTCTTTCATGCTCTTGGAGGGTCTCAAGGAGTCGATTCCATGTCTCTAACAACTTTTGCATAGACACCTCATCCTGCACCTTTGCCTCCTATAGTTCTTTCAACAGTAGCTCTTTTTTCCTTTCCTCTTTGCCATATTGCACACTCTTTTCAGCTCCTCTCTGAGCTCATCTACTATCTTCTTCAATTGGTCAAGGACCTCTTCCATGTCCTTCTGACCCTACACAAGGCTTGAAAAATCTATTTCCAAGCTCGTTTCCTGCTCTACCTTCTACAACTAGGGATTCCCAACTTGCCCTTTTTTCCTTTGCAATAGGAGTTCTTGTGTGCCTTCTTCTTCTTTTCTCACCTCCTCCTCCTTTGCTTCTAACTCCTTCTTCATTCGGCTACCTCTAATAAACAGTCACCTGCTTCATCTTCTTGAGCTGATAGGCAGCAAATTCCTCTTTTTCAATCTCTAGCTCTACCATAGTGGCCTTTTTTTTGCTCTTTCATCTTCTCTAGCTGTCCTTGGAGCTCCTATACATATTTATTGTAATTAGCCATTGGTAGCAATGCTAGCGGCATGGATGTCGTTGATGTTTCTAATTTGGGCTTCTTTGGATCTTTTCTAGATTCAGCCTCCCCTAAGGTTAGCCTATTTGCCCCTAACCAGGAGCTCCACCACTAGGCACTATGCCTAGCTGCTTTGAGCTCAGCAAGTACTACACCCACACCACCACCTTGCTTTGGTCCACTTTGACTTCTAAGGTCTCTTGAGTGGTGAAAGGTGTGAGAATCAAGGCCAAAGATGGTGGTGCAATGAGGCCTTTCCCTTGCCCATCATGACATGAGTTCTTGAGCCCTCTCTTCTATAGTGATGCTTATTCTTGGGTTCTTTTCTTGGGATTCTCTCTATTGGCTCCCTCGAGGGCAGGAGGCCTCCTCAATTGACAGCCTCATGGGGCCAGGGCCAATTGCTCATCATCTTCTCTTTTTAACCTCTCCTCCTCCTCCAGTTGCTTCCTCTTTATTTTCTCCTTAGCTTTTCAAGATTCTTGTTCAATCTTCTTCAATTGCTCATTCTCTTCCTCATGCTTCTTCCTTCTCTCATCTTGCAGCCTCTTTGACTTTAGCCGCTTCCTCTTTCTTGTAGCTTACTCAGTTTCTTCTCTTTGCACCTTTAGTGGCTCTTTGTCTCTCCTAGGTTCCATGTGGAGAAGGAGACTAGAGTCTGCACCTAGTGACTTATGGGCAAGGGAGCGCTCTAGGGTCTCTTCCACTACTTCAAGGTTCTCCAGGTCTCCAACGGCCTCATGGATAATTTCAGTGAGCACACATCTGAATCTTATGCTTGAGGCCTTGCTGGATGGTTTCTTTTGTGTCTTCCCCAATGTGGAAGATGGGGACTCCCCGTTGCTAGTCTTACATCAGTGGCTAGTGCCTTTACTAAAGCTTCAATGGATTTCAACACATAGTCATTCCAATTCACTTCATCTAGGACTTGGCCGTGAGGCTCTCTAGCAATGGCATTCCAATCCTGCTCATTAAAGAGTTTTACATTTGACTGGAGAATAGGGAATGGATTTTCTTTGCTTGCAGCCTCACCTCAGGGTCTGGAATGTTGACTAGGCTGACTCCGACGTTGGTGAGGTGAACTAGGGCCTTGTCCATTCCTAGCATACTATAGACATCTCTTCTAGGCCACCTCTCAAATTTTTTGACCAAGCCTAGTGCTCTTTCCACCAATTTAGGGCTTAATTCAACTTTGACCCTGCGGGTTTCTTCTCATTTCCTCATTGTTATAGTGCCGTGATTCTTATTAGTATCAAAAGTTTGTAGCAATTCCATGCACTTCCTGTGATCCACAACTTGCCCAACCTTCTCTACATACTTGCTCAAGTTGCATTGGTCAACAATCCACTTTACAACCTGTTCTTCCATGATCACGTCTTCCAAGTTCATGATGTTTTTGTGTACTTAAACTGGTTGTAGGCCCTTATTTCTACCATTAGGCTGTACTTTGCATGCTCTTCTTCTGTAAACAAAAGCTTGCTGCCTTTTCTTAACCTGCCATATCGAATTCCTGTCATGACATCACAGCTCACCATTATTTTTCTTGAGACAACTCTTGACAAGATAAGTAGATAATGAATGCAAGCTATGGAAAGGTAAATGCTTCGGTCTAGCATGAAAACTTTTGCTTCAAGCAATCCACACATTCCAACAACAATGATTGAATTTTTCTTTGATCGTAAGTTGACCTTCATCTGTCTTTTTAGCTTTTAAAATTCAATTGAAATTTTTAGACATGTCTTCTTTTCCACCTTATCCCCTCCCCCCCAAGAAAGATGTGAATCCTTCCTAAGATTTGAGATGAAGGGTTAAGGGCATTAAGCATATGTTGTGATGCTTCACTTTTTCATGAGCCAAGTGTAAAATTGTGGGTTATATTCCAAGTGAGCATGATGGTCCATGTTGTGAGGTTGAATGTCTACGTGTGTAATGTAGGTCAAGACATCAGTTTAGAAAGTCACCGGAGTTGATCCTGCTGGCGATGTGTAGCTCTTCCTTGGTAAGGATTCAAACAAAATAGGGGTGGGCCATGATATGATTTGCTAAGAGCCGATTGTGAGTGATAGCCAATATTCTCAAGGAGGTAGAAGCTACATAAGTGGGGTCATACTCAAAGGTTTTGATGGTGCATCTCTGCTTGGCATTGGTCATAATTGGGTAGCCCTCTTGTTCCCATTGGAGATGAAGAGCATACCATTTACGTAGAAAGAAAGAGTCAGTGTCGGCCAGCTTTTTAAGTTCTTCTAGATCTTGGCTTGTGGCAAAGACTTTGCTCTTGCTATAGGAGGTGATTAGCCTCCATTTACGAGCTTGCTCTCGAGAAATCTCATTGGCGATCAATTCCTCAGCTATCATGGGGACTTTAATGAACATGAATTCAAATTCTTCCCAGGTGCATGGCAGCGTGCATACATTGGTTGCTAGAGGCTCTTCTGGGAGACCTAAGTCCAACTAATTGTAGCTTTTAGAAAGCATAATGAAGGTGGCATCCAAACATCTAATGCAAGTGACCAAGTCATCCCCCATGTTTTCGGCTAAAGTGAGAATAGATCAATGCTCATAAGAGGATCTAAGGCCTACAGGAGGTTGGGTTTTGAATGGGCTAGATAACTCTACAATTGGTGCCTGATGCATGGATTGGTCAATAGAGTGCTCATCAGTGACTTGTGTGAGGGGCTTATCTTGGGGCTTTGAGGTTGTTATTTGTGGAATAGTAGGGATATGAGAGTGTCAGGCTACATCAGTTTAGGAGGGGCAGCAAGCTGCAGTTTTGGTTGGTAGACCCATTGAGGCTCTATGGATTTGGTGGCTTTTAGTTCAAGTAGCTTGGAAGTTCTAGGTAGCTTATAAGGTTTTGGAGATAGGCTAGGAGTTAGTGGGCTGAGGGGCGTGCATGCCACTCATGATCTAAGGCAACCAAATCCAATTGTTGCCTTCATAATACCCTTGAGCATGCAACAGGGCTTTAGGCACCCATCACGAGTTGGTTGTTCATTTGGTTCTATACCACCGACTCTGTCTCCTAGACTTAGGGCATGGTGTTCGGGAATTATGGGTCTGTGTAGGTTGGCTTTTAGGTGGCCATGATTGTCATTTAGGTATTCATTTGAACTATGGCATAGTGGTTTGGGTCATGTCTCCTTTGGGTGACTGTTGGTTTGTCCTAGTGAGGTGGGATCAATCACAACCCCCCTTGTTAGGCTTTGCACTAGGTTCCTTTATTGGTGGATTTGTGGACTTAGATGGAGCCACGCTACCCTTGCTAAAAGCCATCACTATGCAAACACTGCGTCAACAGCAAGGTGAATGCACTATGAGTCATAGTCAACATTGCAATGGGCTTTCTTCTTGAATGCGCATCCCAATAGTGATTCCCTACCAGGGGCCTTAATGTTAGGTAACACATAGAAGATCATAAGGAGGCTTCCAAACTCTTCATAGAGATCGCTACTTTACACTTTCCTAGCAATGGGTAGGACTGCCCCCCAAACGAATTGAGCTTAGTATTCTTGGGTTGCAATTGGGGCTGACCAATGAGAGTTCAATGATCATGGATAATGATAATACATTCAACTCCGTCGTCAATGAGTGCATCAAAGATGTGTGTCTTCTAGGCAGTCACTGATATGTGGAGGTAGGCAGGTGCCACTACTCCCTCACCCTTATCCTCTATCTCAATGATGGTGGCTACTCTTATCTATTCAATTACTCGATCATCTGTATCATACTCTATTGTCTCACTCTCCTCTTCATCACTTTCCTCATTTGAGTAGCAATCCTCATACTCATCATTTGAATTGCTACATTCCGACTGCTTGTCATTGTCTAGCTCCCTATTCTCAACCCTCTTTTCATTCGTGTGATCAATGCCAATTGTACATAAGATTTAGGACATGCACATTGGTCCATTGCCATTTCAACTCATCCATGAGGTATTGTAGTGGCTTGAGATTGGTGGTTGGGTTACCAGTTAGCTTCCTCATTAAGTACTCAAGAATCCCCCAGAGCTCAAGTCTGTTAGAAGGAATATGGAAAGGGGTAGGAGTTTGTTGCTTGCTAGGGCTTCTGACCATCATGCAAAGTGGCACATTGAATGTGGGGTCTTACCCTTTGGCAGCTAGGATGTGGCGGCTTTACGGGACTCACCTATTGTCCTTGCAACTTGCTTATAATCCTCTTCTTCATTTGAAAATGGCAGATTGATGGTGGCTAGCACATGCATCCAATCTTTCTCATCTTCAAAACAGGGAATATACTTCGTTAATGGCCCATACAAATTCCTAGCCTATGAGTCTCCCTTCAAGATAGAGGAGATGGCATCTGAGTCAATCCGCATGGTCTTCCACATGTCCATCTTGACTCTCATTGCCTCCAATCTGTTACCTAAGAGTATAAGGCCATTACCCCAATCTTCAATTACTAGTGCATTCCGCATCCATAGTTGGCCTAGCATGATGCCATAATCCACTCCCTTCATGACTATGAAGTTCACTAAGAATTGGACTCCTGCTATCTTCACGGCCCAAACCTTCAACACTCCGAATGGCCTAATTTTCATGCAATTAGCTAGTGTGATGTTAAACCTTGCAGTCTCCATCGGTGGGTTACCCTATGCCTGTAAGACTACATGGCTAAGCATACTAACTCATGCTCCTATGTCTATGATCCCCTTTCTTGTGATGTCTCCTAATGCTACCACTGGTAGGACTGCATGCATCTCTGTGTCCTCCCAAAAATCATTTACATGCAAGGACTTAGGCATTGAATTCAGTGTTAGGCTCGATATCTATATGGTTGCGTCATGGTCATGCAAATCGGCTACTCTTGGCTCATTAGATCCCTCTACCCACCACTGCTTTAACTCTCGCCATAATGAGGAACTTTGCCTAAGTAGATCCCCCATGGCAAGATCACAAGGGCCGATATCAATATTGTAAGCAAGCTACTAGCCGCTTGCCTTTCATTATGCTCTACATTCTTTTGCCAGTGCTCTTGGGCAATCTGCCCACCTATGGCACCTAGGCTTCGTCTTTGTGGTGCCACATGGGATGCAGATGCTTCTCTAGATTCTATCTGAGTTGGGAAGACGGGCGTGCTCACACTGGAGAACTCGTCAACCTCATCTTCTCAAATGAACTTGGCATCCTTTAGGTGCTCTTGGGCCTCTCTCACCCACTCCTTGACCTTGTCAACCACTTCCAATTGGTGCCTCGGATTGGACCTTGATGCTCCCCTTCTCTGCTGTCTTAGAAGTAGATGTTTTTGCTTTTGCATTTGTGACTTGCTTATCCTTTGGTAGCATAATGGCACTATTAGTTTTGAGTGTGATTTTTGTCTCAGCTCTCTTTCTTCTCTTCATATGACTCCTCTTCCCTATGGAGGTTGCATCAAGGTTGCTAGGTCAAGGTGATGAGATAACGGCATGTCCCATATGTGCCCTGGTCATGACATTCAACAAGATGGGAGTGGCCTCACCATCAAGTGTCTCCACCCCAAATAGCCCCAAAGGTGTATAGATGGCATGATAACTGAACTAACTGATGGTTTTTGCCTAGGGCACATGGCATACAAATGAGTGATTATGCACTCATGGCATCTCAAGTCGGCATTTTCTTGATTAGCTTGCTGTCGTTCGGGGAAATGAGATGAGATGTGTCCTGGGTGGACACAAGGCTAACATGCAATACATTCTTGGTTTTGACCTCCTAGGCCTCTACCCCTTCCCCGACCTAACACCATCACCGATACTGGTCTAAAAACCATTATAACGGGTTTACCCTCTTCATCGTAGGAGATGTAAGGGTTTATGTATGCCTCTTTCTCATTTGGCTCCTCGACATAATGCGCTGGAGTGTTGCTCAGTGGATGGGTCATGAAGGGTCCAGGTGGTCTAGTTATCCCTATAGGGTTTATGTCCATCCTAGGGATAGTTGGCCTTGAATGATTGGGTGCTGGAAAAGCTAATGGAGCTTCCTTTTCATAAGGCTCATTGTATGGCTATGGGTATGGCAACCACTGCTCCACAATCGGCAATGCATTCCATCATGGCTAAACCTATCGCAATTGGGATAGGGTGTGGATCTAGGATCCATGTACTTGGCCAGAAGGTGGTTTCCTCCACAATGCAGGCATTGCACATGAGGTCTTGTGGGCCTTCTCATAATCTCTTGAAGCTTAGCCAACTCTAGCTTCATGTCCACCAATTCCTAGCTTTGATCTACATTATTTCCTTTCTCTTGGGTGCTCTACTCGATTTCTCGCTACTAGCGGTCGTGGCTCTCTCTAAGGTTCTAGAGGTTGCGCTATCTCCGCTTGTGGTCCTTGAGCAGGTCATCCACTTGTATGGCTTCTTTAAAGACCCTAACTAGCACATCCCTTTGTAGGTTCAAATTGCCCACCAAGGCCTTGTAAAGCTCTTTAGTCCTAATTCCACTTATGAATACAGTAGAGACGGCTTACTTGCTAGGTCGCTCTACAATGGCTAGGATTCTCTTGAAGAGACTCCACACATGGGTGACATAGTCTCGAATATCCTCTTTGCCCTTTTGACTGATGTTCATCAATCAAACAATAAGGTTATCCTAGTACCCTACCTCAGAGAATCTCTTGATGAAGAGACTCTTGAGGATATTAAAGTCATTGCATTCGGCATTGTCTACGCTAGCGTACCACATTCTTCCTTTAACTTTGAGGCAAAGTCTGAAAGCTTGTGCACGTGTTGAGCAAGGTCCACAAGACCATTAGCCTTGCATACTTGCTCAAACTACTCCATAAAGCTATACAGATCATTGTCAAGCTAATACTTTTTGAGTTGCTTAGCAACTACAAGTATATTGGTTTGGCTCCTAGAGTTTGGGGTGATTCCTAGTCTTGCTAGCAACGATGCTTCACAAATGTGTTGTCTAAGAGTTGCTTCGTGTGAATCTCACTTAGCATAAGGTCAGCCTCTAAGGCTCTCTCCCTCTTAGAATTTGGGCCATGTCTTGGCTTGATTGGTGAGAGTTAAAACATGTTGAACCTCACGCATTTCTATATCTTGTTTCAGCTTTGAGCTGCCCTTGATTATAGGCGACTATGCCTTGTAGTACTTTCTTTGCAAATCTCCACTCATCCTAGAGGTTTGCTATGATGTTCTCGGATGGCCTACCATGATGCTCCATTTTGGTATGAAAATTATACCAATTTATTATTTGATGGATGTTGATTGGGAAGTCTCCCAAGTCGAGCTCACCTTTTTCGAGATTGGTGTTGGATCCTAACATTTCCTTGGTCACACCAGTGCTACTAGACTGTCAATCAAGCCAATCAACTCAGGTAAGATTGAGTCCCTAATTGTGTCAGCTCCTTTTTCTCTCCAAGAGGCTTGCTCTAAGGCTTAGTATCCTCAATTGTGCATTCAAGATATTGGGGACTTCTCCTATTAGTAGGTTCATTCAGTTGTGCTTATCTTGCATGTGAGCTCTTTGTTATTTCAGACATTTCTCAATTATAAGTGCACTCGAGTGCTTGTGGGGTGCTTTCTTTCATGGTGCACTTCAAGTGATCATTTATGTAGTGTGTGACTATAGCGAAAACAATGTGATATAGCACACACACTTTTATGGTCCACTCTTGCAAGTGGTGGTGGTCACTCTAACAAGTTCGTTTGGGTCCTTTGAGATGTTTCGGATGGGTGGTCTGAGACGTGTTTGCAGCCGCTTCCTAGGCCACTAAGTCACAAGTTTTGGAGTATGGAGGCTCTATGAGCCTTTCAATGTGTCTGGAGGCCTATGGGGGTGTTGCTCTGGCTCCGGGTTGGAGGGCATGCTAGTTTTGTCAGCTTTCAGGTTCTATTTTTGGTGTCAGAATATCAGCATCTGATTCCTAAAATCTAACTCTTCGATTCTAGTCTGTTCGAGTGGTCGACTCAAATGGTCTGAGTTGAGGAATTGAGTTGATTGTCCGAGTAGTCTGAGTGCCTAATTTTGGGTGTTTGACTGTTTCGAGTCTAAGTTTGAGTTCAAGAAGGAAATCCGAATAGGGTGGTTCGAGTTTGAAGACTCGAACAAATGAGATGTGTCCGAGTGGACAAGTGGCCTGAGTGTCCAAGTCTAGTGACTGGGACGAGGAAAGATGTGTCCAAATGGACAAAAATTGGATAGTCCAATTAGGTCAATCGGACCCTACTATGAGCATTTGATTACAGTGGTGCCTTACTGAACGACAAAAAATCTTTAAAAATCCTACTCGCACCTTGTTAGTGATTGCACCCGGGTGCTGACACTAATCAATAAGCACCAAGCAACATCTAGAACATGCCTGGAGGACCAAAACACGTTGCAATGAAAATTACCACGTAAATCTCTCCTCTTTGAATGTAGCTCTCTCTCTCTCTCTCAAATGAGAAAATGAGCAAATGAGCTCTTCCACCTATTCTTGGCTTATTAAAGCCCTTCTCTACTCAGTTTTGATATTCCCCCTTTCTTCCTTTTGATGCATTACATATTAAAGCTCTTTTTCTCTCCCTTTTTTTCCTATTTGGCCTGTTTACAACATCAGAAACCCTATTGTGTATAACCTTCTTTTTCTTGTTTTTCCATTATCCTAATGCATTCAAATCACAACCAAATGCCTACATTAATCCGATCTACTCATCCAAATCCAAAAAATCACAAAACTTACTTTCCAAGGAGATCAAATATCTCTTCAAGCTCCCTCACTTCTTACCTATCTATCTCAAGCACCAATTCAGGGAAAACCCTACGTCAATGCTCGATTCGGAGTGCAGAAGCACTCAAAGCTTGAATCTGTACACAGAACCAAAATGTGGGAGTTGATGCTTGACCGCCAAGACCCATGAACCACTTCAAGCATTTCAAGCCAAGTGCAATGGCTACCTCTCACATAGCCATACGTGCTCTCACACCTACGAAAATAGTGAGCTTACCTCCATGCTCGATCAAGTTCCTCCTCCCGCAAGCACTCTAGTAGCTTCATGATCCAAGGTGCAAGCTCAAGCAAGCTCGATCCTCAAGCTCCAAGCTCCATGCTCCATTGCCGCATTGTGCGAGATGAGAAGAGAAGAGAAGAAGAAGAAGAGAGGAGAAGATGTAGAGCTTCTCCACCATGGTCCCTCACCCTCATACACTCACTTCCTCAAGCACAAGCTCAAGCAAGCAAGCAAGAAGAATAAGAAGAAGAAGAAGAAGAAGAAGAGACAAGGAGAGCTAGTTTTGGCCACACACAAGAATGATCTTCTTCATTTGCTTTTTTCCTTTTATACAAAGTCCTAACCCTAATCCCCTTTGGGAACCCATCCCTTTTCACATGACAGGCAATCTTAGCTTAGTCCTTTTTTCCTATTTGCTTTCTATTTGCATTGTGACTTCACCCATATTCGCCTACGTTTACAAATTATGCAAGAGGAAGCCCAATGCTCTTTTACAAAGATTTAGAGTGTGCTTTTATATTTAAAATGCATATTTCCTCTTTTGCACTTGCCCTCAACTTTTAAGGTTGTCCTTGTGCTTTTGGCCTTTTTTTCCTCTTATTTTTTCAGTCGTAGGGGCTACCTTTTCTGGTTTTCCCTATGTCTTCTTAATTTTCTTTTCGCTTGCTTTGCACTGGGGTTAACAATGATCTGTAATCCTTATTGACTTTCCTTACATATTTTAAAACATAATAGTCCAAAGCATACACCTCAATAAACACACCTCATTAATTATCCAAAGCATATATGATAAGACAAGTAACACCAAAGAAATCATCCATGGCATCAACAAAAATGATCAAAACAACTTGATGATGATATGGTCTAGAAGATTTATGATTGTGATTCATGATTGTGACTTATGAGTGTTTTGTACAATTGGAGCATTGCTTTTGCATCAATGCATTGCTTTGACTTTTGCCCTAGGGCATGGCATGCACCACCAACTCAAACCCCAATATGTTTAGGAACCTACTCATCAAAAGAAACTTTATACTATCTCTCAGCCATACTCCTAAATCCCATGTTAAACATTTTAGATAGAAAAAAGCCATACTCATTGACCACAACCCTAGGCACTAAACCTACACATAACCTAGATAAATAAACCTACGTTAGTTGTTTTCTAAGGATGGATCTATCAACCCTTGAGCTAGGTATAAGCCCACAATAAAACACCATCCAGTCCTAGGGTAGGCTCTATACTCCTACACATTGGCTTAGGGCTTATCTCTTTGGACATTTCAAGCAACCTTTTGGTTGTCTTTAAGCATCCTTGAAATGTGATTTTAATCTAAAAAGCCATCCTTGTTAGTTTAAAAGTCATTTGACTCCAAGATTGCAACTAAGTATCCTACCTAATGGAGGGTGCACACATCCTCTCACCACAAGTTGCATCCCCTATTGATCTTAAGCTAAATATCACCTTGAGTTGCACATGCTTACCTAGAGCTAGTTAGGCCTAATTGCATTATTTGTAAGCTCTATCTAATCAAGTAGTAGCATCATATGATTTTTCTTTTCAACTAGATTTCCACGTTTAGTTAAGCACACACTACTAAGTGACCTTGAGTTGACACCCCACCGCCATGTCAAGCCATAATGATATGGCAGTGCTTTCAATGTCCATGCTTTCCTTCTTCTCATCAACACATTTGAGCCCTAGCCATACCCCCCCCCCCCCCCCCCAGCTAGGCAATATTCTTACTCTTATGCATAGCTTCCAAAATAGCCACCTTTTGATGCACATTTGCTCTCCTCTTTAAGTTGTTTGTATGTGCCTCTTTGTATAGAATAGATAGGCAAGGAACATGCAACTTAGGATGAGTTGCCTTTATTCCATAGGCATAGTGTGGAAAAGTGAAACCATCCTACAACTATAAAAGAGTATGCTTGACAATCATTTGAATGCAATGCTATTGTACTTTGTACTTTCAATCTTGTCCATGTCCATTAGGAACAAAGTATGGTGTGTCAAAGCACCTTTCCATGAGGAACGCAAAGTGATTTATTGAATATGGAGAGATATAGATTCAGAGATTGTAGGGATGAATTGCAAGCGTGCTTTGCAATAATGGTGGTGAAAAGTTCATTCAATTGAGGGTGAGTTGTCGGCCTTAGAGACTTGGCTTACTTGTTGGGAAGCTCGGTCATCGCATTGGAGCTCATGGTTCTTGGCTCAACAAGAGAATGGTCCATTTCCCCCTACAACAAATATGGCAAGGACAAAGCACTCCAGTATGAGAGCAACCATCAGATATACAATCACTTTACCCTCTATGAGGCAATAGTCGTTGATCACACCATGGTTGTGCTACAAAGTGCATATGCTAATGCGCACTTGGTGGGTGGATATATTAGGACTCGACCATGCCTAGAAATAAAAAATTATCTTGCAAAATTATTAGGACTCGACCATGCCTAGAAATAAAAAATTATCTTCTCTAGAAAAGGAGAATCTACTTCAAGCAAGCAACTCATTAACTTGACCCATAGTGCACTAAATGAGGTTGGGATTGCAAACACATAAGACTATTGAAGAGCAAAGGTCTATAAGATGCAAGCATCTAGTACTTTCCACACTTGGTGTTGTGCTAGATCATGATAGTCGTGGACTCAAGTATGTGACAACCACAATGAGCAAGGAGAAAACATCAAGGGTGGTTGATGGAACGATATCTTCAATTCCTATCAAGACTACACAAAGGAAGATATCAAAGACCATGTGGGTAATTAGAATTATGGACCCAAAATCAAAAGTCACTTTCCTTGGGGTTCTTGAGGAGTTAAAACATAGACATGGTGCCTTAATTAATCCCCAAAATGCTTCAAAGAAGATCGCTTGCCCGCACCATGTTTTTGGGGTTGACATGCCTTTCCATCTTCAACTAATAACCCTAGGGGTGTTTGTGAAGGTTTCATATGGTTTTGTGCTTGTGTTGTTTCACATTTTTGGAGTATAGACAACACTTGGGTGATTGGGACTACCTAGGCCAACTCCTTGCATGTGGTCTATCGCTAAGGGTACACACTTATCGTTGGAAGAGATGGAAGATTTGGAGAGGATGGGATTCTTGCTGGACAGGGATATGGTCTCCCCTATGATATCTCATGGTGTAGTGGGGATGTGCCCTCCACAATGAGGAATATGTTCTTTTAGGCCCAAATATTGAGGTGGAAAGGTTGTTCATTGGTGTTCAAGCTTACCAAAGAGTTTAGAAATAGATAAAGGTCGCTCTAGTGTTGCCTCTATTGTGAGAGAGGAGATCATCATTTGCAATGAGTGTTACTTTTTTTATGTGGACATGGAGGGATCTCACATAGCAAGGGTGCATCACATAATGACATTGTTGGAGTTTTCAAGTTTCTTTTGCCCAAATTTTCAAAAGATAGAAGCAAAGCATGCAACGTATCTCCCATGCAAGCGCATGTATTACATCTTCTTGCAAGTTTTAAACCTTGATGAAGTTGCCCATGACTTCATGCACCAACAAGCTCTGGCCAAACTTGAGCAATCATTGTCGAGCCACCGTTATCATGCAAACTTGGCAATGCCATGACTTTTGTGAAGCTCTACTACATTGCAATAATAAGATTATTGCTAGCATGGTTGCTTTTTGTTTCATTTTTTTTGGAATTTTGGAGTGCTCATCATTAGTTCAAACTTTCTTTAGATATGGTTAGGCCCTTATTAGATACAAGATGTGTGTATGTGACGTATCTCTCATTGCATCCAAGAGCAATCTCATCAATTGTGTAGTGAGGAGAAAATTGCATACTTTTTAGAATATTCTGGCATTTTTCCTTGGAATAATTGTCTTATGTTTCTCTGATTCTACATCTATTTAGATTTTTTATGCATGCAGGGCATACTATTTGCTATTGTTTGCTTTCTTGAAATGGTAGTATGTGATAAGCCATATGAGGAGTTAGTCTTAGTTATACTTTACATCATCATGAAAATAGGAACTTAAGATAAAATTTCATATAAGATGTTATTTGTATCCAAAATCCTTCCATGAGTGGTCACTTTGGTATCATCCTTGTTGTTTTAAGAAGGGTAACTTGATGGTTTCAAGGAAGTGCAGCCTATCATGCCATCCTTTGGGCAAGGAATGTATTTAATTAGAGAGCCATTGTTGGACTTGTTGTGTGAATCTCCTTTGAGCATCAAAAAAATGGTCTCAATGTTGGCAAGCAAGGTCTTCCAAGTATTCACTCTACATAGATTTCCTCCATTTGATTCTCAAAGAACATTAGCCCATTGCCTAGAGTCCTCAATTTCGTGATTGCTCCTCACCTAAGGTCTAACTAGCAAGATGCTATAATCCAATCCCCTAATAACAGTGAAGCTCACTGAAAATTGGACATTTGCAGACTTGATTGGCAAGCCTTTTAAGACTCCAAATGGTCCAACTTTAGTACCCTTGGCCAAATGTTACATTGAAATAAGCAATTTGTACAAGAGAACTACCCCAAGTTTGTAAAACCACATGACTTAAAATTCTCACACCCACTCCAGTATTTATAGACTCTGTTTAGGCTGTATCTCCTAGCGCAACAGCTGCTAGGTCTATATGCATTTTAATGCCTTTCCAAAAGGCATTGATTTGTAATACTCCTAGCATTAGGCTAAGTTTAAGCTAGGTATGCGGGTTTCAATGTTTTGCTCTTGCATGGCTGCATCATTTGCATCACACACGTTGTGTAGGTCCATCTATCCAAGCCTTGAAGGCTTGCCACATGATGATAGGGTTTTGTTTCATCAACAAATCAAGAGGTAGTGATTTATTCCTTATTTGGTGAACTTGACACATGATTCCCATTCGAGTTGATGTACATAGGATGGAAGGTGGGTTCATGCTTGAAATCTCATGCATCTCATTATCTAGCACTAAATCAATGTCCTTTAGATGAGCTTTAGCCTCTCAAACTTAGTGTCTACCCTTCTCCAAAATCATTACATCTAGTGGTATTGCCTCATCATTTAGGCACTCTATTGCAAAGTTACGATTTCTTTACTAGTAGAAGCTTTCCTTCTTGGGAAGTTTGCATATAAGTGAATGTTTTTACATTTGGGATATTGCAATTTAGCTTTCTCTTTATTAGCCACCAAGTCCTTCTTTGGGCATCAATACAAAATGTGCCCTAGGTGGCCACAATGCCAATAGGTCATTGACTCTTGAGGTTGCATGCCTCTAATACCTTGATCTCTTTCTCTTCCTAGTGTCATCACTAGAATGGGTCTATAGTTCATTAGTAATTGGTTCCCCACTTTATGATATGACACATAGGGATTCACATACGACTCTTTGCTCCTCCACATAGTGCACTTGTTTGTCACTTTGTGGATGTGTCACATTCGACCCAAGGGAGCTTGGTATCCCTTTCATATCAATGCCCACCATAGATGCAAATTGTTTTTTATCATTTAGTATAGGGAGGACTAATTGAGCACCTCTTCCATAGTTGAATTGTCGAAGAATCAGGGGAACTCTCATAAGAGAGAACAGGCTCATCAAGAGGACTATCTATATGACTAGAAGAGTTGGAAGTCGTCATAGCATACTGCAAAGGGGACTCATCCAAACTAGAAGGGGAGAACACAAAGGCATCAATCATGGATACAAAAGCTCCCACACGAACAAGCCTAGCAGACAAAAGCATGACATATCCAACCACTGTAGCTCGCAGCCATAAAAGCATAAGCATGCCTCGGAGCCATAAATGCATAAGCATCCCCAAAACATAGGAGTATACATAACTTTGCAGTGTCTCATACCATGTATTGGCATACATGTCCAGCCAAGAATGACAAGTGGCAAATAAACCTGCAAGAATCAAGCTCCAATAAATGCCCAAATATCTATGTAAAAGCATCTAAGTAAGCGGCTTTGTAAAATACATCGCAGCAGACCATGTGCATACACGGGTGGCCATAAAGATCAACTGCTCCCTGACATACACGGGCAATAGCAGCCCAAATAGCATAGATGCCATACAATAGAGAAGCAGGACATCCATAATGTAAATCCCAAGCACTATCCAAGTCCACTGATCAGTAAAAGTATCCCGCATATCAAATGCAAACAAGCAATCACAGCTCAATAGGCAACTGCCAAAAAAAGGGAGCAGTTCACTGCTCAATACTTGTAAGTGCATCCAAGTAATAGCCAAGATTTATAATCAGAGCATCAAATCCCATATAGCATCCAAGATCGTAATGGAAAAAGCCAAGTCATAACGGAAAAAGCCAAGTCAATGTCCAATTGCTCAAGGGAATACTCAAATGAATGTCAAGACGAGATCAAACAATTGCCATCCACATCCAAAGCATAAAGCATTCACCAAGACATCATAACCCATAGGCATAAACCATGTCATAGATGAAATGCTAGCTACAAAGAAGTGACAATCAAACCCAAATCGAGCTCTAATCTCAGCTCAAAATCATTCTGAAGCATAAACAAGACATGTGGCATAGTCCAAATACATCATGACATCATACCGAGTAGCTGGGAGCATCCCGTACGCAATAGGCATAACTTGGCAAATCATTAAATAGCTTCAGCCCTAAAGTTTCCAGCAGCATATAACCTCTATAAATTGGGAAAATCATTGCTCAATCCAAGCTCAAATCCATAGGCAAACCATAGGCATACATTCCCGTATGTATAGGCACCAACTGGGCATAATCGGGTATCAAATGCCAAGACCTGTAAGCATAAAATTGAAGTAACAAGTGGCTGCCCTGTTTTGAACAGATCTAGGATTGCTCAAAATAGTCAATGGCTAAGCTAAATCAACTCCAAATGTGTCTCACATAAGAGGCATAACATCCACAAGTGATCCGATATCAATAGACATCAGTATAAGCATCACATAAGCCATAGGCATACAAATACATGCTATCTCAAACCTGAAATCGGTTGTATAATATTCTGTCATCAGAATTTGGCAAATCCGACATCACCATCATGTGCGGAGTGTGCCAAAACCCCAACTTAGACTCTTATCTTGCCTGAATCGGGTTCTGAATGCCCGAGATATGACAAAAAGAGTGATTTTTGAGCCATTTTTGCAAACATGCACAAATAAAGTGTGAGCATGCTGATGTACTTGAGGGGCCAAATCAGGGTGGGTAGGGGATAAGCAAGAGCCAAATGAAGGCCTACAATAGGTCTACACAAGCCTAGGACAAGTCCAAGCAAGAGGTGAGGAGAACAAGCTTCAATGATGGAAGCTATGGTTGCCTCTTCATGAAATCCTGTTGTTCATGTCAAAAAATGGCTAAGAACTGAGTGAGAAGCAAGCTCTCATACCTCGTGTAGATGCCGGGGAAGGCCAGGAAGCACTTGCGAAGGACCTGCTTTGATATCAGTTGAAAGGAATGTAGGAGACGCGGGAGAGAAGAGCACACACAATGTAGGTGCTATGAACAATGTTATGATAGCCTTATTGCACTTTCATATATATATGAATAAAGAATATGGGCAATCACTGTACACGGGCAGGCCCAAGTGTACTCGTCCATCATTAGAGAGGTATGTTATGTGCTTGCCATTAGGATTATGAGAGTGTTGCTATGAGTCTCACTTGACTACTTGATTCTAATGAGAAGAGAGGTGCAAGAAACAGTGAATAGATCATCAACACAATGATAGCAAATTATCTCATCATTATATTACTTAGTTTGCTCAAGGTCAATGTCGAGCTAATGGGTTTATTAAATAAGCTTTTGGATCTTTACCCAAACTCAATGATATTTAGCACCAATTTGTTGGAGGAAGTAGCATCAATGGCAAAATAGAGATGCCTTTTTTATCAACATAGAAGCAAAATAGATTAAGAGAGATTTTATAGACCTGTTCATGAGGTGACAATTCAACAACATGCCAATAGTAGTTAGTTTGACCTATTAGGCATGACTATCATACCAAAGGGAGTAGAAGTTCGTATGAAGATTATGAAGGAGACAATTGCATGGTAGCAAAATTAGGGAGAAGAAGCATGAAGTAAACCATGAGCTTATGAGCTATTAAATTTAGTCAAGGATCAGCCACAATTCTGCACAAGACTAGAAAACAAGGTGAACATGCTACAATGCAAGATGGCTACTAATAAAAAGAGTCAGTTGCAATACTGATGTGCGAGGTGTGGACTCTCATGTGGTGTGAGGGTGCTTAATATTAAGACATACATGCAATAAATCTGACATGAAGTTTTAGTTACAACGAATCCACCTTTGCATGGAGCTATGCTGAAGATGAGTCTAAACGGTATCCTTAAAATGGACCTACAAACATGACTATGAAGAGCATGGGAGATGAGCATCCATGAAATTAAACTCCTCTTTCTTTCTTGGAGCTTCTTAACTTGATGTTACTTTTTGTTGGATTTCAATTCATTATTTTGCCTTGTCTCCTTATATCCATAACCTTGTACTCTGTGACCCAAATTTTGTTCATGCCCTTCCATGTTAAAAAAATAAGATGATTGTATTCCTCGAATCATATGAATCACTGACAACCTAAAGAAGTTATACTCCTTGTTCCTATGATCCACATGAGTTCGAGACTTATTAAAGCCTTTGAGACCAAATTCATTGGAGTCATAACTGCTATAACTTTTGAATAACAAAGCAAGAGATCTATGAATTGTACTTGGATTCTTAAAGTTGAGCTTAGAATCTCTTTAATTCTTTTGAACTCTCACTTGGAGTTGTTTTTGTGACTTCTTTCATCTTGCTTCACTCCTGATCCTTTGAGGATTCGTGGCATGGTGCGATTGCCCTTTGACATTGTTTGTGAACTCAATGTGAAGCCACAGCCCAAGGCATGACAAGATGGAAGAATCAGCCTTTTCTACATGTCCATCCATGTTTGAAGAGATGAAGTAACTTCTTTGTACACTTATGGAAGAGCAACAACAACACCATCAACAACAAATGTTGCAATAGATGCAGCTACAAGCTAACAAACAATATGAAGCTGCCACTATGAAAGCAATGCAGGTGATAGAAAGCTAGAGGTAGCTTTTTGATGGCCATAATGTTATGAGCTACTTGAAGCTCTATGAATCAAAGGTGGAGTTTTTTTGTGTGCCTACCCACATGATGAGCCAGTTTGTGTGACTGGTTACTTCTTCTTTGAAGCTACACATCCATGAGTTGTATGCTATGAGTCCTAGTTGGGTTGCTTTTAAGAAGGTTTTGAAGGAGGAAATTTTCCTGGAGGATCTTGGGATGGATATGAGATGTAGCCTCCATGAGTGGGTCCATAATCCAAACAAGGGTTTGGTGGTGACTTAGCTTTTTTGGGAGTTCAAGTTCAAATTAAATGAGATGGATGCTGCAGGATGAGCGACCTTAGAGCTTGAAAAGGTGGAGTTATTCTTACAAATGGTAGATCCTATGTTGCAAGCAGAGGTAGGAGAGCTTTCGGGGGATAAAATGAGCCCTATGGGCTTGAAGAATAATTCGCAAGATGAGAAGGACACTCTCACCACTTTGGTGAAGTGTTTGATGTGGAAGTCACAGTTATAGAATGGCATTATGTCATCCATGATCCCTCCTACTACTGTGCCTTGTTCCACTCCACATGTAGCTCCAAGCTTTCTACATACACCCACTCCTATAACTTGTGTTGCCATTATGACATTTCCTATGTCTACACCTGTTCTTTCTACACCTTTTTTGCCTCTTTCAATTCCTATACCTACACTCATTTTTACCCCTATGCCTATGTCAATTCCTATACCTTTGACTATATCACTAGCTCCTACTCCACCGCCAATTAATAATGATATTATTGAGGAGTTAACAAACAAATCAAAGATCTAAGACTTGATATATCTAAACATACAAGGCAACAAAGACAAGCACCTCTTCCTCCCAAAACTCTAATAAGAAATAATAATTGGCAATGTCTTTGGTGTGATAGACCTGAGCATTATTACGAGTGTGAATCTTTCCAGGAAGTAAGGAGAAGGAATTTGGTGTTATGGGGGGACTAAGAAAATATATGTTAGGGTCACCAATGCATCCCAATGTTGGCAAAGGAGAAGTGAAGTTGGCTCTTGAAGAGATGATCACTTAGAATTCTTATGTGGCTAGAAGCAATGCTTCTACCTATGGTATGTAGGTTGAATGGAGTTCACCAAGTGTGCTTTATGGTCTTTTGCCTTGGATGCAGCTCATAGGGGAAAAATGCAACAATTACAGTTAGCTATTGTAGGTCAAAGAATACGGAGAGACTAGTTGGGATGCATTAGTGGTTGGACACTTACTTGGTTTATGCCTTCTTCGCAAAGACCTAGGGGACTATTAAACGACACATTGAGGGGCCGATGGGAGCAGAGGAATAAAGATGACCCAGCACTACACATGAGAAGAGAGAGTCCCATTCGCAAACAATGACCTATATAATGATAGGGAGCAAAGCATGGTCATTCTTGTTATTCGAGCATGCTCATAGTCTTGGAGGCCAAGAAACGCGAGGTTCTCTTTCTCCATGCCATATCCTTCCCGAGTCTTTCTTCTAGTCATCCTAACTAGAATCATGAGTGCTCTCTCACAGTAGATCTTATATTGTATTGTTCTCAATCATTGTGTTTGGTAGTATTACTACCTTGGTCATTGTATCTATCAATTGTCTAGTCCTTGTTCTCTCAGAGAACTATCATGTGACCGTTTGGTCCTTGATTTTTTATGTATTGAATTTGATTCCAACTATACACTTCAATTTTAGTCTTGAGTACATTTTCGTGTCTGATTTCTTATGTTATGATTATGTCTCACTCTTCAACCCGAGCTCTGAATGTCGAAAGTGATGTCAATGTATGCCTATGTTGGTTTTGAGTGTGCCTATCATCATTCATGTGATGGCTGTACTTGGATACCGGGAAACCACGATTATCCCTCCTCCATGCCCTAAGATGAATGCATATGCATTTGTACAGACGTCTTGAGGTAGTTTTGATTGTAAGCCATACATGGCTGTCTTGGTCTCACCAACACTAGACAATACTACCTCCTAAGATTGTATCGTTCCTCAGTGAGTCCATAGTCATGAGGCATAGCAAGCTACCTCGAAATTTTGAAAGTGTCATTTATGCTCCACTTCCCCAACTAGGATCCTTTTGTCTTTTCACCTATTACAACTTTAAATCTAACAAGTCGTTTTTTAACTTCACTCAACTAGGTAGGTGTCACCAGTAATCCCAACTTCACCTATACTCCCAATTTCAATGGCACACCAACCTAGTATTTTCCTCCCAAATTTCTGGGGATCTTCCAATGAAGATTCTGATGCTTTTATTTGATTGTTTCATGTGATGTACATAGTCAATTGCCTTGGTTGGGTTAAAGAAGCTCACAAGGTTGATGTCTTTGAATCCTCAATGCAAAAGAAGGCCACAACCTAGCTAGCTATAGAACATGGTTGGTCATCATGGAATGAAGCCCTAAATGCCTTCCATAATTGATTTTGACTAGGTCAAACAAATGTGCAAAAACTTGAATGACTATGCCAGCTCAAGAAAGGTGACATATCAATTCAAGAGTATACCACCAAGTTTACAATATTGAACAATCGCATTGATCTAAACGCATAGCTAAAGGATGAAATGTTGAATACCCTGTATGTTCAATGTTTCAATAAATCTATTCAGAAAGCCTTTGCTTCCAATGATTTATCTAGTACTAGTATTGATCCATTTTATAAGAAAGCTCTCAGGTCAGAGCAGTTCTTGTCGAAAGAGAAGTCAAGAAAAGGGAAGAAATCTAGCAAGTTAGCGTCGAAAAACACCAACATGAAGACATCATGTAATTCGACTTCTAATTCTGACCTAAAAGGAACTTCTAGTAGTACAGAGTCTGATTCCGAGGAGAAGGATGAAAGAAAGAAACGAAAGAGTAAGAAGAAAGACAAAGAAAAGAAAATAGTAGCCAATACCAAGAAGAATGAGGCTAGCAACCTCTTGTGCACATAGTGCAACAATCTCGGACATGTCTAGGCTAAATAAGGCATGAACCAAAGATGGTGCAACATTTGCAACATTACCACACACAACACTATGTACTGATGGCATAATGGCAGATGGCCCATCCCAGAGGATGGCAAGGAACTAGAGCAAACAAATTTGGCTTTGGACAAGCCTCCAAGCCAACTCAATTCCTACATCGGCCATGGCGTATACCAATCAAGACTATTAGCAACCCAGCAAATGGTCGAGGTGGAAGAGGCCTGGGCCCTTTTCTATACGTTGCTTATGTTGTATGCATAAAGGATATTGGTCAACTAAAGGCTGAGATGCTCAAGCATATGATGCTCAAAAAAGACAAGGATATGGCCCGGCATATATGCCCACTAGTGCCTCATGGGCCGAGCAAGAGAAAGTCCACCATCAAATGGCAAGATGCAAGCTAGTGGTGGCAACCAAAGTGTCTGCCCCCTGCTTCAATCCGGAGGTTAAACTTGGAAATTGGATGGGCAACTTGAAGCAACAGCCAATCAATGAGCATATTTCACCCACTCAAGGAATGCAATATAGTGGGAGGATACAACCCCACCCAGTAGGAAGCCAATGCAATTCCAAATTGAGCATACATCCAGAGTCTATGAAGTTCAAACCATTTGACCTTAAAAACATCAAAACCACCATAAGAGAAATACAAACAAGTAGCATGAGAAGACCCACAATCTAGTGAAGTGAAGAACCTAGATTATAGTCTTGGAAGTCAAAGGGGGAAACCAAAAACTCATCGTGGCAAGCAAAAAGTTAAAAAGATTACAAGGGAACTTAAATAAAGGGAATAAGGGGTACAGTCAGGGGGAGGTGAGTGGAATAGAGCAGTGTTTTCTATTGAAAACATTTCTTTACTCACTTATGGATGCTGGGTTACATAGTCACGAAGCATGGAGCAAGTTCTTGGTGTTCCAGGTCATGTTCATGACTGCAATGCATGCTTCAGATTATCGTCAGAGGCTAGGCATGATGAATATTCTAGAGCGCATCTATAATCCTTCACCTTGTATGCGGAATGGAGATGGACGGGAGAATCAGGAATATACTACATAGTAGCCCACTGACTCGCGTACCTTTAGACCAACTTGAAGAGAATCAAGTGGATGGAGGATTTAAAGATCATGAAGCTGTTCATCTTTGTCGAAGCTCACGCAAACGCAACCTTGCATGTTGGCAGTCGGCAAGTTAAGCATAACAAGTATGTTTATGAAGAAGTGACCTGGGTGATCTCTGCCGTATGAGAAGAACGGGTATCAAAGGAAGGGATACCCCAAGCTTCCTATGACTTATCATTTCTTGAAAATCCATGACCCCACTCCATATTATTACTCAGTCCCTGTAGCCGATTGTAAGACAATCCTATTTTCCCCAAACAGATGTATCAATCAGCTTGTTCTACTTGCCCAAAATAAATGTACTCAAAGGGTTATGCCCTCATGAATGAACAAGACTTTTTACTATCATCTAAAACGTTTGATAAGTTTTTAACATAAAGAATCTTATTGTCCAAATGCAACCCCAAGCGTTGGTTCCAAGTCCAACCCTTGCACTAAGTTCAGCTGTGATTCAAGAGAAGAAGTTCCTTCTCAAACAAATTAAGCCACCCGAGTTTGATGGCAAGGGAAGGATTGTTCAAGCCGATGCCGAGATATGGATTGAGTCCATGGAGGACTACTTTGAGGCAGTACGAACTGCACCTGCTAACCAAGCCATGCTCGCCAAACTTAAGCTTAGAAGCGAAGCAAGACTTTGGTGGAAACAGTAGTGCAGAGACCAAGCAATCTTGGAAGGGACAATTGCTTGGAAGAAGCTTAAGGAAGCTGTGTGAGGGAGGTATCTGCCACCTGCCTACCGCACACAGAAGATGAATGAATTCTATGATTTGAAGCAGCTTGGACTATCCCTTGATGCATATTATTCAAAGTTCATTTCTCTCCTAAAGTACGCACCTCCAATGGATATGACACAACAAGTGTCAAAGTTCTGTGCTGGGTTGAATCCACCTATAAACACCCGATTGGAATCAGTGCGCCCAATAGACCTACAAGACGTACTCATTCGAGCTGCTCCAATAATATAGGAGGTGCAGACCAAACCAAGGAACAACAGGACGTGGCCTTACAGAGATCAGAACAAGGATATGTCTAGGACTCATACCAAGAGAGCGCAAGGTCAAAATCAGGGCCAAAGGAAGAAAGCTAGGGCCAATGCTGTCAACAACTTTGTTTCTACACAAGGTAATGGTCGCAATCTACGTTGCTTCCATTGCAACGAGCTCGGACACTTCAAGAGGTAGTGTCCCAAGCTTAGCAGAGGACATCACCAAGGGCAATTCCAAGGAGCTGCCCATGGCCAAGGAACCATCGTCATGGCCAGAGGGCTCGACAGCATGACCAACATCATTCTCAAAACATGTGGGCTCAACATCCTTAACTAGTTTCACCATATAAGCATAATGGTAAGCTGCATAACCTTCAAAACCAAATCTTTTAACAGGGTATTTGACCTTGCTAGATCTGCGTATCACGGGATCGCTCAATGGAGCCTTTACATTACTATGAGCTCTCTGTACACCTGGTATCCTGACTAAAGTAATACCAAGCTCATCATCCAAACTCTCCGAACCACTAAAATCTCCATCAAATCCCGAATGACTGGTAGATGCATCATGACCATCCAACACTTTCTTCTTTCCTTTGTCCTTCCCTGCAACACTTATAGATCCACCTGAAGATGTGGGGTTACTTCTTAGTCTCCCAGACCAAGGGCTCACTGTAGGTATAGTACCAGATAATGTTTCTGGTCCAGTAAGACTCCGTGATTCTTGTTTTTCTTTCTACACATAGCTATCTTGATCATTATCATCATCTAATACATCACCATCAGGTGTATACCAGTTGCCCATCTCATCAAAGATAACATCCCTGGTCACTATGAACTCACTTGTGACAGGGTTATAATAACAATACCCTTTTTGCTCTAAAGAGTATCCAATAAGAATACATTTTTCTACCTTTGGATCAAGCTTCTTCCATAGCTCATCTGGCACATGAACATATGCAACACATCGAAATATCTTCAAGTGCAATGCATAGAGCTTCTTGCTAGTAAAGCATTCTTCAGGAGTCATCCCATGAACTACACCTGTGGGGGTTCTATTCATAATATAGACAACAGTATGGAGACCAAAAATGTTTGGGCATATTGTTTTTAGCCATTAATGCCCGTGGGACTTTTTGCACTATGCCTATTTTTTCTTTCTGCAATCCCATTTTGCTGTGGGGTATACCTGCAAGTGAATTGCCTCTTTATCCCATCAGTCCTCAAGAAGTCAGTAAACTCATTAGAGAGGTACTCTCCCCCTCCATCTGATCTCAAGCACTTCACTTTTAAGCTTGTTTTTGTTTCAACAACTACCTTAAAAGATTTGAAGTGCTTAAACATATCACTCTTTTTCTTCATGAAGTATACCCATAACTTCCTTGAACAGTCATCCAATAAATGTGACAAAGTATTTACTGCCACCAAGAGATACATTCTATGTAGGCCCCCAAACATCTGTATGCACTACATCAAGTATTTTTCTACTCACTTCTTTGTCATGCGAGAAGGGTTGTCTTTCTTGCTTACCAAACTGGCATGCTTCACAAACTTTATGCAATTCTGCAACTCTAAAAGAAGGCAACCCTGTAACCAATCCTCTGGACTGCATTAATTTCAGCCTTTGCACATTTGCATGTCCAACACGTTTATACCATATTTCAATATGTACAACTACTCCTTTCCTTTAGCATACATAACAGCATCCATTGTAGGAATTCCAGCATCTAAAGTGAACATTCGACCAACTCTACTTCTTTTTGTGACCAACCTGCACCTATCATTAAAGTTTTTTTACAAAACAACCTTTTGCATTGAATCGGACCTGCAACCCCTACTCTACCATTTGGCCAACAGACACTAGATTCTTTGTAATTGATGACACATGTAATACATCTGTTAGACTCTTTGTCTGGCCATCATACAAGGACAAGGGAACCTTTCCAATGTGTGAAATTGGGTGGCATAAATCATCACTCGTCTACACATAACCTAGATTTTGTAAGTCCTGAATCTCTCCAAACCATTCAACATGACTGGTCATATGATTAGATGCACCTAAATCAACATACCATACATCATGTGTTCCCTTTCCAGTAATTGCATTCATCATACACTGCATAACAAACAGATGCTCATTTTTGTCTTCATTCTGTCATAAAGATGATGCATAGTTTCCTTGCTGCAATTTACCACTACAAACATCATCATTCTTAGCATAACAATTTGCTGCAATATGACCTGCTTTGCCACAATAATGACAAACAATAGCAGAATTTCCAGAACCTCTATTCTACCATCCACCTCTTCCTCTAGAGCTCCCCCTGCCTCTAAAGTTTCCTCGGCCTCCTGAAACCTGCATTTTACCAAATTGCTGATTAAACCTGTTTTGTTGGTTCCCATACCACGGCCTCTCGAAGAGGATCTACCACATCCCCTTCCTGAACTTTTAATAAAATGCTTGAACCTATTCACCATTTTTTTCAAATGAGTCACCCTGCGTATTGATCTCTTCGGTAATCATGAGAGAGATCAATTCATCAAAATCTGGAAATGGCTTCTGTACATATACTGAAGTAACAAATGATTTCCATGCCTTCTCATTGTTAAGGCCACTCAAAGTGGATGAAACCAAATCATCATCATTTGGCATTGCATCAATTGCTGCTAAAGCATCTCCAATGCTCCTCACCTTCAACACATACTCATTGACAAACATTTTCCCTTTCTTCAAGGCATTCAACTCTTGCTTGAGTTGAATCTTTCGTGCCTTTGTATTTACTGAAAACATGTTTTCAAAAATTGTCCAAGCTGCATGTGAAGTTTTTGCATTCCTAATATGTCCAAACATCGTATTATCAATGATTACAGATAACCAGTAAATCACCTTTTTGTCTTTCACATTCCATTCTTTCCATGCTTTTAATTCATCTACAGTCGGAGGGATACCCAGCTCTGGCTTCTTTTCTTCACTTGAAACAAACTCATGAAGGCCCTTTCCAATGAGGAAGTTCGTCACACGGAACTTCCATGACGGGTAGTTGTTCTTGTCGAGCTTCTCAATAATGGGATATCCACTGTTCTCTGCCATTATCACAAACAAGGATACAACACAGCAAGCTAGTCTTTTGCAATCTTTCACAGCACGTGCACAGCACTACACCAAGCAACCTTTTTCACTAACTGCTTAATAGTACATGTAATCTGCAACCTGTTTGCAAATAAACCTTATGTTTTCTTCCTGCAAACACCTCAAAAATTACAGATTCGTAATTTGTAATCTGTGCACCCACTTTTGCTCAATACAACCGAAATCACAATGTATCCTGAAACTCCTGTCCGCAACCTTGCGGCTCTAAAACAAGGCTTGAAACGGCCTCAGATGCCCAAAACAATTGCAGAAATGACCTTAAGGGCTAATCTGCAGAATATACAGTGCTCTGCTTGCACACAAAATCTCACAGCAATCTGAGATTTTTGCTCTGCCCTGCTTTCGGTGCCTCCACAGGCACTATCCAAGAGAGAGTGGAATAATGGAAGAGCTTCTTACCCTTTGCTTGTTTGCTCGAACCTTGCTTCTTCTCCTTCACTTCAGCCTTCAAAATCAACCTCTCTCAGTGGCACGGCTCTGATACCATGTCAATAATCGCATGGTGGGGGGACTTGCTTGAGCTACTACACCAAATACACACTGTATACACAAGAGGAAGCTCACTCAAGAACACAAGAAGAGAGATGGAGGCCAAAACGTTTTCTTGCTGATTTGTTCTTCTTCTTCCACACACTATACAATGTACACAAAGTATAGATAAGATACAACATAAAGGAAAGTGGCCTTCTAAGTCAAACAGTGCATAACCGACTATACTAATCGACTGGCATTATACCTTTGCCAGCTATAGGTAGGTGTAACAAACTAAATATAATAAGTGATAAGTCAATGGCCATGTGAGTATCATAATGACCACCAATGTGCTAACTGTAGACGTGTGGACTCATCTAGCTAGGCGGTCCATCATCAATGTCTGCACATGTTGAACTTGCCATCTCAATAAACAGAATACAAATTTGACACATCTAACCCCTGAAACTGATCCAAAGACCATATGCAGCTGAAAGCACATCATAGATCTATGACTGGGCTGAAATCTAGAGCAAGTAGTTCAAAACTTGGCTATGAACGGTCCTTCAAATCACGCATGGTGTTTAGCATAACAGCCTTGTGGGCCGAGGGGGGATTGCCCTCCCCCTCGAACCCCCACAGAAGGGGCTTTGCCCCCTCTGCATCTCTCCCAAGTAGATTGGAGAGAAAATATACACTACGATAGGTCCTCCAAATTAGATCCTATTATAATAATGGCTCTTCACAAGCATAGATTCTCACTTGTAGAACAACAACCAAAAGCCCATACCCAAACAAAGACAAACATAGACCCGAGAATCTCAATGGGCCAATCTAGTCAACAAGGGTAAAAAGGCCACACCACAAAAACATGTATATGTTGCATTCGGACTGCATCTAGTCAAAGCGGAATGGAACAATATCAAGCTACAACTGAGAGCATGACTAGACATAACAGTCTTGATGATAGATGCACCTTGAATGGCACTTCACAGATGACCCAAGACATTAGTGGAGAATCCACATTTGGTTGTGCGACTGGGGACTCAAGGGCATGTATCAGAAGGCTTGAATTTACAAGCCAAGACCCGGAAGATGAAGACATAGTATCGTCTGCTTATCTTAGGGTCAAACTCACCACAAAAAGAGAGCATAGTGTCGATGCTCTCATCGATGAAGGAGTAGATTTTAATATCTTGACCTTTGAAGCATGGACCCTACTAGGCCAACTAGAGCTCACACTAACTTATGCAACTCTTAGTCCTTACAGGGGACACCCATGAGCACTTATAGGGAAGTGCAAAATCCTTGTAACTATTGAAACTTAAAGCTTGCCTATCCTATTCCATGTTCCTCCAAATAGTGCTGATTGGGGAAAGGAAACCCTCCTAGGAAGACCCTTCAAAAGGGCAACAAAGCATGAGGTCGATTATGTAGCATAGAAGATACACTTGATACTACCGAGTGTGAGGATAATCATAACCTTTAGCAAGGGTGAACTCATGAAGCCTCGAGGGAAAGACAATGAATATTTTGACATATCTTGCAAGCCTAGTAACAAGAGCAAGGACTTGTTGAAAGAGTTGATAGAAGCACATGTTGAACAGAGAACCCGTGAGTGAGGCCGTGCTTGAAACAGGAAGGCCGGGAGATAATGCCAAGGATAGGCTTTGTACTTACAAATATCGTAGAAGACCACAAAAGAAGCCCAAGCCTTATAGATGAAGGCATCGATGGAGAGCCTACACAATGCTGCGATGGATATCCAAAGCATTGCTATGTGCACAAAGGTATTACGTAGATAGCCGATGGATTTGGGTACCAAAACCCCCTTCTAAATCTCCTTTATCAACTAAAGGCTAGATCACATCAAAAGCAAAGAATCGCAAGAGGAAATCTAAACAAAAATCCAAGTCTTGAGGCAAGAAACCAAGCATGACTATTCAAAAGATAGATCCTCAGCCTAGCATGCTTAACAAGTGAACATCAAATGTAACCGTTGAGTGTACACAAAGACCATTAGTGCCTAAGGAGCCTTTGACTTTCCAAGAGGATAATAAGCATCAGAGGCACAACGTTGCTCATGATAAGGCTGATTTCTCAACAAAGCAAATGGCAGAATTGCCCAATAGCCGCAAGCAAATCTTCAAGCCAGTGCCAAGTCCACCTAAGAGTCCCAAATCTCCTACACCCTCTTTTCCTAAATGGACACAGGAAGCACAATAGAAGTTGTCTGTGCAGCTGCTCAATCCCAATCTCTATCTCCATCTGAGCTTCCAAATGTCCAAGATGTGGGACATGACACCACCCTTAGTTCTCAACCTAAGGATATGCCTGTGCAATCCACCGTGACTAGCTCAATTGATACTCTATCTGCACAAGTGAATGTGCAAAGGGCAACAAAAGACACGACCACTTGTGACTTGCCTAGGGACTTGACACTGCAGTCTACCAATAGTGGCCAGTCCATTGAACTAGCTCCTACTACTTCCAATCAGGAATCACAGTAGTCATAGCCTTTGGCGATGACAATGCCCCTTGCGGAACATGTCCTTAGCAATTCACATGTGAAAGAGGTGTCGCAACCAACATCCTTAACACCTCCAACCCTTACCAAGCACTTAAAGCCTAGGCTTTAGGAGAAATCTCTCGAAGATTTGGCCAAGGAGATGGCACATTTGACCAATGAACCAGAGATGAAGTGCATAATGAAGCTTGATCACAAGCCGATAGCCATCACACATGAGTACGTACATGTGGATATTGGAAGGCCGACACCAGAGCACACAAAGCTCATAGCTGAACTCTAACTTGGGATGAGCAACAACATGTTTGCTCCCACTATGTATCTATTGCTGAAGAAGTCAGAAAGGACATCCCAAAGGCCACAACTAGAGAATTGCGCTTGATACCCTCACTCTAGACTGCTCAATGTGAGACAAACAAGGAAAAGCTCAACAATCAAACGAAAAGGGAAAGGACAAGGAAACTTTGTGCAAAAATGGTACTCCAACCAGAGTTTGGCAGCTAGAATTGGCCACCAACTAATGACACTTCCTGAGTAAAGGAAAGCCATTTGGACATCAAGACATGATCCCATATACGTTACCCTAACCTCATAAAGAGTGTTGGCAATGGTCCATCAGGTCTAGCTTTCTGCCACTATCCAAAAACATCCCTTGTACATTAAACTGCTTCTAGAAGAAGATCTACATGTGGCTAGCAAGCTAGGATTAGGGAGCATGGTTCTTGATGTTAGTGCATATGTCTTTTGCCTCACTCAAGACCCTGCAATCCTAGAACTCGATGCTTCCCATCAATACAACCTTGATTTCTTCAGTTGGTTCCATCCAAGCCTACATGACAAGAACCCTAAACCATCTCTTGGTTCTACGCTAGAGTCACCCAAGCCTTTAGAGCAAGAGAAAAAAAGCTCTAAACACAACACCTGCTCTGATAAGAAGCAATGGAGGCATGTTCCAATGGGTAAGGACAAGAGTCTAGAGCAAATGCCCAACCAGGAGCAACTGCCAATGCAATCGGATGAGGAGCTAAACACAGGGGAATTAGCTGAAGAGCTCGACTCTCCAAAAAGAGAGGAAGTTGCACCTTCACAACCTAGCGAGGCTGTCCAGCAAACCACGGGTATGTCCCATGTGGACACACCAGAAATAAAGAATGTTGAGGCCCGACCAAGAACATCAATGGCTAACCTAGTTCATGGTCCTGAATCTTTAAAGGATACACCTCAATTGCCCAAGAAAAAGAGGAGAAAACAATGAAAAAAATAGTAGTTGCAAGTGGTTGTTGACATCAAGAAGGTTGAGACTAAGTGTTGAAGAGTTGAGGAATAAAGCATCAAGTCCACCGACAAATGAACCCATTGTCATCTCTCCTAAGAGCGGTCAAAGCAACCATTACCATCAATGATTGCTTGCAACACTCAATCCACTGACAACAAAACTTACATTGACCAATCAAGAGTGGATACAACACTGCCACAATAAGCTGACAAAACTATACCGGTCACATCTGAGGAGAACCATGACACAATAGGAGCAAAGCCTTAGGAGAAACATGAAAATCTTGAGGACATAAGCAATCCTAGCATTGACCGATCTTGTTCATCTAGGCATGAGCCCCCAGCTATGCTAAAGCCTAGGGAAACTCCAATAACCTTTCATGAGATAGCAACCAAGCAAGCCTTCATAGAACATAGAAATGTCACAGAGTGCTTGACTGAGTTGGATGCTAAACTCAAACTATTCGCACGTGTCTATGTCCTTGTGGACATGGGCACATTCCCTAGGGAGCAGCTTGAGAAATACTTACCATATCCTCTATTCTAGGAAGAGCAAGAATATCTTAATGAGCACTATGACAAGCTCCTACATGAATGCATGCAATTCATCTCTGACAAGGAGGTTGACGAACTACGCTTAATTGTGACATTCAATGAAGCACTTTGCCAACCAAACCTCTTTGAGATAAAGCAACTAAAGTGACAATCAGAGGGTCCAAGTCAATTTGAAAAACATTGGTTTGAAAACCGCGCTATAATGCCTGAACTTGGAGCCCAAATTATGACAGTCTCAAAGGAGCAATTGGCCAAATGGCGGTCTCAAAGAGACCCAACCTATGTGGCACCAACTTCCTTTCGAGTACTAACTATTGTTTGGGGTATGGACTTAGCCAAAGCTAGCCAAGAGAACTCTCTGATTGATAAAATTCTCATTGAGGAGGAGCTACATGTTGCCAGTAGACTCGGACAAGATATCATGCCACTCGATGTTGCAAAATATTTGTTATTAATGAGTAGGTTGCCACAAGTACTAGATGTGTATGCCATACCCCAATACAATCCTAAGTCCTAAAATTGGTTTTTATCCTCACAAAGTGATATGGATTTATAAACATGTATATAAATAAACAATGTATTTTGTGACTATGTATAAGTAATACCAAAAGAAGAAAAGCTAGCACACACACACAAGCAATGATAATCAATCGCAGGTAATATGCATCGAAGTCAACATTCTGGGATTCAGATAAGTGATGTCTTTTTGAGTTGCACCTATTCATTATGGTCGAAGCATATGACTTGCATGTACTCTCATGAGTTGTCAAGTGAATGCAGGACGACATAGGTCTCTGTACGAAAGCATTCAATGTCCAAGTCACCACAAGACCACCAACCCCACAAGAAGCGTTATGGAGAAAGCGACAGAAATGCCAAGAAACAAAGAGTTGTGATGGAAGCCCCACTGGAAGAGAAAATCACCCCTACAAAAAACACACATTGCATTTGAGCATGGCCCAAAGCATAGTCATTCGGCTCTAGTTGCTACCTCGATTGTTCCGATGTTGACTTCGATGCATATTACCTGCGATGAAATCTCAAATGTATCTCTTCATCTCAATAGTTGTTCCTCTCGCATCAATGCTAGTAACACAATCATCCTTGTATTATCCATTTTTCATAGCCTTTGGATCTCGACATTTCTTAGTCCAAATGAAAGGCTGATAGCCTCAATGTATTGCATTGGTTGTATTTATTTTATCCCGAAAAAAAGAGAAAAAAGAAAAAGAGAGAAATCAACAAAAGAGAAAACAAAAAGAAAAGAAAAGAATAGAATAGAATAGAAAAGAAAGAAAGAAAGAAAGAAAACAAAACAAAACAAAACAAAAGCACTCATGATCACAGCACAACACCTAGGGGTCCTCAAATTAGGTACGTCCAATGACCTTGGTCAGTTGGCTTTGTCCCTAGTCCCCTAGCCCTTCACACATCCCCCACAATTGTTTAGGGCACATCAAGGGTATGACATACCTAGGGAGCTTGTGTTGCTTATGGTTAGACCTATCACCATGAACCATTCGCACAACTCTTTATTGCACCCCTACTCAATACCATTGCAATCAATAGTGGTAAGCAAGACACGCAAGACCATGGAAAGTACTCTTCGAACACTACAAGTAGCCACTAGCTTACCAAAAGTTAAGGCATCAATGAGCTCAATTATGCTACATCGTGTTGACAAAATCACAAATGATGTCTCAAGAAGCCTTCAAGTATACTTCTCCTCAACATCAACAATTTTTTCCACCCCATTGAACCCTTGCTTCATCCACATATTGCTACGAGGAACCTGACTTGCAGTCTTCTAACTACATAATATCTAAGTATGTGCGTGCACTCACATAATATCTACACCATAATCTATACACAGTTTGGGTCCTCAAATGCAGGACGTTACTCTTGGCTACCTGTCTCCCAAACTATTCAAACTACGTTTTATGCACAATAAGAAGACTAGCACTACCCCAAGGGCGAGACCACATATGAGAGGTTTTCACTTGTAGGTATTGAAGACTCCAACGAAAGTATCGTCAGCTCTTCATCAACACTCAACTCTGAATTCTTATTCTTTATCATCATGCAAGCCCTCCAAAGAATCATCATGTGCAGAATCCCCAAAACACCAACACCTATGCTAGTAAAGAGTGCAACTCCTAACAAAGCACAACCCTATCACCAGCCAATTAGGACAACAAAGTGCCACCAATGACCTTCATCCACATCACCACCAAAACTCCTCCACGGCAAACCACAACAATCCCTTACACCCACGTCTTCGGTGCATGCCAAAGCATGCTACCTACAACGGTGAGTGTCATGGGACTGGCACTCATCTAGAAGGGGGGTAATGTTAACCCTCAGATGAAGAAGGTGAAAAATCTAAAAAATCTAAAGCAGAAGACAAGGCCAAGGCAAAAGTGAAATGAAAGATGAAGGCTTGCCAAGAAAAATATGGAAACACAAGAAGTGTAGAAAAGTCCTAAATCAAGGAGAAAGGCGCACAAGAAAAAGCACAAGTCAATACTTTTGTAAAAGAGAGCAAGGCGCATCATGAGTTATTTTAAGAGCGCCGACACCTGTGCAAATTGTAAAGGTAGATGGGTGGTATGAAGGAAGCTAGGAAGATAGGAGGACAATGGGAAAAAGGACCTAAGCCATGGCCGGCCATGTAAAAAGGGGATAAGGGGATGACCGCCCAAAAGGGATTTAGGGTTTTGTATATAAAGTTGAAAAGTGAATGAGAAGCTTATTCTTGTGTGTGGCCAAAAGTAGCTCTCTTCTTATTCTTCTTCTTCTTGCTTGCTTGAGCTTATGCTTGAGATAGGGAGTGAGAGTGTGAGGGAGTGAGTGTGTGAGGGTGAAGAACCATGGTGGAGAAGCTCTCCATCTTCTCCTCTCTTCTTCTCTTCTCTTCTCTTCTTTTGTCTTGCTCTCGGAAATGGAGCTTGGAGTATGGAGCTTGAGGATGGAGCTTTCTTGAAGCTTGCACTTGGATCATGGAGCTACCGGAGTGCTCGAGAGAGGAGGCAACTCAATCAGGCATAGAGGTAAGCTCACTACACTTGTAGAGATGGATAGCACTTCAGTTATGTGAGAGGTAGCCATTAGTGCTCGGCTTGGAACGCTTGAAACAATAAGCGGTCCGTGGGACTTGGCGGTTGAGCTTGAGCTAGCCTCTACAACAAAGGAGCCCACTACACCCTATGTGACAAGAAAGCTTCACCCAAGGCACCAGTCCCAAAATTTTTTGACTTCTCCAATAGCACAAGCTTCATGGATCCAAAGTGGTAGATGATGGTCAAACATTGCCAAGCACTAGAGTAGCAGGATCTTGAGGAAGAGGAGTAGATTCAAGTCCTTTAGTGGCATATCCCAAAGGAACAATGGGTCAAAGTAGCTCGATAGATGAAGAAGACCAGTATCCCTTGGCCCAGGTTTGGGATCCCATCCCGACTCTCAATCTCCCGCAAAGAGCTTCCAAAGTGCTTGCCTTCATCCCAACCTCAAGATCAAGCAAGTGCGCACTTCGATCACGGGAACGAGCCCCCAAATCTTGATGACCCAAGCCAGGGTCAAGGAGTGGAGATCCTGACCAGACGATCCACGATCTAAAAACCCCTCTACTCCCACCCATGACATAATGAAGTTACCACTAATGCGCAACTCTAGGCTCAACTGGTCAAATCTGAATAAGCATTGGCACCACATTCATGCCCTCTGTAGTGCCAAGACCATCCACAAGCAAGAGTTGAATGGCATGTAGGCTTATCTTGCCTGAGTGTCCTTCCAATGGGACCAGCTCCAATGGCAGATCTAGCTTGGTGCAATCTACATGGAGAAGCTTGCAGTCAAGTTTGTCTTCCACAAAGCCTCACAATTCCCTCTATGGACCTACATGGACTTTTGGCTCCAGTAGCACCACCTCCAGTACAATCCTCTCCCTCCACTCAGACCATAGCCACCCGGTTCGATAGCACCTTGCTATTGACCCTCGCCAAACCCACCCCGCCCCTCCTACTCCTACCCGTTTCCCTGGGTCCAATCCGTCTCAATCCACTTCGAGATGAGGATTGGATCCAACTAGATGACACTCTTAACACTAAGGATGAAGGCGACATCAGCGAGTAATGCTATGGGTCTGAGTCCACCATGTATGCCACTGTTAAAGGTAGCAATATTATTAAACACAAGAGCTACCAATGATGCATTGAAGAGTCGACATGATCAAAGGAGTAAAGGTGACCTAGCATGACACATGGGCAAAGAATATGTTATGTTGCCTAACATGACACATGGACAGAGAGAAGGTCCCGCCGTAGATAGTAACCTATATAACGGTAGGGAGCAAAGCATGGTCATTCTTATTATTTGAGCATACTCATAGTCCTAGAGACCAAGCAACATGAGGTCCTATTGCTCCATGCCATATCCTTCCTGAATCTTTCTTCCAGTCATCCTAATTGGCATCCTGAGTGCTATGCCGAAGCTATGGACTAAAGGGTATCCTTAAAATAGGCCTACAAACATGACTATAAAGAACCATGGGAGATGAGCATCCATGAAGTTAAACTCCTCTTTCTTTCTTGAAGCTTCCTAACTTTATATTACTACTTGTAGGATTCCAAATCATTCTTTTTGCCTTGTCTCCTTATATCCATAACCTTGTACTCCATGATCCAATGACATATGAGGCCAGACTAATTGATAAGGGTTTCAAGCAAGAGCATGGTGTTGACTTTAATGAGGTTTCTTCTTCTATATTCAAGATAACTATCATTGGTAGTACTGGCTTTGATTGCTTGGACCTTATCAAATGGATGTAAAGACAACTTTCTTACATGAGAATGTATATGATGAGATTTATATGTAGTAGCCTAAGGGCTTTGAGAAAAAAGATAGGGAACACCTAGTGTGCAACTTAAGAAAGAGCCTATATGGCCTTAAGGAAGCACCTAGAAAATGGTGTCACAAGTTTTATGCTTTCATGCATTTACAAGGATATACTCATAGTGATATGGATCCATGTTTGTACAAAAGAAGGCCAATGATGGCAGCCTTATGATTTTGGTACTCTATGTGGATGAAATGTTGATTACAAGGAGAGCTCATGATGAGTTGAATACCTTGAAAAGACAACTCAAAAAGAGCTTTGAGATGAAGGACATGGGATAGGCCTCACATATTCTTGGGATACACATCACGTGATCTCTCTAAGGGGCTTCTTTGATTGTCACAAAAGGAGTGCATCTAGAAGGTCCTTGAGCAATTTCATATGCAAGATATTAAGCCTATTGGATGTCCTTTACCTTCTCATGTGAAGGTTAGTCTGGCCAATTGTCCATAGTTTGATTAACAAAAGCCCTAAATGACCAAGATCCCTTATGCATACAATTGCATAGTTTGATTTATGCCATGATAGTCACTCGTCCCAACATGGCATTAAGAAACACTACTTATGCAAATGCCCAATGTACTATAAAATCCAAGGGTGCTTCCATTGCTTGTTTAGAGAGGGATTTGGACCATAATCCAAGGTTATGGATTTCTTGTATCGAAAATGTCTCAAGCTCTTCTTACTGGAGCTATGCTACCACATAGAGCACCTCTTATGAACCTAATAGCAGAGACATAGAGCCATATACTAGCCACACTCATGGAGTTCTACAGAGCATCGACTACTCCCTCCATTACAAAGCCCTCATTGATCGACCAATAGTCCCACCATGAGGGACCACCCTAGATAGTCAAAGAGAGATATAGAGTCCAGCACCCACACCTAGTTGGTCCATGCTCTTGTAGGAGGCATCATCTGCAAGATACAAAGGATACTATACCATCACCAAGGGACCTTACCTCACCACTTCAGTCTCTCTATGCTAGATAGACCCATGAGAGATATCCGAGGATGAAAGTGCCCCCTGAATAGTTCCACAATCACACTTAGACATCACTCTTTACTCATTAGCTATGTATTGTTCACTATTTATTTCTTTTCAAATACAACCCTTTGGTCTAATAGATTAATTTGGCCTTTTGTAGATGTTAATATAACTTTCTTCTCCTCTCTCTCTCTCTCTCTCTCTCTCTCTCTCTCTCTCTCTCTCTCTCTCTCTCTCTCTCTCTCTCTCTCTCTCTCTCTCTCCCCCCCTAGCAGCATGCAACAGACAGATGGGCTAGTGGGAGATATGACAAGTTTATTATTGTGTTGGTAGCGCAATTTCATATCTTGACTGCCCCAAGCTTAACTAACCTATTAACTTACATCCAAACTTGGTTGAATCAGGAAGAATCAAACTTGTCATCTATATGCTTGTTCTTCATCTACGTCTTTACCAACTTTTTACTGGTGTGCTTCACCCATGAACCTTTTTCTAAGTTTTCTCTTAGTCAGGAGATATGGTGGCCTAGATTGAATTCTTGAGTGCCAAATTATGAGCTGAATCATAGAAGGATTAGTTTTACCAACTCTATGCTGCTTGTGCTTCGTCCATGACTCTACCATCTCTGCACTTGTGTGCTTCATCCATGGTGTTTGTTCTAAAGATGCTTTATATGCCTAACCATACATATTCCTTTTCAATTGTGATTTAATGGCAAGAGAGAAGGGAGTGGTGTGGCCATGGCCATGGCTATACTTTAGCTGGGGGTAGGCATGGCCATGACTATAGACCTAGAGTATTCAAGGACATCTAGATTCAATGAAATGTCTGATGTTTACAATTTTGGTATGGTTTTGTGCTTGTGCTTCATCTAGGACTCTACCAGCTTTGTACTTGTGTGCTTCATCAATGAACTTTTTTATGAGTTTCCTCATATTCAACAAAGATATGGTGGCCTAGATGAGTGCCAAATTATGAGTTGAATCAGAGAAGGATTAGAATCACCAACCATTGTAGCTATTGAAACAAAACATGATAATCAATCTAACTTGAGCAAGAGTGCTCATCCATTACTGTGTGGTGCTGCATATTTATTAGGATTGATTAGTTTGATCTACTACTATGGACTATTTTGAGTCATCCAATTGTTGATCTTTTCTTGGTCCAACATTCATGGTTGTTGCTAAAATAAGGTGACATTTCAGTTATGACCTACCCTACATCTCGTGAACTGCTGCCATCTATATATTGTTCTTTTAAGAGTCATCTATTCTACTATTATTTAATCATCAAAGTCATAATTAAGTTCTCTGCTTCTATTGCCAAAAAGGACAAGATCTACAGGGATAAACATGACCCACCTCTACACCAAATATCATTGTCATTCTCATCATTGGTTGAATCCTCCTCAAATTCACTTTCCTCTTCAACATTGGAAATTTCATTGTCTAGAACGAAGACAAAGAGGTTGGTTTAGATGCTTCATCCATGTACTTTGTCCTAGAGATGCTTTACATGCTTCACCCCATGACTGCTTCTAGATAAAAAAATTATTTGCAATTGTGAAATCACAAACAATGGCAAGGGAGAAGGCCAAGGTGCAACAACGGGCATGACTATACTTTAGTTGGGGATTTATCACATGCTAGATAGTCTTAATTAATATCTAGGCATGGCATGACTATAGACCAAAGACTATGCAATGACATCCAGACTCAATGAAAAGTTTGATGTTTATAGTTTTGGTGTGGTTAGCTATATGCGTGATATTGTGATTTGATGGTCTCTTAGCTACACATTACTATATTTCCTTGAGAACATCTGCAAATTTTGCCTTCCATGTAGCTCAAGTAGTTAGAGCTACAAGTTGCTTATGCTGCTTTGAAAAGAGAGTTGAAATCATGGGGTTTATTTCATTTTCATTCTATTGAGAAGAATAGAGTTTTAGTAATAGGAAGGCTAGACATATCCTTTAAAACCACAAATGAAACTTGTGAAAATCATGATTCTCCATCTTCCTCTCTATCTCTCTATCTTGCTCTTCTAATTTCCATGTATGAGTTCTTACATGTGTACACATGCAAATTGTGCACACATGGAAACAACCACTTTTTTGTTTAAACCAATGTTCTCTTATTTGCTTGTACAAGACAAGAGCTCTCAACATGAACATCTACTTGCATTGACTATCTTCTTCATATGTCAAAACCTTGTTTGGATCCTCTAAGAACCATGTTGTAAAATCTATAAATTTTGGCTTTCTAAGAATGGATAAAAGACTTGTTGAAAAAGCCATGGCAACTTTTTGAGTGTCCAATCCTACATGTCAACCAAATGGGGATCATGGAGAGCCTTATTAAAGGTTAGCATAAGCTACCAATAGGTCTATAATGCATGTCCAAACTCATATTCTGTGTTTGTGTGAAAATTTTATGACGTATTCATATGCCAGCACTACTTTTTAAAAATTTGGTTTCCTTAGTCTAGATAGAGAAAGTCAAAGAGCCAATTAGCTTAAATAACAAATAGGTATATCAAAACTAATTTAAAAAACATGCATTGAAAAACCAATTAGACTAAGATACTACAAAATTAATTATGTGCACTAAAAAAAAACATACTAAGATTGACATACCTCTTCATTTCAAATGCCAATGGTTGATGCTGAAAGTGAAGGTTTTGTTTTACTTATGTCAGCGTCCTCTTGCACATGCTTCCGTTTCCCCATTCTAGAGTCACCATTCATGCATGTTGTTGCTTCATGATTTGCCAAACTTGCTAAGAGAGTAGAGGAGTAGAACCTTTTCACCATTTCAAGTCAAATATGGCTACTCCAAGACCTTCTTCAAGGTGGAGGTGAAGGGATTAAGCGATGCAATTCACCTACCCCCACCCTGATTGCAAATCACATGTTAGTACAAAGTCCAAATGGTTCATTGCATGAATAGTGCATGTTCACAAAGCAAAATTAGAGAAAACATTTTGATTATAGAGAAATAGTAAACATTAAACGAATTCTATAGATTTTGGTATTTGTGTTATGAACAATTACGGACCTTGCTAATGATGAGGATACCATACTAGATTGTCTTTGCATTATGAACAATTACGGACCTTGCTAATGATGAGGATACCATGTAGATTGTCTTTGATTGGTTATGTAGCATAGGCCATACCAATTACTTTGCAATTCGGCCTAGTATGCTATGCCATATTGCAAATTATAAAAATTGGATAATTATCTAATTACTAAATCTAAATAATTACACAATTGTAGAACCAAAGCAATGGTTACGTTCTTCTAAATAAATCGTTATCACATCAACATGCAAGAAGAACTTGAAGTTCCACTTGTTCTATTATCAAAGTTCCAAAAAAGATCATACTATTCTTAATAACAATCAACAAGATCTTGATTTGAGCAATATATGTTTCACTAATCACAACATTTTTTATGCTTCACTAATCAACATGATTGCCCATCCACTGGGAAAGTTCCATATTACATTGCTACACTATTGTATTCATTATTGGCTATGCCAAGTGCTACACAATTCAGCTTGCTTGCTCCAATTGAAATAGCACCACAAATTCTATTTGCAACAACAACTCCAATAGCAATAGCAATAGCAATTTGCACATATTAAGATAGATGAGTTATAATATAGTAGAAATGGTCCTCTACATATAGTAAAAGAAAACAACCCTGTAACAACAAGTAACCAACAATAACAAAATTCAAACATATTACAACCAACAACAACAAAAATTATATGGTATCTCGTACGCTCTTGGTGCACAGATCGGACGTTGTATGCGCGCGTAGTGAGCGCCGAAAGGTCCCCCAAGAACAAAAGAACTCTACTTTTGCACAAAGAACAAGGAAGAAAGCTTGCACAACAAGAAGCAAGAGACTAATTGGGTACAATTTTCCCCCATGCCTTGTGTGAGCGCTCCACAAAGCATATATTTGATATTTTATTCATCTCCAAGCTAAAAAAATAGCCAAATTTACAATTAGCACGCTTTAGCTTTTGTGTTTGCTTTTATTCCACTAAAGAATTAAAGCTATTGGGCGCCCAAGGAGTCGAACGGTACCCAAATACAATGTCCAATACAAATATTTAAATCGTGCATCCATGTGCATATAAAAATAATAAATAAATATCAAGCGCTTCAATAAATAAGCATGTCAAAATATTGGTGCCATGCCTAAGATGCGCACCCATAAAAAATGATAATAATTTGAATACATGCTATCCTCTAGTGCTTCCCAAAGCCACCGTTGCTTGCTCTACACATCAACTGAAGCATTCACAATTGTTAGAAAATAATAAAATTAAACCGACAAAAGTGAATACCTAGCAGTATTCAGCTACAAAATAAATAAATTGGTTAGAACTCAATCCTAACCTTAATTTATTACGAGTGCGCACTCTAAACTCATAAATGTCTATTAATTTAAATATGTATTTTGTGGAATCACCCGCTATGGAATCACCCACTTGTACATTAAATTAACAAGATGCTCGAAAAGGACATGCGTCCCCATCAACTTTTCGCACAAGGAATCCACCTTGTGAATGAGCCCCGGCAATAAAATTTTACAGAATCCACCGCAAAACCTCACGAATATTCCTAGAATATGCCTCCTGGCATCATACCCCCAGGGTGGGATAGCAATTGTCCTCAATTGCTATTAGCTCAATGTGGAGCCAGTAGTGTGGGGTAAGCACTTAGGTCTCAAGCATGCATCCATTGGGCCTCTTCAACAGGATGATTTTTAAACTTAACTAAATATCTAGAATATCTACGGCCAGTTCTAGTGGTCATAAAGTCAGCATCTAGAATAGTTTCAGGCTCAAGGATTTCAAATTCTTCTTCTAACAAAGGAGGGTTTTCATATATAGGGTGTACAGGTAATTGTCCTCTAAAAGGTCGTAATAAACTGATATGAAAAGTGTTGTGGATTTTCCAGTGTTGTGGTAATTCTAGTTTAAATGCATTGTCATTGATTTTGTGAATGATCTTGAAAGGTCCATAAAATCTAGGGCTAATTTTACAACAGGGTGTTTGTCAACACTTTGTAATCTTTGCTTTTCAATTCGTAAACAAACATAATCATCAACTTTGAAACTCATAGCTTATACACAATGCCTTTCTTTAATAGTTTTGTTAAAGGTAATGCAAGCAATGAGAAATTTCTCACAAATTTTATGTAAAAGCTAGCAAGACCTAAGAAAGAACGTAATTCATGCATATTTTTGGGTATCGGCCAATTCAAAATTGCTTCTATCTTTTTAGGGTCAACTTTAATACCTTCAGATGAAACAATATGTCCTAGATATTAAATTTTTGTTTGGAAAAATTCACTCTTTTCTGGATTGGCATATAATTAATTCTCTTTTAATAATTTAAAAACCATAGACAAATGTTCATAATGCTCATTCTCATTCTTACTGAAAACCAATATGTCATCAAAGAAAATAATGACACAATGTTGATGCTTCAAAAATATGCGATTCATCATACGATTGAATGTGGCTGGTGCATTAGTTAAACCAAAAGGCATAACCAGGATTTCATAGTGTCCAAATTGTGTTCTAAATGTAGTTTTGAATATATCAGATGTGTCCAATCTTACTTGATGGTATCTAGATTTAAGATCTATCTTGCTAAATATGGCAGATCCTTGTAGCTTGTCCATAAGATCATCTACCCTAGGAATCGGATATCTATTCTTAACAGTAATTTTATTTAGGGCACGATAATCAATGCACATGTGATAGGTATTATTTTTCTTCTTCACTAATAAGACAGGTGCACCAAATGGAGAACTACTAGGTCTAATAAGTCTTCGGGTTAACAATTCTTCAATTTGGGCTTGAATTTCTTTTTGTTCAATTTGGTTATGTCTATATGGTGCTTTACATGGTGGTTGTGATCCAGGAATTAGATCTATCTTGTGACGCACAAGTGGTAATCCAGGTGGTAAATCAGCAACAAAACGATCTTGAAATTGGGAAAGAAATTGTGCGTGCCTAGGACGCATCTGATTTTCTTTAGCTTCGATTTCATTCACCCATATTAAATAGGATTTGCTACTGTTTCGTAATGCACGTTTAGCCTGTGTATGACTAAGCAATGGAAAATTATTGAAAGTGTGCATACCATGCAATGTGATTTGTTTCCCTTTAGAATGAATTTTCATTGAATGCGTGGAATAATCTATATCAGGATTGTATTGATGTCGCCAAGGCATTCCTAAGATAATGTCATTAGACTCCAAAGGCACAACTAAGAAATTTATTCATTCAGTATAATTACCAATTTTAATTTCTAAATTATGCACCTCTTGTGTTCCATTGTATCTAGTGCCTAAGAATGAAGCCTTGATGCGATAATGTGTAGAAACAGTATGTAAATTCAATTCTTTGACCAATTTTGCAAAAATAAAGTCGTGTGTGCTCCCATCATCATGTAAAACAGTCTTTTCTTTACCATGCACAAGACATTTCATTGTTAATAAAGAATGGGGATTTGGCATACCTGGTAAAGTATCTGAAGTAGTACCAATGTCGTCATCGTCTTCCATGAAATCTGACATCTCTTCATGTTCTTCATCTTCTATTGCTCCCAAATAATCGATATGAATAATTGGCTTTTTGAATTGACAATTAGCCGCTAGATGTCCAGGTTGATGACATTTGTAACAGACTATGGGTTTGGCTTTGAATACATTATTGGTAATAGCATGAAGTTTAGGAATGTGGGGATTTGACTGGAGAGATGACTTAGGGTTTGAATTTGTGTTTGATGGCAAAGCAAGTGGTCGTGTCCAAGATTTACGGAATGAAGATGGAAGGAAACGACTTTTATTGAATCTTTGAAAATTTGAATTGAATTGTTTTGAGCCAAAGTTACCATTAGTTTGAAATTGCTATGCTCGCTTCTCTCGTCCTCGAATTTTGTCTTCAGTGTCATGGGCCAAGGAAATTGCATCTTCAAGAGTTGTTGGCTTGAACATGTTGACCTCCACATAAAAATGTCCAAGTAAGCCAGACATAAACTTGCGTTTATGGGTTGCCTCAAGTACATTTTCAAGTTCCTTTGTCACCCTCTCTAGTCTTTTGATCTCTTATTACGGCTTATAGATTAGAAGTTTTAGTGTCATTGACACGTACGGGCTCAATAAGACTTACTTCACTGCCATGAGGTAACTCCTCTACATTAGCCTTTGCTCTTTGTAGTATTTGTCTTGGTCCCTCATCTTGCTGGAGATTATTTCCTTCTACACGATGGTTAACTGGACATGGCAGTTTACTCCCTTGTTGGAGAGAACTGATCTTACTCCAAGAGGTAGCAACTAAGTGGCCAGACTTTTCGCAAATATCGCATTTGACATTCGGACAATTCCTAGGGAAATGTTGGCCACCACACCACTTACAGCTGAACCTTGAGGGGGCACCCTCTTTAGGGCGTCAACTCCCTATCAAATTATGCTACTTCTTAAGGAAATTGACATCCACAACTATTTGTCTATATTGTTCGCTAATCATGTCAGTGTAGTGCTTCATCATATCCTTGACTTCACCAAGGACATTTGAGGCACTTGACTCATAGCCGCGATCGTCTATCTGTCGTCCCATCGGCCTAACCACTTGATTAGGAATTGGCCCTGCTGATCTACTGGGATAACATTCAGGTTTTTCGTTTGGTCTCCACCATTTAGTGGGGCCATCTAACTAGCCATAGGCATAGTCATATTGGGAGGAGCTAGTAACATAGGCAAATTCGGCATGATACTCCCTCTTCCATTCACATTTAACATGGGGTCCCCTTGACTCCCATTGGTTGGTACCAAATTATTACCATTCCAATTTATCCTTGCTACATAATCTACTAGCAAGCGCGACTCTACTCCTTCTGCTTGGAAAATAGCAGTGTCAATGTCAGCCAAAGCAACACTACTCAGCTGCACTTGGATGTTGAAATTTAATCCATGTAGGAAATATTGCAATTGTACATCCGATGGAATGGGGATATAAGTATTAAGTTTCTTGGCATAGGTTTGGACATTCTCATTTGGCTCTTGGCTTGTTACATTCAAGACACGCAACCAATACTGTCCACCTCTCTCAGGAGCAAACTCTCTACTGAAGGCCGTGAAGAATTGGTCAATGCTAGTTATGGTTTCGACCTCTAGACCGTGATACATACTGCTGCCCTTCCTTTTAATGTCATATTGAAGAATATCATTAAGTGTCCTTTGTCTTGGATTCGATAGTTGAACATGAGTGTTCGAAACTCCTTAATATGGAGTTCTCCATCTTCTTCTACTAACCCATGGAAGATGGACAAAGGTGCTCCTAATGCCAGTAAATCCAGTGTCCCTGCTGGGATTGCAATGGATTGTGCCATGGGTATAACCAGAGTGACAACAGAAGTTTGTGTAGATAAAACTACACCCCCACTTGAAGTGGGTTGATTGACTGGAAGAGGGGAAGTATTAAGACTTCCTCTTGCACTCAAAGGGCTACTTATGATACTTAGGTTATTAGAACCATTGCCGCTTATGTGTAGTGGGCTGCTCCTTTGAGGAGAATAGCGCCTTAGAATCTCCAACCATCGTCTAGCCCTCTCAGCACATTCCTCTTTTTGTATTTCGGCTTGACGATTCTTGTCAAAGGACATAAACTGACTATTTGGTCCCTAGAAACCCTTCATTGGAAACCACCACTTATTGGCAGCTCTTGGAAATGTTGGGGGTAAAGGCGTCTCCGCCTAGCCGCCCATGTATTACTACACTGACAGTCACTGCCACTGCACACTATAGGTGACGGGCGCCTGTCACCGTCACTCTATTATTTATTCTTTTAGTGACAGTTTGAATAAAGGAAGGCCCGGTCACACATTGTGACCGTTGGAGTTCCCATTTATTGTCTCTCTCTTACTTGCTCTCGCTCTCCCGCCATAGCTCTCGAGTCCAAGCTTCGATCCTTCTCTCCTTTCAACTAGTATCAGAGCTCGGCTTCCTGACTCTTGAGTTTGGTTCATGGAATTCTCAACTTCCCATCAACTCCCCACTCGCATTGTGTCTCCTTCCCGGCAGCCATATCCGACTCCTTCGAGCTCCCGTCACTCCCCAGCTTCCCGAGCACCTTCCTGGCCCCTTTGGACACCCTCATGGCATTCACAGAGGTATTGCTTCACTCTTTATAGGGTTTACCTCAGTTTTCAGTCCTCTTGAAACAGGGCAGCCATTACACTCCCAGCTCTCATTTCATATGTGGGCTGCTCTCCCCTTTGCTGGAGCTTGTTTGAGGCCTTCCTTGGCTTTAACCAAACCCCTCCAAAGCTTGGCCACCATTTTTTGCAGCCCTAGGACCAACATTTACAGTTGGTAAAATCATGCAGCCCTTCCATATGTGTCTTCAGCATTGACAGTCACAACAACAGCTCTCCCCCTCCATTGGCACTTGGAAAGGCTCCATTTTGGGCATATGACATGCTTTGATGCTTGGTTTTGATGGTTGATGTGTTGGCACAGCATTTGGACCGATTTAACACTATCTTGGGACTATCATAACAGTCCACAGGCAGTTTATGATAGTGTTACACTGACATTTGATGCTACAGCTTGTTTGGCATTGTCATTTGATGCCCGGTTGGTCCCATTTGATGCCCAGATGTTAGGGGAATGTATGCCTATTGTTTGGCAACCATTTGGAGCTGATTTTGATTCTGAAATTCTTAGTTTTGAATAGTAAATCATTGTTGTACACAGTTAGGTTGAAGTCATTTTACTCATGTATGCTTATGCCTATGCTTTTCCGGCTATGTTTCGGGCATATATGGTGATGTATTGACACTTGGAGCTTGACATAGAGCTTGGTTTTGATTCGGGATCATTGGTTGAGCTTGAGCTCACTTTGCAAAGCATTTGGATGCTTCATCTTGGATGTACTTATGGCATGTATATTGCTTATGTCTGATCGGTCTTGACATGCTTAGCCTATGTCATTACTACATGCTAGTTACATTGTTTGGAGCCTATTGCTAGTGGAGCTTGGTCTTGGCTTGACCTTGGATTCTCGGAGCTTACTTGAGCTATTGGCTTGCTAGAGTTGTATCTTGGGATGTACTTGATGTCTTACATGCTTATGGATGCTACATACGGATGCTCTACTGCCTACATGTCCAAGATGTACCATTGATGCTTGATCTTGGACACTGGTCACCCACTGGTACCTGTACATGCTTTGTTCGAGCTTTGTTGCTTGATATTTACGGCTTTTGTGCCAATGGGAGCGTCTTTGGATGCTTGACGGCCATTGAGCAGGCGGTCTATGCTCTTTGAGCTTTTAAGACTATTTGGGATCTTTTACCCTTCAGGATGATGCATGGTTCATATATCTTGGTTTCTCTGATGCTTATGAGCTGACTCTTTGCTTTGGGTCCCTCTCTTTATGAGCTGACACCTACTTGTGTCAAGTTTTGGTAGTGGCAGGAACACTTTGCCCCATTGACAGGGGGGCGTGCCTACTCAATGGGGCAGATGTTTGTATGACATGTTTGGGTGTTAGATTCATGCTTATTGACTATCATATGCCTATGTTATGCCCGCATGATGCCGGCTTTGGTCTTGGCAATATCTGATTGACCTGGGATCCGATTTTGGCACTATTAGCTCTCATTTACCGAAATCTGTAATTTATTACAACAAGCATATATGTATGGAGGACTGACATGGATTTTTCATACTGAAATATTCTAAAATGATGTACTTTCACTAGTACTTGGTGGGCAGTAGCTTTGGTTACACTTTTCTCGCCATTTTCTCACAATTTTGGTAACTTTTTGGTCATTTTTTACAGTAAACAGCAAGCAGTTTTGAACTGTCTATAGTCTTCCGACCTGCATTATGGCGAGTTCATCAATTGAATATGCTATTTTCAACATCATTAAGCTTGATGGTATGAATTACTCTTATTGGAAGAGCCAGATTTGGCAGGTGTTGGTGCAGAAATCACAGATCAAACCTTTGAGGTTGAGCGGGCATCCACTTGCAACTATGCCAGATGAGGAATGGCTTGAGCTTGATGAGTTATGCAAGTCCATTATTGTATTATCTCTCACAGAATAGGTTCACTACAATGTATTTGAGGAAGAACAAAGTGCATGGCAGTTGTGGGATAAAATCAAGAATCTCTATGACAAGAAAAGTTCGGCGAGTCAGATGTATTGGTTGAAGCAACTTATGGATCTGTGTATGAAGGAGAATGTGACCATGTCTGCTCACTTGAGCCAATTCCATGCTATACTCAAGAACTTGACTTCGCAGGACATCACTTTTGCAGAGGATGTCACTCCTCTTTTCTTGCTTGGTACTCTTAATGAGTCATGCGATGTATTCCGCACTACATTATGTGCCTCTACTGCTACCTTGAAATTATCTGATGTTGAGAGTGCTCTTCTGCACGAAGAGGTTAACCGTAAGAATTTGGATTCCTCTCGTATGTCGCATGCTATGACAGTTAGAGGCAGGAATGATGGATATGGAAAGCATGGAAGTGGCAGTGGCAGTGGCCGTGGACGGGATTCTCAAAAATCTCGGTCCAAGTCTTGTGGGAAGTCACATAGCAAATCCCGTGGCAGGAATGCACATGTTACTTGTCACCATTGTGGGAAAAAGGGCCATATTAGGCCACAATGCCATGAACTGTGCAATGAAAGGCTCAAAGATAAGGGGAAAGACAAAGTGCAGGATAAGTCTTCTAAACACAGCATAGTGCCTGCAAAGTCCAGTGTTAAAATCGAAGAGATTAATGTTATGCAGCCTGAGGATGTTGATGATGATGATTATATCCTTGCAGCTTCTTCTAGTACTTCGCAGATGACAGAGATACACTCTATGTATGCACAGTGTTGGCTCTTGGACTCAGGTGTGTCCTTTCATGTGACACCTTGCCGAGAGTGGTTCTATTCATACCGTACTATTTCAGGTTCTGTGCACTTGGGTGATGACATCTCTCTTGATATTGTGGGCATTGGTGATCTTAGGCTGCAGTTTCCTTCTGGCAGCAATTTTGTTATGTAGGATGTACGTCATGTACCTGCTTTGACACGCAATCTCATGTCAACTGGATAGCTTGATGATGCAGGATATCATGTATGTTTTGGAGACTCTGCATGGAAGATCACTCGTGGCAGACTTGTGATTGCGAGAGGTGCCAAGGCTGGCAGCCTCTATCCCTTGATTGTATCAGCTTCTTCCCTTGATCATGTTTTGTCTATGGGTTCTATCCCACATGTATCTCTTTGGCATGCCCGTTTGGGCCAAATGTCTTTGAAGGGAATTAAAATGCTTTCTAGTTTGCAGTACTTACCGCCCCTTGATTATGCATGTTTTGATTCATGTGAGCATTGTCTTTATGGCTGGCAGAGTAGGTCTATGCATAAAAAGTATGGTAGGCCACGCATGAGTGAGCCCTTGGCATTGGTACATTCGAATGTATGTGGGCCCATGCCTTGTCAGTCTATGGGTGGTGCCAAGTATTTTGTTACTTTCATAGATTATTTTTCACGGAAAGTTTGGGCTTATCCCATTAAGCTGAATTCCGATGTCTTGGCTGTGTTTCAGGGATGGCTTGCATTGGTTGAGAACCAGTCTAGGTATAGGCTAAAATGCCTAAGGACAGATAATGGGAGTGAGTATGTCTCACGTCCTTTTGAGCAATTATGTGATGAGAGGGGCATTAAGCGTCAGTTGACCGCCCCCTACACCCCCCCTAGAATGGTTTGGCTGAGCGGATGAATAGAACCATCCAGGAGCGTGTACGTAGTATGCTTAGCCACGTAGGCCTACCACAGAGCTTTTGGGCTAAGACAGTTAGTATAGCTGTGCATATCATAAACAGATCACCTTCTAGTGGTTTGGATTTCCAGGTTGCCAAGGAGGTATGGACTGGAAAACCTCCCTCTTATGCACATCTCCGTGTCTTTGGATGTGAGGCATTTTTCCATGTGCCCAGGGACAAGAGAAGTAAGTTGGATCCTAAGAGTGTCAGATGTATTTTCCTTGGTTATGGGGATGCAGGTGAGATGGGTTACCATCTTTGGGATCTGCAGGCACGGAAAGTCATCCGTAGTCATGATGTAGTCTTCCAATGCGTAGGCAGCCTAAGAGAGTTGTTGAGATCCGCATGGTCATATTTCAGGAGGAGCCGAGAGCTCCCACACAACCAGTTGAACAATCTATAGCTGCAACAGATGCTCATGGTCAGGGTGTTGGATAGTAAACAGAGCTTGCCGTGAGATGGTCTACTAGAGACAAACGTCTACCTGATAGATTTCAGCCCTCGATGCATTATGTCTTGGTTACAGATGCAGGAGAGCCTTTCACTTATGATGAGGCTATGCGCAGGGGTGACAGTCACTCCTAGGAGAGGGCTATGTAGTTTGAGATAGACTCCTTGCATAAGAATGAGACTTGGGATTTGGTTTCCTTGCCTCAGGGCAAGAAGGCTTTGCCATGCAAGTGGGTGTACAAGCTGAAAAGTACCCCTGGACACCCCAAGCCGGCATACAAGGCTAGATTGGTAGCAAAGGGTTTTAAGCAGAAGCATGGTGTGGACTTTGATGAGGTCTTTTCTCCTATGGTTAAGATACCACCCTGCGCTTAGTTTTGGGTTTGATTGCATAGCTTGACTTGGATTTATACCAGATGGATGTTAAGATAGCTTTCTTACATGGGGACTTTCATGATGAGATTTATATGGAGCAGCCTAAGGGCTTTACGGAACCTGGCAGTGAGCACCTAGTGTGCAAATTGAAGAAAAGTCTTTATGGCTTGAAACAGGCACCTAGGGAGTGGTATCATAAGTTTGATGCCTTTATGCAGTCACAGGGCTATAGCAGGGGTGCTATGGATCCATGTCTTTACAGAAGAAATCCTGTGATGGTTCTTTATTGATTTTGGTACTCTATGTGGATGATATGCTGATAGTAGCAGGAAAGCTCATGATGAGCTAGATGCTCTTAAGGCTCAGCTCAAGAAGAGCTTTGAGATGAAAGATCTGGGACAGGCCGCTCACATACTTGGTATGCGCATTAGATGCGACAGGCATTAGGGACTCCTCTACTTGTCACAAAGGGAGTACATTCATAAAGTCCTTGAGCACTTCCGCATGCAGGACATAAAGCCTATTGGCTGTCCATTGCCTTCTTATGTGAAGGTATCACAGGCTGATTGTCCACAGACAGATGAGCAGAGGGCCGAGATGGCCAAGATTCCCTATGCATCCACAATGGGCAGTCTTATGTATGCCATAATAGCGACTCGTCCAGATATTGCCTTTGCAGTTGGTGTTGTGGCACGCTATATGGCTACACTTGGCAAGAAGCATTGGGATGCTGTGAAGGGTATCATGAGGTACCTGAAGGGCATTGCAGATATGTGCATATACTATGGCAGCCAGGATACAGGAGTCATGGGGTACACTGACTCTGATTATGCATGACATGCAGATAGTAGGAAATCCACTTCCGGCTATGTATTCACATATGCTGGAGGTGCTGTTTCTTGGATGTCCAAGGTGCAGAAATGCACGGCCCTTTCTACTATAGAGGCCGAGTATGTTGCAGCCACTGAGGCTTGCAAGGAGGCCATTTGGTTGGGTCGTTTGGTTGCTGACCTTGGTATTGATGCTATTCCTACACTGCATTTGGATTTTATGAGTGCTATTTAGTTAGCCAAGAATCTGGACTTCCATGCGAAGACGAAACACATTGAGGTGAGGTATCACTTCATACGTGGGGTCGTTGAGGACAAGTCTTTTGATCTCGGCAAGATCTCGACTAACCAGAATCCTGCAGATCTACTCACGAAAAGCCTCTCTATAGAGCCTTTCCTTCCTCGGGAGGTTGATGGGCGTGGGATGAGATGATGTCTTTCCTCATCATGTTGTACATCTGTACATGTTATATTGTCTTTTTTCTTTTTCTTTTCACTCCTCACTAGGGAAGATTCCCTTTAAGTGGGAGGTTGTTGGGGGTAAAGGTGCCTTCACCTAGCCGCCCGTGTATTACTACACTGACAGTCACCGCCACTGCACACTGCAGGTGGCGAGCGCTCGTCACCGTCACATTATTCTTTATTCTTTTAGTGACAGTTTGAATAAAGGAAGGCCCGGTCACACATTGTGACCGTTGGAGTTCCCATTTCTTATCTCTCTCTTACTTGCTCTTGCTCTCCCGCCATAGCTCTCAAGTCCAAGCTTCGATCCTTCTCTCCTTTTAGGAAAATGCACCATTGATGGGACCTAAAATGGGCTGGCACTGGCTATGGCACTAGCCAGACCTTATGCACACAACAGAAAACCCCACCACACGGCCTCACGGCCAGGAGCATCTAAGACTCACTCTACATTAAATGCTAATGTTGATTCTGCGTTTGTATTGAGTCATAATCCAACATTTACCATCCCTTCTCCTTAGAGGGAGATCCAATAACATATAGGTATAATACCTCATAGCACAAACATAGGGAAGCACCTCCCAATTGACTGTCTCCTCCATTGCGACTCTTCTACACCTCGGGGATTGGTTCCAAGGTGCATCACTCCAACATAAAGTACACACGATACAAGCTCCAATATTTCATTTTTAACATATTCCAGGAGATACCATATGTCCTTACCAAACAATTCCCCTAAGAAAATGATCAACTAACCTACAGCTTAGGTCGTCTCACACGCTCAAGCATAGGTCATCGTAACAGAAAACAAGTGTTATGCATCCAGTTCTTTGTATTCTAATATCATGGTTGATATCCACATAGAAAAGTGGATGGTCCTAATGTGCTCAAATATAATTTTCAATCAAAAACGTGTCGTGCACAACCAAGCTTTCCAGTGCTCATTTACTAACTCGTTGCGGCGATGTAAGGATAGCACCAAGACAATACTCATGCTACTAGCCTCTTAATTAAAATACCACGAATCCTATATCATGATATGTATCAACAAAATCAGCAATAAACAACACCCAAATCGCATCATTCAAACACCCCACCCTCTACTTTTAGATAGTGTTTCCGTTGCATAGGTGTCGGGGTTCATTTTGTCATGTTTTAATGTATGTAAAGTGATAAATCACGAACTTTGACAAAGAGATAGGGAAAACTGAGGCTAACCTCATGCTCTGCCACTACCATACATTCACAAACACTCATTATATTTTTTCTTATTTTTATGAAGCGTATTTCTATTTTCCCCTTATTTTTTTAATTTGTAAGCATTTATTTGATAAAAATCACTATTATTTTGTTATTTTTCCATACCAATCATTTTAGCATACTAAAATTCAATTTATTTTTCATTTTCCCCCATAGGAACAAATTTCACCCACCCGAAATGACAAAACCATCATTTTACCCTTTAAAATCGCATTTTGGGTTTTGTGGGATTTAAATAGCGCATGTAAATCATTATGAAATCAGAATTATCTGATAAACAACAATTAAACATGATGCAACCAGCACTCAAATAATTTTTCATCGCATAAGAACATCATTTCCATCATAAAATGTCGAAAAACCTTCATTTCCTTCATAAAAAATAGTCATACCGTGTTTCTTTGAAACCCGAGACGCATTGAATGACTGCATGACCAGCGGATGAAGTCTCCATTGCTCTCAATTCCATGCTGCACATCAATCTTTAGCATCTCCATTAATCTCCATCATTGTTTTCTTCAATCTCCTTCCCAATTCCTCCTTCAAGGTAGTGCACATGAATAGCCCACAAAGGGGAGAGAGAGGGAGGAGAGAGAAATACTAGAAGTGGCGCTGTCAATCCAGGTAGGCATTAGAGGAATGGAGAGTGGTGATGGAAGGCGAAGAAAGGATGCATCAGACTGGTAAGATCAGATGGTATGGGTATATGGAGGTGCCATTGCCCCCCCCCCCCCCCCCCCCTCAAAATCATCGTCGTGCAGGTCGTTGCCATGATTTTTTTTTCCATGCGAAAAAATTGGACATCCCCCCCCCCCCGGTCAAATTTTTGGGGCCCCAAGGGAAGCCCCCAAGGGTCACACCCTCTTGCTTCTCATTTTGGGCCCCCTTCACACCAAGTTTGGCCATTTGCCCGCATCCGACATCCATTCGATGAGCTGAAAATTTATGACTGACTGTCTTGGGGTCCCGCACTGCTTGGCACTTCCAGAAGTCTCACCTAACATCCTGAGAAATTATGAAAATTTCCCAACTGTCACTCAGTGGGTCTTTAAAGTACTTTTAGCACCCGCCTCTGCTTTGTTGCTTAAAATTGTACTAATTGCAACTATCGCCTTCGATGAGATTAAATTTTTCCCTGAAATTCGAATTTTTTGACAATTTTCTGGCACGTCTCGGGCTCAAAAATCAGCTCTCAAGTGTGCTTAAATTTTAGGATGGGAGGGCCTTTGTTATGAATTTAAAAAAAGGGAATTGGGTATGGCTTGGTGTATGGCATCCTTGTCAAAAGAATAAGTGCCCTCTATTTTTACTACTTTAAGATCTCAATGGTTGCCTTTATTTCTTGTCTATGAAATCCCTTCTAGGTTAGCACCACCTATCATGATGCTTTTGTATCTTCAGCTTTTATTGTCATGTGCTAATCTAATGGGACATTTTTCCTATTGATATGCTCTCCTTTCACAATAGTTACATTTGATGTAATTGTTGGTGCTACGTTTTTTTAGTTCTATAATGTACACACAGTGTCTCCTTTAATAGGCATGATGCTCTTAATCTTAGTTAAATCCATTAGTGCTTTTTTTTAAAGATCTCTTTTTCATTCTCATGGTTTTTTTAAAAGTCTCAAAATTGGACTTTGAACTAATGTTACTACCACTATTGCTTCCACTTTTTAGCTTCTTATGAGCTCCTAGAGCTCTTACTCCATGCCTCCATCCTTGGTGCTCTCTACACTAGTTCTCAAGAAGAATTGGTTAGGGTGTTGATTTTAGCATGTGCTAACCCTTTGATTGATGTTCCATTTATGAACCATAACCTCGAGTCCTCATTTGTAGAGGTGGTGTGGTAAGCTATCTAATCTAGTATATTATTAATTTAATGGACTTCATTGGCTTTAGTTTTCTTTATTTATATTTTCCTAAATCTCCAAATTTTTTTCAATGTATTTCTCCTCTCCAAACTAGGATACCAGGGCTTTTAATATGTTCTTTGAATTGGGAAAATGACTTGAACAATAATGAAACACCCTTCCAAGCCTTGCTTCTTTGAGTCTATATAAAACAATTTAAATATTTGTGTTTAATATGGCTCTTAATTTAGCCTAACTTTCTAAGGCATGTAGATATTACTATGGTTTTGTCTGGTTGGCCTCCTTACATTCTAGCATTTGAACTCTCTCCACACTATGCTAACTCCTCTATGTCTCACCTCTTTGAGTTTGGAATTCTCTCTTTTTGACTCTAAACCTTAGTTGTTTTGCATGATCTCTTTTGAGTTGTAACTATATGATAATTGATCCTCCTGCCTACTCCTAGAGTCACTCAAAGAGTCTCCAATTGCTTCTCCTCAAACTAATTCTCTTAGTCCTTTTCTATAGCTCTTCATTACTCCCATTCCGGCCCTCTAAACCTCAACATCCTACTAGTCCTTACGTCTGGCTTCTCCACTCAATATTATTTCCTTCTTTAGTGTCTCTCTTTGTCTACAACTTGATCTATCATGGCATCGTAATAACAAACTAGCTTATACTAGAGTTATCCTACCCTTAGTCCTCCTTTGGTTTCATAGATGTGCTTCCCATCTCAAGATGGTCAATGAGTCTTAGGTAATCCCTTGGTTGGATTTCCTAGCCTTGACTACATGGTGGGATAAAACTATAAACTACTACATATCAACCACCAAGTGGCTTGATTCAAAGATGTCACTCAAACAATGATTGGCTATTAAGTGTGATACGATCAAAATTCAAATATAAAGAGAAGTGAATAATCACAAAGATGGATAAAAAATCTAAAGTGTATGTACGCATAAAAATTCATACATAAAGAGAAAAGAATAATCACACAGTTGGAAAAAGAAGCTTTTGTGTGTGTGTATCTACATGACATATAATATAAGCTCAACCTTACTCAAATAGCTCATGTGAAAGGGAATTGGGGCAATCCTCACTTTGAAGGACATCTCTGGCAAAATCAAAGTTGAAAATTTGCACCTCATCCATGTCAATTGGAAATTAAAGTCTTACCTTAATAGTAGATATGTCCATTCTGCACTAGCCACTTTGATATATCCATTTTGATGCAAGTCTACTCTAGGCAGCTACGTCCCTCACCCAAGCCACAAAAAGTCCAAGCAATAACAAGAAATCATAGCATTGGCATCCTGCAAATAGATTTGTTTAGACTTGCCATCCCAATTCAATGCCCCATATTCTCAAGGGGTGACCTTCCTCCTTAAAAAGGGTAGGGTACTCCTTCCAAACTACATATTCTCCTCCTGTCTTCTCTCTATGCCTCTTGACGATTGTTTAGCTTTGTGAATTGTGGTTTGAGTTCACTCTTTCCATCTTTATCATTGGGTAAACCTCTTTTAATTGTACTAGTCATTTTGTAGAAATTTGATGTCTTTTTCATGCATATGTCTTTCTCCTCCTTTGTTTTCTTGCCCTTTCTATAGAAATACTCACTACATTACTAATATACATAAGGGCTTACAACATACACTATGTCTAGCCTTATCACTCATGTAATTATCTTAAAGTCCAATGTTATAAGGCATTAAAAGGTTACACACAATTGCTAGTTTAGTATCTTGATGAACTCTCTTTCCCCATCTTTCCCTACATACAAAAATACAACTTTCTTAACTCTACAAATTTGGGATTAAGTTTTGTATGTTCTTATCAATATGGCATAGATAAAGTATAAAAATACACATTCCTTTGCTTGGTACCACCATGCTCTCTTTCTCTTTCTCTTTCTCTTTCTCTTAAATTCTCTCCACCATTGTCTAATGTTTTTCCATAGTTAACTTGCACTACAAATAAAAGATGAAAAATATTACCAAAAACTCTCAAGTGTTCTATGGATTTATAGATCCTTGTAAACTATGGCTACTCCCATACTACATGCTTATGCACAAAACAATTGGATCAAATCGCACTTAGAGACAAGAGGCAACTATTGTATACCACAACAATTATGTCCTCTGTAGCCTCAAATTAGTATTATCCTCATGGTGTGAAGGGGATAACAAGTGATGTGCCCCTTGACTCCTACAACCTATTGATACATTTTAGTTCTCACTAACTTATGTCTTTGGTTGGTTTGCAGTTAATAAGGCCATCTCTTCGCCATGTTCTTAGTACCTCAATTTAAAAAATTCAAATCTTTAATTTTCTTAATAAATGTGGCATAAACCAAACATTTGTATGCTACCAGAATCCCAATGTATATTTCGTCTATTGAGATTGGCTCATAGCACCTAGCATGTATTTCATTCAAAATATCATGTAACCATGATTAGTGGAAATAAACTTTATCTTATTGTCATTATGTCTAAAATTCAGCAATCTATGAATTTTTGTGGTAAGCTTATTATTGGTAACATACAAATATCAAATAGATTAGATGGTATGCAGACACATGACACATGTATTCACATACATCAAACATGAATAACACATAGCTAGATATGTATCAGGCCTATTGCAGGTATATAACATATGGAAGCATTAACCATTAGTAAATGTTATAATAAGAAATTGTCTCTATAGACATGCAACACAATAGACATTATTTTTAGCATGTATTTGCCATAATTTGCAGCAACATTTGATGTTAGATTCTCATTGGCATTAAGCTGGTTATGGTAGCTTAAATAGGCTGAAATTTGATGTGTTTTGTAGGGTAGTAGTAGCTCAATTTTTTGAGAATTCACACATAGATTTCCAATACTAAATAGCAACTTAGATATACTTCTTCTATAGCATGATTTGTAGCTGTACAGATCTATCGTTGACACTATTATTTTACAATATTAGATGTTAGTATCTCCTAAACTATTCTCTTATTATATAGCTTACTACTTATTGGGGCAAGGACACAATCACACTACTAACTCATAAAATTCATGTAGATAACAAATAGCAATAGCATTTGAAGAAATTGGAGATCAACATTGCTAGGTGAGAAAAAATTGAAATGGCAAGCAAGGATAAAACATGTACCTAAACAAAATGTAGGCAACTGTGGTTCCGGGAATCGGATGATTAGGAATAGAGATGATTGTGTAGATGTTGCTAACTTCCAGGAAGAGATGATAGAAGGCTTGCCTTGTGTTGAGATTCAAGCTCTTAGTCTTTGGTCAGTTGTTTATCCTAGTTGAATCAGGAGATTAAGTCACACTAACTTAACTATGATTAGATCTAGGTCACTTGCTTGTGTGTGTATTGTACATAGTTGACTTTTATACTGTGTTGATGGAATGAACTGAGAAGGGAGCATGTCTGCTAACCCTCATTGCATGTGCTTTTGTCCATCTTTCTCTCTGAATGCTAATATGGTATCAGAGCTAATATCTATGCTTGCCATGAGGGACTTGCTTGTGACAAGCTCGTCTGCTTTGCCCATACATTATGCAGGAGCTGCATCATCAAACTTGAGCGCGTGATGATTAGTGCTTGCCTGATCTCCCTCTGCGATCAAATTCGAGGTCCTAGCCACATGGGAGGAATCTTTGTCAGCACGACTAGAAGCTTCGGGAGAGCTGAGTTGGACGTAGAGTCAGAAGGTGTGGGGTCATCATCATCATGGTCGGCGCCTCATCAAATGGCATGCAAGCAGTCCAAGGGAAACATCCATCGACAAAGCTAGACTCAGAAGGACTCATAATGAGAGGAGAGGCCATATAACCGGAGAGGAAAAAGTGATTGGCACAAAAACTTGAGAATGCATCGAGTACAGGCGCATGAGACCCGCTGGGGTTGCTATACAATCCAATGGAAACTGGCCACCGACCCGAACATGTGTCGTTAAATAGTCTATTCCACCAGCATTATTCTGTAAGCAACAACTCCCTGGAGTGGTCATTGAAGTAGAGGAGCTGCAACTGTTGCTTTTGCAAGTCTCCCACATCTATGATACTTGGAGCTACTGTTTGTAAACATGGAGCAGGACTTGGCAACTTAAAGCAAAGGTAACTTGAGGTAGCACTCTGAATTGCAGAAGTAGCACACTGTTGCTCACAAATAGATGTCAAGCCAATGATAGAGCTTAGACCTACATAATCATGATGATATTGAAACTCTAGCTTTCTTGAATTCCGATCCAAAACAGTAAAACTCAAAACTGACTTTAAACCTGGGCCAAAGTCATCAACTGTAACTGTTGTAGCAATCTTGGAATTTGTGTCCACTTTGAGGCTATACTGGCTACAGACCCATTGTTGATGTATGTAAAAGCTTTGCTGGAGACAATTTCTACAGCAGCAATGAATGTATCAAGTGAGGCTTGAAGATTTGTACTTGATGCTCTCTTATGCACTGGCAATGATTAATGGTAGCCCATTGTTGATGAATGGCATACTTGTGGAGAGTATGATGACTGAGTAAAGCCCTCATGGATAGGTTAGAAATGCTATGACAAATAAGAATGTGTCTGAGCAATCAGTTGAAGGAATACTTAGTATCTATTTCCTACATGAATTGGATTTTATGCAGTCATATAAGCTGAAATCTGTGCAATTTCATAATTGAATGTCTTTGTGGAGTTTAGGGGTCCTGATTACATATTGTTATCAGTCATTGAATGCTGCATATTCCTACATGTCCTACTGATCAAACAATGCTACTTGGTTGGAATGTTATTACATTTAGATGCTTTGCACATGTTTGGAAATGTATGATATTGTTGTGAACTAAAATCTACTAGTTTTGCAAAGTTGTTGGAGGCAGTGTAACTGCAATTGAATGGCAACAGAAGCACGTGTACTATCTGAAAATGCAGTAGTGGTTATTGCTGCAGTTTTACAATAAAGATTGCTTGCATTACAGGGTATTGGAGTACATTACCTGTTGGCATTTTGGGAAATTGACTGGTTTAGTAAAAATGGAATGTTGTTAGCATTAAATGCTAAGTTTTGAACTAATTTACTACAATTTTTGCAGTGGGGTTGACTGTTAACAGTTTATAGCAAGCATATGTGGCATTGTTGCCTAAAGAGCTAGACAAGCATTGGTGCTTTGCCACATGTTTGGAAGTGTATGATATCGGTGTGAACTAAAATTTACTGGTTTTGTAAAACTGAAGACCTTGAAAATGGCAAACACAGGAGATAAGGATACTATCACTCAGATAGTGGTGAAAAGCTGGACTACAACAATTTCGTTCTATGGAAATTCAGAATGTCTAATTTTTTAATTGGAAGAGGCTATTGGGACCTAGTCATAGGTCTTGAAGATGAGCCAAACTTGGACTTTGAACTTGTAGCACTTCTATTGCATGAAGAAGTGAAACTTGGACTCAATACAAGTTCTAGTGGGTCTAAAAACAGCAAGGACAGTGTCATCTACTCCAATCAAAGGGGTAGAGGTCGAAGAGGAAGACCAAACTTTAGAGGAAGAGGTGCTGGAAATGCATATGCAGCCCGTGGACAGCAAGCTACTGGATAGAAAAATAGGCAGCCTCAAGCAAATAGAGGTGCCTCAAATGCTCATGGAAGAGGAGGTTATTCAACTAGAGGAAGAGGCACTTGGCAGCAGCCTCAAATGACTCATGGACAGTAATCGAATGCAAATAAAGATTGCCATTATTGTGGTAAATACGGGCATGTAGCTAAGGATTGCTACAAGAAGCAAAATGATCAGAGAGTAAGAGGGAAGCAACATGGTAATTATGCTTCTTCTAGTGGTATGTAGGAGGATGACAGGTTGTTTGCAATGCAACATGTGAAGAAAGGGTTGCCTACACAAGGCAAAGCAGATGATGTATGGTATATAGACTTAAGGGCATCTAGCCACATGACTCCTCATGGAGAGTGGTTTGACACATTGGTAGAAGGTGCTCATGGATATCTTTGCACAGCGGATGATATGCAGCATGATATTATGCATACATGAATTGTTCCCTTGATGATACATGGTGATAGGAAAAAGAGTCTCTATGATGTGTTACATGTACCCTCCATAACCAAAAACTTGCTTTCTGTGGGACAAATGGTTGAACAAAATCTATAAGTTAGATTCAATAGAGATGGATGCTACATTGAAGAGTATGGTCAAGGATGCAAACTCATTGCTAAAGGCAAAAGAAATGGTAGGATGTTTACATTGGATACAAAAATTCCAGCATTGAATGCTGCTATGTACTCACATGACAATGCTACAATAAGGGACATTGAGATATTGCATGAAAGGATCAATCATGTAAATGTTCAAAAGCTGAAGAATATGCAACATAAGCAAGTTGTACTTGGACCTCCTAAGTTCAAGCATGTGGAATTGGGACATGTATGTCAGTCTTGTCAATTTGGGAAGCAATCAAGGCTTTCATTTATGAGGCATGTAAGCACTACTACTAGGCCATTACATCTTGTACATTCAGATGTATGGGGATCCTCACAAAATGCATCTCTTGGGGGATCACGTTACTATGTATCATTCATAGATGACTATAGTAGGTACACATGGTTGTATGTGCTGAAGCACAAGAGTGATGTCATGGATGCTTTTCAAGATTTCAAGAGATATGTGGAGAAAGAATTGGCTTGCTACATCTCATGCTTGAGATATGATAGTGGTGGAGAATATGTTTCTAAAGACTTTGATCACTTATTGGCAGTTCATGGGATTAAAAGGCAATTGACATGCGGGTACACACCACAATAAAATGGTGTAGCAGAAAGGAAAAACAGGGTGATCATGGAATCGACAAGAGCCATGTTGAATGAGAAAAGCCTACCAAATGCATATTGGGTAGAGGTTGTAATGGTTGCAGTGTATGTCATAAATCATACACCAATAGCAGGTATACATGAGGTGACTCCTCAAGAGAGGCTTTATGGGATAAAGCTGAAAATTAGCCATCCTAAGGTCTTTGGATGCTTGGAATATGTACATGTTCCAGATGAAAAGAGGAAGAGCTTGATCCAAAGGTAGAAAATGCCATCTTTGTTGGGTATGCACAAGATATGAAAGTGTACAAATGCTACAATCCTTCTACTCACGAGACATTGGTCTCAAGAGATGTGGTATTTGATGAGCTGAAACCATGGCATGAGAATAGGATCACTTTGATGAATGATGATGATGGTTGTCAGGAGACTTATGTACATGCATGTACAAATGAAAGTGTAGAAATTTCTGGGCCTTCTAAAGATGCTACTACATCAATTAGTCCTTGGATAGGTAGATTGAGGACTTCAGCATCTTTATCCACTGACACATGTATGTCAGTGAGGGGGAGAAATGTGGATAAAGGCAAAGGCAAACTTGATGATGTTACAGGGCCACTCACTTGTGGTTATGATTCACTTGGCACTGACAGCTTGGATAGTGAGTTTGGTATTCCATCAGTTGTGACTCATGGTGTGAGACATAGATATGTACCACCTCATGAGAGAGGAGAGTCTCATACTGCACCTTAGTTGAGGAGATCAGAAAGAGTTAGGAAGCCTGTGGATAGGCTTACATACAGTGGCTACACAGTGAGGCACTATGCATATATGGAAAAAGTCACTAGCTTCAAGGAACCCACAAAGTTGTCTGAAGCTATTTTGGATGATCATTGGTGTAAGGCAATGGATGAAGAATACTCAGCATTGGCTGAAAATGACACTTGGGATTTGGTTGATTTACCTGAAGGAAAAATGTCTATTGGTTGCAAATGGGCATACAAAGTGAAGTGCAAATCAGATGGCACTTTGAAAAGATACAAGGCAAGACTTGTGGCAAAAGGATATGCACAACAATATGGTATTGATTATGAGGAAATATTCAACCTCGTTGCTAAAATGGCAACGGTGAGGACAATGATTGCTTTGGCAGCATCTAAAGGATGGAGTATGTATTAGATGGATGTGAAGAATGCTTTTCTCAATGGTGATTTGGTTGAGGAAGTATACATGGATCAGCCTGAGGGCTATATACATCCAGATTTTCCTATACATGTGTGTAGATTAAAGAAAGCATTATATGGGCTGAAGCAAGCACCTAGAGCTTAAAATGTTAAGATAAGTGCATGCTTACAGAAACTTGATTTCATTATGGGCAAGGCTGGTCATAGCCTATTCACAAAGAAGACAAGGGCTAGTTATGTGATATTAGTCATCTATGTGGATGACTTAATCATTATAGGTGATGATGTCACAGGAATTGGAGAGATCAAGGAAATGTTACATGCTGAATTTCAGGTCAAAGATTTGGGTAAATTGAAATATTTCCTTGGGATTGAGGTTGTCTCTACATCTCATGGTACTTGGTTGTTTGCAGAAGCAGTATGCACAAGACGTGTTAATCAAGTATGGTATGTTGGACTGCAAGGCTTTGAGCACCCCATTGGAACAAAATGTTAAGCTACTTGCAAATGTTGGTAATGAGATTGAGAATGTCACTATGTATAGACAAATGGTGGGTAGCCTGATTTACCTTACCATTACTAGACCAGATCTTAGCTATTCAGTTGGACTGATTAGCTAGTTTATGCAGAAGCCTATGAAGTCGCACTTGGATGCAGTGAGGAGGAACTTGAGATATGTGAAGGCTACATCAGATTATGGTCTATTCTATAAGCATGGTAAGTCTTTGGGGCTTACAAGATATACAGATGCTGAGTGGGAAGGAAGTAGCTATGACATGAGATCTACTAGTGGATATGCATTTTCCCTTGGTAGTAGTATGGCCAACTAGAGCAATAAGAAGCAACCTATAGTTGCACTCTCTAGTACTGAGGCAGAGTATAGAGGTGTTGCATTAGCTGCATGTGAAGCAGCATGGCTCGTGAATTTTCTTGATGATTTGGGCATGCAGGAAGTCAGGCCTGTCACACTCTATTGTGACAACATGAGTAGTGTGCTCCTAGCCAATAATCCTGTCTATCATGCTAGGACTAAGCACATTGAGGTACACTATCACTTTATCAAAGAAAAAGTGATTGCATGTGACATTGATTTGGTCCATGTGAGGATATAAGACTAAGTTGCAGATATCTTTACCAAGTCATTGGGTAAAGATAAGTTTGTGTACTTCAGAGAGCTACTTGGAGTGAAGTACCCCACTTGAGCTTGAGGGAGAGTGTGGAGATTCAAGCTCTTAGTCTTTGGTCAGTTGTTTATCCTAGTTGAATAAGGAGGTTAAGTCACACTAACTTAACTATGATTAGATCTAGGTCACTTGCTTGTGTGTGTGTTGTACACAGTTGACTTTTACATTGTGCTGATGGAATGAACTGAGAAGGGAGCATGTCTGCTACCCTTCCTGCCTGTGCTTTTATCCATCTTTCTCTCTGAATGCTAATACCTTGGAGGCAACATGATGATGAAGGTTGTACTTGAGGAGCAGCATAAAAAGGCAAGTAAGACAAAAAGAATGAAACTAAGGGTAGGGAGAAGAAACATTCCTACTGAAACGGTAGACAACTATGGTTGTAGCAACTGAATCAAGTGGGATAAGAGAGGATCATGCAAATGTTGCTGTGCCTAGTAATGCTGCTTAATGCCTATTGTGGAGAAGATATAGTTGTGTTGGTGCTACAAGATGCATTGGAGGAGAGATGATGATGAAGTGATGTTGGAAGAAGAAGATGATGATGAATAGAATATATTGGATGAAAGGTGATGTTGACGACATTACCTGTATTGAAAGGGTGAAGAAACAATTGTGGTTGATTATACACGCGATGAAGGTGAAGAGATTGATTGCAAACAGAGGATTAGGGAGGCAAGATTTGTTGACATTATAAGACTAGATAAAGGCCTATTGACGGCATCAATGCTTGTCGATATGGTTGTGATGACACACAACAATTTTGGGAGGAGCCTCCTTACCATTGGCTCTCGAGAAATTTGCCAATCTTAAGCGACACCATCCTGTCGGTTAGAATTTGCTATATTGTGACCACGAGTCAACATCCCACATAGGCAAGCACCTTTTTCCCATCCACCCAAGTGTAAAAGCTCATAAGTGATTTAATGCTTCCCCTCGTCGGTTTACTCTATTTGCCCTAATGTGTAATGTCCTTAATACTATTGGTAGAGGGAAAGATATAGCCAAGTAGATGTTAAAAAGAGATACTTTGATTCAAATTTGAATAAATTTGGACATGTGTCAAGTTCGAGAGATCCTTTGGAGGTTTGCGACCTCCCTTAACCACAAGAATAATGTAGAATAGATATAGATGGTGCTTCGACGAGCATAACGTTGTTTCACTCGCGTTGTTTGGTTCCACTTGGACCTTGGTGACCCAGGTGGCGTCACCAGCATTCTGCCCTTGCTGCTAATTAGACATTAGCGCTCTGTACAAGCAACCTACTACACGTGGAGTGACGCGTATCGATAGCCGATTCTCCGTCTCTACTACTCTTCGCTGAAATTGTTGTGTTCATTTGTTAACTGTGCTTGGGAGCAGGAGAAAGGGAGACGATGAACACTCAACAACAAACAGCCTGGCTGCGTCGATGGTGGAGGTCCAAAATCGTGGATCCTCTCATGCTTATATTGCGCAGGTCACACCATTTCTTCATCATCGTCACCATCATTTTTCTTTTATAATGCAGTTCCCTTTTGAATCCGGGCATTATCTTCGTAAGAAGTGTTGCGATTTGTGTATCGGAAGTACACAACTATTTGATTCCGCCTCGGTCAGTCAGTTTGCTTGTTTTACGAGTCTTATACTTTGTGCGTCTCCGGGAGAAAAACAAGGCATTGCTTGCAAAGGCTTTGGCAGAGAAGCAGTTTGACTCTGCAAAATTTCACAGTGTGGAGTATCCATTCAAGTTCATGAGAGCCCGATACCTTTCATTGTTAAATGAAGCCATAGGTTGTCTCCGGGTTTTGCATGGTGGCCATTGATAATGATAGTGTACCAATGCCATAAGCAGCCAGCTATCCCTTCATTTACATGAGTAAACGAAGAAGTAGGTAAGGCACGAGGAGAAGGTACTTGTTTGTCCATGAGGCAAAGGGTACTTTGTGTACAAGTCAAACAGATCTGTTGGTCGTAATTTCTGTGTCTTAGAATTGGGATCATCGGGGCTATGGCAGCTTGACACATTTCTCAATACTGCCTTGTATTGGTACGTGCTGTACCATCTTGTGCACGGATTTGGTCTTGCGAAGCCAATTGTCAGAAGCTGAACATTCCAACTATTGAAAACTCTTTAGGAGTACCTTGGTGATTTGCCAATCTGTGCGTTAACCATTGCAAATGCTTGATTCAAATGTTGGTTGGCAGTTATGTGTATGTTCAGGATGAACACACACACGATATGACAAGTAGCACTTTTGTATAAGGATAGAGGGGCCTCTGCCATATTGACATTTAATTAATTAATGAATGCTAGTCTAAGGGGCAATAACTGCTCAAGGATACTTGGAACACAAATTGACCTAGCCAATTTAATTATTAGTTGGTGAAATTAAGTTTTTAGACGTTAGAATAATTCTTAAATCAATTTTTAGAATTAATCTTTTGAAAATTAAGTTAATAAGCTTAATAATGTTGAAAAATGGGATTAGAGGGCTGCCACTGGAGACAGTGAAACACAGAAAATTTGCAGTGTAGAATGCTGTATAGGAATGCAGAAATATACACGGGTGCAGAGAAAATATCTGCATATGTCTCCACCTTAAGGACCTCAATCTCCATCAGCTCGTCAGTCTCAGCAGGTTGTCTGTGTCAGATCCAAGATGATCAAGTGCTGGACTGAACTGCTATAAATAGCAGAAAATAACATGAAAAAATGGCCAGAATCAAGTTGGCTGCATTAAATGCAGCCGACTGTACAAAAAACCTATTTGACTGCTGCTGTGCCACGTTGCAACTGTCCGACTGTGTTGACGTGGCACCTCTGCGTTGTCCATACTGCCTGCTGTCCAGGGAATGACTCTCTAGCACCCCCTCTCAGATCTTGGACAGGTTAGAACAAATCTGCAAGATTATCCTCCGTTTTGCAATACTCCACATCAATGGTCCCATCCAGAAGCTTCTCCTGAGTGAAGTGATGTTGGATCTCAATGTTCTTTGTCCGGACATGGAATACAGGATTCCGTACCAAGGCAATGCAACTCTCATTGTCACACCATAGAAGAGTAGGACGAGTGTGGGGGTAGCCAAGCTTCTCCAACAATCTCCGAAACCACACAACCTCACATGTGGTGGAAGATGCGGCCCGATATTCCGCCTCAGTAGAAGAAAGGGCTACTGTGGACTGCTTATTGCTACTCTAAGAGATAACACTTGTACCCAAAGTAAAACAATAGCTTGTGGTAGCCCCCCGGTGGTCCATATCGCCAGCCCAATCCGAATCACTCCAACCTGCAAGAATAAGGTTTGAAGCATCAGTACCTGTTGGATAAGAAATCCCTAAGTAAGAGGTCCCCCTTAAATATCTAAGTATCCTCAAGGCAGCGTGCCAATGCGCCTGTTTGGTTTCACTTATGAACCTCGCCGAAAGACCCACAACAAAACAAAGATCAACACGAGTGTTGAATAGCCAAATCAAGGATCCAATCAACTGACGGTAGCAGGAAGTATCCGTCAAGGGAGAATCTGAGTGTGAGATGGCCTTCTAGTTTGGATCCATAGGAGTAGAAATGATCCGACAAGTCTCCATCTCAAAAGTCACCAAGAGCTCCTGAATATATCTCTGTTGAGAGATAAAAATCCCCCTCTGAGACTGATAAATCTCGTGACCCAAGAAGAAATGAACAAGCCCCAAATCTGTCATCTCGAACGGCTGTTGTAAAGCTGTCTTAGTCTCTTGGACCTTCTGTGCATGATCACCTGTAAGAATCAAATCATCAACATACAACACAAACAACACACGACCAGCCTTGGAAGTGTGTACATAAAGCTGCGGATTGGCCTTGGAGCGTTGGTATCCCAACTTTGATTGAAGAAACGAGTTAATCTTCTCGTTCCAAACACACGGAGCCTGCTTGAGGTCATATAAGGCCGCCTTCAACCTGTAAACTTTCCCATCCGAGGATCCAAAGCCTGGAGATTGCTCTACATAGATCTCCTGCTACAAGTCACCATTAAGAAAGACTGACTTTACATCCAACTGATAAACATGCCATCTCCTATGGCCAGCCAAGGCAAGAACAACTCGAATAGTCGCCATACGATCAATGGGGACAAAAGTGTAACGGAAGTCAATGCATGGGCGCTGAGCAAAACCTTTAGCAACAAGGCGAGCCTTGTGCTTGTCCAAAGAACCATCACTAAGGTACTTGGTCTTGAAGACCCACTTGATGCCAATCACCTTTTTGTGAGAGGGATGAGGCACAAGGGACCAAGTGCCATTTCTCTCAATAGTCTCCAACTTGGCTTCCATAGCCTTCCGCCAATGGTTAGACTGCAAAGCCTCCTTCACTGAAGTGGGCTCTTGATCTTGCATAACACGGGTCATCAAACAATAGTTAGAGCAAACAAGCTCTGTAGAATATGCTCGATTCCTTCGTGACCTCCGCGGTCCATCTTGCGGTTCCCACTCCTCAGGGACCCCCTCGATCCCTGAATCTCGAAGTGTGTCACGGGCCCAACGAGGAGGAGGCCGGACCTCTCCCTGTCGCTCTCCATCTGCTAAAGACTCGGGTACATCCACTGGGGTGGCCGATGGAAGGGAAGACTCTGAATCAGAAGAAGAATCTCCATCAAGAGGCTTTGGCTCCAAAGGAATTGTCTCGGGAGCCCAACTCTCCCTTGGATCTCCAAGGGTAGAGTGCTCCTCACCCCCCTTTGTGGTCGGAACTTCCATGAACCGCAAATCTCGCCTTGTGTAGACATCCTGCTTGACAGGATCAAACATATGATAACCTTGGGACTGGGAGCTGTAGCCGACAAAAACCTATCGTCGGGAAGCCGCCTCGAACTTGTTCCGCTACGTCTTCGGGATGTGCACATAGGCGTCACACCCAAAGTTCCTGAAATATGAGACATCAGGCATAGTCCCAAAGTAAGCCTCAAAAGGTGTCATCCTGTCAATAGCTGAAGTGGGAGATTGAATGAGGATGTGTACTGCGGTAGCCACTGCCTCGGTCCACAGAAACTGAGGTGTCTGTTGGTGCTTCATCATGGTGCGCACCATCTCGATCACACTTCGGTTCTTCCGCTCCAAAATGCCATTCTCTTGAAGAGTGTTGATGTTAGCAAACTTTTGGTGAAAGCCTCTATCTACACAAAAACGAGCAAACTCATTAGACACAAATTCACCACCCTTGTCTGAGCGCAAGGTCTTCAGTCGCCAGCTAGATTGGTTCTCCTCAAAGAGAAGCCAATCCTTGAAGTGGGAGAAAGCCTCCAACTTCAACGTCAAGAAATAAGCCCATGTCATCCTGCTATAGCAATCTACGATCAACATGAAGTACAAGCTCCCCTTCAGGGACTCGGTCCTCAGTGGGCCACAAAGATCCATAGATACAAGCTCCATAGGTGAAGTAGACCGTCGTTAAGCTTTGTTGGGAATCACATCCTGATGCAGTTTCCCACAAATGCAGGAGACACATGGCTGTTGGCTCACCACTATGTCCGGCAAACCTTGGACAAACTATCGTCGCGACGCCTTCCGAAGGTACTTATAGTTTGGGTGGCCAAACTGAGCATGCCATAGCTCGGACTGTGTCTGAGAGGTAAGAAGAAGAGAGGTAAGAGCTGTAGAAGACTTCAATTTGTAAATGCCGTTCTTCTCATATCCTGAAGAAAGAACCTTTCTCGATCCATGATTAAGAACGCGAATATCACTGTCAAACTCCACCAAGAGGCCAAGAGCACAAATCTTATGGACCGAAAGCAAATGATACCCCAAGCCTGGCACGTGTAACACCTCGGAAGTGTGGGTACCACCACGTCCATCTGGAATTAACTGCATCTCACCCCGCACAGCAATAGACGCAGAAGAGCTGTCTCCAATGAGAATCTGCCCACGCGAAGGTTGCAAATGGGCAACACTAATGGGAGGAGGAGTCGTGTGCCGTGAGGCACCACTATCCACGATCCACTCTCGAGAGTGGGGAGCTATCATCACAGCATCAGAAGTCTTCGGTGTAGGGTCCTCAATGACCGCTAAATGTAGAAAAGCAGCTGACGAGAGTGCAGCCACTGCTCCAGAATCCTTCGGGCCCTTCTTCTTGGTGTCTTTCTTGTCTTTGTCGGAGCAATCCTTCTTCCAATGACCGGTCTTACCACAAATATGGCAAGTCGATTCCTTCTCCTTGTTCTTCTTGGATTTGTTGTGCTCCTTCTTCTTGTGGTCCTTTCCCTCCTTCTGAGAGGCTTGACCAACCAAAGCCTCTGATTTGGAAGCATTCTGTCCCTTCAGTTGTTCCTCTTGGTCTAAGACCATAGGAACCAACTCTTCCCACCAAAGAGTGCAATAAGAACGGAATAAAAAGTACCGAATCGTAGCGATAACTGGGACAACAAAGTGATCGCCATGTCTTTGGAGGAGATAGGCTTTCCCGCATTTTGAACTTGCATCTGAAACTACCGAAGCTTGTTGATGTGTTCCTGAAGTGAAGAAGACTTATTCATGGACAAGGTCCGCATTTGCACCTCCAAAGAAACCCTCTTCATTAGGGTCATCTGGTTATACATCTGGTCGAGCCCCAGCCATATCTCTTGAGTCGCCGTCAAGTGCTCCATGTGAGCTATTAGGGCTGTAGTACAAGATAGAAAAAGAAAAGAACGAATCTTGGCATTCTGTTTGTCCCAGTGAGACTAGGCCTTGGTCAACTTCGCATGAGCATTGGAAGAGAGTTTGGACTCATCTCTCACTGAGGGCCAGTTAATCTCCTCCATCACAAGCTTCGCCAAATCATAAGACTCCAGAATGGCCAACATCATCACGTGCCAGATGCGGTAATTGGCACCATCAAGCTTCTGATCGGATGGAAGAGCCGGTAGGACAGGCACCTTCTGTCCATGATCGCTTCGAACTCCAAGTTAGTCTCTGTAGACATGTTCACCTGCAATGCTTGCACAAACACAAAATCAGTCCCCTTTGACTGTGTAAACGCAGCTTGTTAGGGCTCTTGCCTCCACTTCCTGCCTTCTTCAGCCGTCGGAGGCGATGAAAAGGTAAAATTTGTAGTGGAAGACCTAAAACACAGCCTTCCTTTCCTTCAAACAGCAATAACCTGTAGCAAATTTACCAACTGGACTCCTTTCCCACATGCCCACTCGCGTCAACCTTGTTCCAATGCGCAGCCTTCCTGCTCGCCCTCGAATGCTGAAAACGCAGCCTTGTGTTGCACTGAAATCTCCTCTTCAGGTAGGTTTTTCAATCAGTCAGTCCGATTTCACTGTTCTGATACCATGTCAGAGTGCAGCGTCCTCTCCTTTAAATAGCAATAACCTGTAGCAAATTCACCAACTGGACTCCTTTCCAACACGCCCACTCGCGTCAGCCTTGTTCCAATGCGCAGCCCTTCCGCTCGTTCTCGAATGGTGAAAACGCAGCCTTGTGTCGCACTGAAAGATAGGTTCTTCAATTAGTCAGTCCGATTTCACCGCTCTGATACCATGTCAGAGTGCAGCGATGCGGAAGTGGACCAAGACTGAGAGAGAGTGAACATAGAGAGAAGAGAGAGAGAGAGGAGACTGTTAAACATTGAAAATCTGCAATGTAGAATGTTGTATAGGAATGCAGAGATATACACGGGTGCAGAGAAAATATCTGCGTATGTCTTCGCTTTGAGGACCTCAATCTCCGTCAGCCCGCGTGCTGTTAGTCTCAGCAGGCTGTCTTTGTTAGATCCAAGATGACCAAGTGCTGGACTGAACTGCTATAAATAGCAGAAAATAACACGAAAAAATGGCCAGAATCAGGTTGGCTGCATTTAATGTAGCTGACTGCACAAAAAACCTGTCCGATTGCTGTTGTGCCACGTGGCAATTGTCCGATTGTGCTAATGTGGCACCTGCACCTGTTGATGTGGCTCCTCTGCGCTATCCGTACTGCTTGCTGCCAGGGAATGACTCTCTAACAGCCACTTGGCAAAACTTGCCCATGCAAGTGGAAAAAACATTTTTGGGGGACTGGTGGAAGCCTCTTTTAGCCATTGTGGGAGAGGAGGAGGCTATTAGAGAGAAAGGAGATGTTGCTGATGTGATTTGCAGCCACCATGAACTAGTTCTATAGTAAGTGACAACATTTGGAGCCCTCCAAGAGTGGGAGACATTAGCCCAAGGTCCTTGTGGTGTAGGTGACAGCATACAAGAGGGGACATTAATCTTTTTGGTGGTTTTGAGTTGTAGGTGACAGCTTCCATGGCTATTTGAGCAAGGCAGCAACAATTTTTCAAGATTTCTCGCGATGAAACTTTGAAATTTCTCTAACTACAGCATTCTCTTATCCCCTAGCTATCTCTTAAGTTATCTCAGCAAAATTTAGCTATTTTAGTCATTAGAGGCAGAGATATTGGAAAATCTTCGTTGTAAACCCTAATTTACAATAGAAATTAGAGTTTGACAGTCATCTCGCGATGTGTGCTCGGAATTGAGAGCCTAAACTTTAATTCTAGTAGTTCAAAATGGGGAATTTCAGGGAGATTCAAGAGGCTAACTAGTCAATGTCAAATTTGGGGTTGTAAGAAGTTGGGAAGAAAATGATTTAGTATGCAAATAATGTTGATATGCCATGTCACACGGACATTGGTTTAAAAGGAGAGAACATGTAAATTTTCCTATCATTTGACACATTAATACAATGATTGTCCTTCTTCTCTCTCCTTGCTCACAGCTTCAATGGCTTCTTTCTCTTTCCTGTCTTTCTCTCTCCTATTTTAGTCTTTCTTTGTCCTCATCACTCTATTTCTCTCTCTTCTACACTCTTCTCTCTTTTGCAGTATTCTCTCTCCTCTCTCTATAGTCCTCTCTGACAATTGGTATTAGAGCATGTGTCTTTGATCCTTGTGCAACATCATTTTCAGACACTGTCTTTCTCTCTCTAGTTTCGAGCTTCCTTCAACCTCCATAGCCAAAACCTCCACTCTCTCTCTCTCCCATGAGTTCTACTGTCAAAATGGACATGAGAGCTTAAGTCTTCATGCTCCAAGCTTCCTATAGAGTACTCTTATGGCTCATAGGCCGCCATCTGAGGGACTGTTATGAACAACAAGCAAAATTTGGCAAATTTCTTATCAAGATCATGGGCCTTTTGATCATTATCACTCCCTTCCTACTGTTTACATGTCTTGTATAATCAGAGTCAGTGTATCCCACTACTCATGTATCTTGGCCATCATAACATATGCACATAGCTGCTGTGCCCTTTAGGTACCGCATGCATAGCAACTAATAAACGTGTTTCTTTGAATTTGAAACTTATGAAATGTTTCTTAAAGTACGAAACGTTTCTGAGAGTAAAAAACGTGGGTCTTTTTAACATTTTTTATTTTCTTGGTGGGTTGGAACCCAAAATATGGTTTTTTTGACAAAAACTAATGGGCAATGTTAAACATGATGATGATGATGTGTAATGACTCGTGAGGCTCAAGATTTTGGATGAGAGACTGATTTTTTTGCGATTTTGTTTAGTTATTGGACTTTGTCAATCTAGTATCTCTTATTGTCTTGAGATTTGAATATTATACGACTTTAGTCTCATTTATGAGTTATTTATGATATATTATGATTCATTCATGATTTTGATATTTTGTCAGTTTGTTTTGAAATGAGAATCATGATGTTGCAACTTGACTCAGTCCATATTATAGATAGGCTATTTACATGTTAATTTCAAAATTCTTTGTATGATATGTATGAATCATAATATTTGAGTTCTAAATCATAGTATAGCTTGTCCAAAGACTAACTTTGACATAAGTAACAAGTCAATAATGGATCATGGATATGTAACGTATAATGTATTATTCTCAATTGACTCTATTATCACTCAAGCTCAATTAGCCATTCTTTGTTTAAGAGAGTTTCATAGAGATTTAGAATCTCTTTCCCTAGTCAAAACTATTAAAAATTCTTATATAAAAAAACCCGTGTTTTTTATTTTACTCCCTCTTGAAAGAAACTTCCGAAATACGTTTTTGACGTTTTGTTTCTAAATGTTACTGATGTTTTTGGTTGCTATGACCGCGTGATACCCTTGATGGCATCTCAATGCGGGGTCTGCCAAGTTAGCCATATAGTGTGCCACAACTCCCACTGCAAATGCTATGTTAAGATAAGTGGCTATCATGGCATACATCAAACTGCCCACTACAGATACATAAGGGATCTCGCCCATCTCAGCCTTCTCCTCATCAGATGGCAGACAATCGATTTGACTAATCTTCACATGAGAAGGTAAAGGACAATCAATAGGCTTAATATCGTGCAAATGAAACTGCTCAAGAACCTTTTGGATGCACTTTTTTGTGACAAGTAGAGAAGCCCCTTAGAGCGATCGTGGGTAATGTGCATCCCAAGAATATGCAAGGCCTGTCCCATATCCTTTATCTTAAAGCTCTTCCTGAGCTGACTTTTCAAGGCATCCAACTCATCATGACCACTCTCAGTAATCAATATATTATCCATATAGAGGATCAAAATCATAAGGCTGCCATCATGAGTCTTCTTTGTGTATAAACACGGATCAATATCACTGTGGAAATATCCCAGTGAATGCATAAAGGCATCAAACTTGTGATACCATTCTCTAGGTGCTTGCTTTAGGTCATAAAAACTCTTTTGCAATTTGCACACTAGGTGTTCCTTGCGAGGGTCTGCAAAGCCCTTAAGCTCCTCCATGTAAATCTCATCATGTAAGTCCCCATAAAGAAAAGCCATCTTGATATCCATCTGATAAAGATCCAAGTCAAGCCGAGCAACAAAAGCTAGTACCAAGCATAGGGTAGTCATTTTCACAACAGGAGAAAAAACTTCATCAAAGTCCACACCATGTTCCTGCTTGAAGCCCTTAGCAACCAATCTGGCCTTGTATCCCGTCTTGGGGCATCCAGGGATACTTTTCAACTTGTATATCCACTTGTATGGCAAAGTACGCTTGCTACCAGGCAAAGGAATCAAATCCCATGTATGATTTTTCTGTAGCGAGTCATACTCTAATTGCATGGTGCTCTTCCAAGAGTGATTCTCACCTTTGCGTATGGCCTCATCATAAGTAAGAGGCTCCTCAGCATTTGTCACCTTAACATAATCCATAGAGGGCTCAAATTATACAGGTTGTCACCATAACATAATCCATAGAGGGCTCAAATTGTGTAGACGGTCGTTTATCTTTAGTAGACCGCCTCAAAGTTGGTTGTGGGGCTTGTACATCCTGTGGTGTATCAGGGACCTAGGTCACTGGGGCATCAACTGTTGCGATAGGTTGTCTAGCTCGTTATACAGTAGTAGGAGGCTCCTCTTGAAATATCATCCTATGTACCTCAACGACATGCGCAGGTTGCTTATGCATTTTTTTCTCATGGAAAACAACATCATGGCTGTGGATAACCTTTCAAGCTTGTGGATCTCATAGGTGATAGCCCATTCTTACCTACATCCCCATGACCAAGAAAGATGCATTTCTTAGACTTAGGATCCAACTTATTGCGCTTGTACATTCTAGCTGATACCCAGACTAATTCTCAACTAAGGCAAGCCAACGTTGAAATATAGCTAAGACTTCCGATTTTTACTTAATAGGATATACCCAAACTTTATGCATATAGTCATCAATGAAGATAACAAAATATTTTGCGCCACCTAATGACTTGTAGGGCATGGGACCACATACATCCAAATGAATAAGAGCCATAGGCTCACCCATGTGTGTCATACCAAACTTTTTATGTGTATTGCGTATTTGCTTGTTATATAAACAATGATCACAAGACAAAATGTTTATAGTCAAGGGTGGAAGATATTGCAAATAGATAAGCATTTTCATTCCTTTCAAGGACATATGCCCATGGCATCGTATGTGGAACTGCATCTATTGCTAAAATATGGTCAATTGATCTAGATACAAGCAAGGGCTAGAGAGTATTGGACTTAGCACCACGTGTAATGACAAGATTCCCACGGATAATCTTCCATAAGGAATTACCAAAAGAAACTACATAACTTGCATCATCCAAAGTGCCAGTAGAGATAAGGCTCTTTGTGAGAGCCGGTACATGACGTACATCATGAAGAGTCAACCAACACTGAGTATACCTTGACAAAGCATTAGACAGTTGTGAAGTATTAGGAGAAGAAGCTGCAAGTATGAAATCATCATCAGAATTAGTCTGCACAACATTAATCTCTTCAATCTTAACACTTGACTTGCTAGGGACAATGCTGTGATTATCATTTTTGTCTTGTGCTTTACCCTTGCTCTTTTTCTTGTGCTTGTTTTCAGGCATTTTATGGCACTGCAATCAAATATGCCTTGCTTTTCTATAGTAATGATAAGTCAATGAGGACTTATGGCTAGGGGGCTTACTATGAGATTGTCCATGTGTCTGAGAGTGAGATTGTTGAGAGTCTCTCCCACGGCGGGCACTACCGTTCCTACCGTTCCTACCATTATTACCTCTAAGGCATATTGGCACACATAGCAGTACGAAATGTATCCCATGAGTTGGGCAGTGTAACTAAGAGGAACGAGGGGAGTAGAGTACCCTTGAATTCAATCCCCTGGGAAGACAAATGACTAATAATGGAATGAAACTCATTTAAGTGAGCTGATATAGAAGTGCCCTCTTTCATGTGAAGGTCCATGAGTTGCTTCAGCCAATACATCTGAGAGTCTCTCCCACGGCGGGCACTACCGTTCCTACCATTATTACCTCTAAGGCATATTGGCACACATAGCAGTACGAAATGTATCCCATGAGTTGGGCAGTGTAACTAAGAGGAACGAGGGGAGTAGAGTACCCTTGAATTCAATCCCCTGGGAAGACAAATGACTAATAATGGAATGAAACTCATTTAAGTGAGCTGATATAGAAGTGCCCTCTTTCATGTGAAGGTCCATGAGTTGCTTCAGCCAATACATCTGAGAAGTGGTGCTCTGCTGGTCATAGACATTACGAATCTTTTTCCATAAGTCCCATGCAGATAGCCCATCAGAGACAACATTACAGAACACCTGCTAAGAGAGGAACAATATAATGGTGGACTTACATAGCTTATCTAATTCAGCCTAATCCTCTGCATCAATAGGTTCGGGCTTGACACCCTTATGTTTCAAAGGCCTAACTTGCATTTTCTACACTAAAACTTGCCAAATTTAGGCCTTCTAGCGGCTGTAGTTGATGCCATCCATCTTGTCAATATTAAAGATAGCACTATCACTTGAGCCACCAGCCATAATGAAGGCAAACAAGTGCACAAATTGTCAAAGAAGCCTGCTGTAATTACTGCAAACAGCCCTAAAACCACTGCTAAATCAAGCTAAAAACAAGAGGAACTGCTGAACCAAGAAGCTGTCCACAAAGTATGAACAAATGACTGTCAAATGGAAGTGACTGACCTCGTGAAAATTGCCAAAATCTGTAATTACAGTTTGTTGTAAATAAAGTACAACAGTAAGAAAATCAAGCCAAAACTGAGCTATCACTGATACATGGCAAATTGGAACTGCTAGGTGATATCGTGCATCATGCAGAGTATGTAAGAAACTCTAGCAACCAGCATACATAAGACAAGCACCCAAAGCTGTCAGCTGGAATATGTCAGCGTGGGATACTTCAACTAGCATACCAATCATACATGTAGTAGGTCTCGGGGTAATGGAAGAGACCAACCAAAGGCACGACTGACTGAGCAAAATCTCAATTAAGAGCCAAGACAAGTGTATGCATAATTGACAAGGACTTGAGAGAGATCAGTGCTAGTACAAGACAAGTGTCAACTTAGATCAGTCCTCAAGGCATAAACTATAGACATATAGCATGTAAAGAGAGCATGTACATAAAGTGAATATTGCAGTGTGTCAATAATCAAGCTCAATTGCATAACCATGAGCTCTATGTAACATCAATGTGAATAAAGCGGCTCCCACTAGAACAAAGTTAGATGCAGAATTAGCAAGCAAAGCTCAGATATATCATGTACATAGCATCAAACATCCAAGATCCAAGTGTATACATCCGGAGCATCCAAGTGAAAGTAGTTGGCAAAGCATCCACCGTAATATCCAAGGAGGTAACTGACAACCAATGTCAATGTCCAAAAGCTCTAGAATAACTCAAATGCAAGTCAAAGGCAAAATAGCCAAGACACATAGCATCCATATCAAACACAAACATTCAAGAGGATTGCCCAAGTATCATCCAAGGATGAGGCATAAACTGTCTTAAAGAATGTGTGCTATAGGCAAATGACAGACAATGTCAATCAAAATGAGCTTCAATCATTGCTCTAAAGCATTTTGGAATCATGTCAAAGCATGTAACACATAGAAACAGGGAACGGCTGTTCCGGCCTGTAGAAATGGCCTAACGCGTTTCAAACCCTCCAAGGAGGTGAAACGACCAAGGAATGTTCTTTGCCGTTCCCTACCGTTCCTTGCCATTTCTTGTCGTTCCCCTTGCCGTTTCCTTTTTGGAAGGGCCTATTCAAGTCTATTGATCGAAAATTGACGTTTTTTCTGGTTTTTTCTTTTTGCTTGGGCCACACTCCTTCTACCACATGTTCATCCATCTCCATTGCCTAATGTGCACACACTAATCTCTCTCTCTCTCTCTCTCTCTCTCTCTCTCTCTCTCTCTCAGGTTGAAGATTCAAAGTGTCAAGTCAACCCACAAGCTGATTGGGAGTCCATGCAAAGTTCAAATTTGATGCATTATCAACTCTTGCAAATCACAATCAAATTTCAGCCTATCCTCAATTCCAAGGTATTCATCGATTTATATTGTCTAATTTCAAGGGAAATTGGGGCAATTCAAGGCAATTTGAGCTATGGGGGTAATCGAGTCAATTTTGGGACATTTGGGTCAATTTCAAGCATTGTGAAGTATTGGGGCAATTAGAGGGACATTCTTTGGGGCAATTTTGGTCATGCAGGGCATATTTGGGGCACTTAAGACATGTGCCATTCCCCTCGTTCCCATTCCCCGACCTTGGACGTTCCTCCCATTCCAGGGGGTCTCGTTCCCGTTCCCCATTCCAGGTAACTATGATGTAACATGAACCATAAGCATTGGTGTATCAACCCAAGTAGCAGTAAGCTCTAGAGAAGCAATAGGCATGTATTTCACTGACCAAATGAGCTTCAGCCCTGGTCATTACAGCAACCAGATCAGTGTTAAACTGAGCAAGAACAGTGCTTAAATCAGCTCCAAAATAATCCCCAATCGATGGGTAAGCTTCCTCGAATGTATGGGCATCATTTATGCATCACCACTAAGCAAGAGGCATCTATGACAAGGGGCTGCCTTGTTTTTACAGATTGTATGCTGAATACGCAGCCAATGAGCTGAATACCAGTTGCCCAGTCTCAATGCCTAAGGGTTAAAGCCAATGCCAAGATCAATACTGAGCATCTAGGAGGAGTTGTAAGTGCTTAGTGAGCAGCCTAATGAGGAGGAAATGTTGGAGCAGTGTTGCTGTCCCAATCAGCTTGCAAATCGGCACAAACTTGCGTTGGTGCTGCCTTTGCTGTCCACAATAGGGCTTAAAATAGTGATGAATAACCTCTATCAAGGTCCTAGATCAGGCCTCAGGAGGTCTTGATGAGTGTTGGAGCAATAGATGACTGATACGAACCTTGAGATGAAGCAATGGCTGCCAATAGTGAATTTGCAGGTACTGTCAATATAACTAATACATGGGCGGCTAGGCACAGACGCCTTTACCACCAACAGGCCCATGGGTGAGGATGGTTGCATTGTGCCATTTTGTGTATATGAGAGAGAGAGATGGATGAGTCATGAGAGAGGGAGAGGGAAGGAGAGAGTTTTTAAATTTGCTAGTTTAATCTTTAAACTTTTCTCTTGAGTCTTTGTGTGAGAGAAATAAAAGAAAGATAAGAAAGAAAGAAAAGAATAGAGAAAAAGAAAAGAATAGAGAAGAGAAAGAAAAAGGAAAAGTAAGAAAAGAAGAAAAGAAATTGCAGAAAGAAAGGGGGAGAAACGGATCATTAGTGACCATTTGGCATACGGGGCGGGTGGGGATCAGGTTGGATAGGACCGGACGTGCCGGATGGAATTGGATGGGTCAGATGAGTTGACACGTACATTAGACGTGGACAATCTTGCAAGTCACTAAGCTTGCAATAAGAAATTATGGGTTCCTTTCAAACCATTGAAAAAGTGATTGATGCTTGTTACAGGTTACAACTTCTAAAGCATTGGAGAATTCGCACAATTGGAACCTGTAATAGGGGATCCAAATAAAGTAGATGAATAAGAATAGATCTTCAACCAGAGCAAATAGTTTTTTATATGATTAGAAAATGAGAAAGAAACATTTCTAGAAAGTTCCATTTGAAATTTAAAAATTACTTTCATTTAGATTCTAAGTAGATTTCAAAAGAGTATTTTAAAGACTATTCAGAAATACTTGCAGCTTATGAAGAAGCTGTAGGAGTAGAAGTACTTTAAGCAACGTCTTGAAAACAAGATAGACTTCAAGAGGGAGGAATGTAATCAACGTTTTGTATATCAACTCTTACTAAGATGTATTAACCTAATGATTTAGATTATTTTGATGCTCATATACTTTAAAAGGAGATTTATATATGATTAAATTATTAATTTTTTAAAAAGCTAAATGTTTATCTTTTTTATACAAGGGTGGCCAATGGCTAGAATGCCCTATAATTATATTTGGGTCATTATCGATGAGATATCCAAGAGGATTCAAAAAGTTTAGTCAAGTGGTTAGATTGACTAGAAAGTCCATATGATGATGAATTTTTTACTCAAGTGGTCACATCTACTAGAAGCTTGCATAATGAATGGTTTCAAAAAGCAAAACCATATGCTTATGATAAAAGAAACAAACTATGAACCGGTGAATTTGTACAATTGAGCTCTCTTGAATCCAAATTCGACAATCCCTAAATTTTAGGAGTTTACTAATTTTGAAAGTTATTCAAATAGAAATTTTGTTTGCGTCAAAGGCTTAAGAATTTCGCAAGGAATAATTTTGCTTTCAGTAGTTATCTCAAATTCTTAACCATTTTGAGAGATTTTTATAGTAGAAGGTTTAATAGCTTTTTTCTCTAGAAAATTAACACATGGCATTTAGAATAGGACATGTGTCATTTTGAAGAGACAAGTGTCCCAATTGCTCAGCACTTGTCATTTTCAGCAAACACATGTAGTGAGCCACAATAGCTATGAAAGAAGCAATAGCTATTGTGGCTCACTATAAGCAATAATCAACATCTATTGTATTCTATTGATCAAGAGGAACTCTTATTTCTTATCTTTGAGACATCTTATTCTCATGGAAACCCTAGATAGGACAAGGACAGCCATTAAAGCTTGGTTCAAGCTTGTAACTTCTTGAAGATATTGTCAAATCTTGGCCCTAAGGCTTATCTACGGCAGTAGCAGTTCAAATTTGTGTGGAGATTCAAAGTATTGAAGCCTATTCTTAATCAAGAAGCCATTATGAAGATAGATTTGGGGATAATGGATGAAATGGTTCAATTTTTCATTTTTGAACGTTGAAGAGTGTTGGAGATTACTGAAGATTGAAGCTACATCAACCTTCAAGCTATTGTGGTTTGCTATTGAGTGGCATTGAGCTTTAGCCTTTAAGTCTACATTAAGCTTATGGAAGAGGTATCTACACTTAGTTCTTAAATTTTCTTTTATATCCATCTGCCGAGTCTAATCCAATTGTTTTGAGAGATTAAATAATTAAAATTTTCCTTAATTTAGAGTTGTTTCTTTGTTAGAATTGAGCCTCTAATCAAACCAGTAACCTAAATGGTTTCTTGATTACATCTATGCTTAAGATCTTGATTATAGCTGAGATTTATTGCGCTCATCTTTACTCTTTGCATTGCTTTATCCTTGATAGATCCAAAGTTATAAAGTGGTAAGTAAGCAATTCAGTGAGTCACTCATTGTTGCTGAGGTATTCCCTCTCTCTAATCCACCAAATCTTCCAATTTTCTTGCATATCATCAAAGGCTGAAAGCTTCTTTTCAATCAATGCATTTCATCCTTTTCTTTTAGATTAGAATGCCACTGTAGTAAGACAAAAGAGAGTTGACCCTTCCTTACTAAGGACTCTAAAAGGGTGCAAACTTGGCTTGAGGTGGAACTTTGCACACTCATTAGTAATTCGGATTCTGGGTAGAAAGCCCTATCCACCATTTTATCCCTCACATTGGTACTTGTGTATAGAGGATTGAAAACAAAGCATTGCTGAAGAAACCGAGCAATTTCAGGCTCCTACAGGGATTCGCAAGTTACTACAAGTACTAGACAAGAAATCACAGGTGTTACAAGGATTTACAGGGCATTTGCAGGTAATATATATGTATTGTAGGGTATTTTTAAGCTCCCACAAGTGGAATTTGGTCCCACAGTGTACTGTTGGGTACCTACAGGTCTCACAGGGGTTCCCACAGGGTTTATAGGACTTAAAAACAGGGTATACAAGGTATTTTTACACTAAACAAGGTTTCCATAAGGTTCACGACTGTTCTGGGCAGTCACATTGTTTTGCTTACAGAATTTTTAGTCCTAATTCTAACACAGAACTTGATAGCTCATTTCACAGAGGGTGTTGTACCTTCAATTTGAACCAAAAAGCTTAGTGTTTGGACGTCAGAGTCAAAAGTTATAGCCGTTTTAGTGACTGCAAGTTTAGTAGACAGCACCTATAAATGGCAGACAATAGGGGATAAAGAAAGGCTAATGAGGTCTACAACAACAAATTAGGGACTCAATGGTTGAAAATACTCAAGGGGATCATCAAGAAGAGTCACAAGAGCATGGAGCATATGGTACGCTAAATGCTACTCTTTGCAACCATGAAACCCATCATGTAATTAGACATCGTGAAGTGGTGTCGATAGATCAGATGGTTGAGCAAATGGCCCTCTTTAGTACTCAAACGAAGGAAGCTATTGATCATATGACTCATTCAAACCAAGGAATTTGACTATGTATGTAGAGAGTGTAAGTGATGATGCTAAGTTGCATAAATACATCTATTGGTTAGAAGCAAGCTTATTAGCTGATATAATGGCACAAAAGCTCTGTACTCTTCCAAGCTATTGAATTGGCCGAAGTTATGCTCAAAAGTACAAGAAGCATGTCAATTTTCAGTATTCATCTGGGCAACAAGAAGACACTACAAAGCAAGGACAAAATGACAATAATAATGCAAAGTATGCTTCCTAAACTCACTCATGTCCCTAAAATTCCTACCTACTTATCTTACAATGTTACCAAGCAAGGAGCAACTTTCAAGCCCTCAAATGGTGCTTGAATAGGAAATCAATATGCTAAAGTAAAGTCACCACCTATTGCTACTCCAACTAATGACACGCTAATACAAGGAGCATAAGGAGAAAGGACTTTGTTTTAAGCATGGAGAGAAGTATGCTACAAATCACCTTTCAAAATTCACCTAAAGCAAAGCCAAAAGTTAATAGCATGTTAATTCTTGAAGACCTTGAGCATGAGGCAATCAATGGGAATGATGACATGGATCAGTTCAATGATCTAGCTGATGGTTTTGATGATAGCTTTCCTTTTGATCCGAGCAAATAATTGCTTAGACTAGTACTACTCTTGGAATGATTTCTCTAACTTCAAATATTCTTTGTGAAAGATATTATCTCAATTAGTGGACTCTATTTCATTGCAAGACAACTCTTTGTTTTGGGACAAATTTGATTTTGGTCTAATAGCACAGATGCAAAGGTTATATGGCTGAAAGTGCTTGAAAAGGGCTCCATTTGGAGTAATAGCACGCTTGATTCGAATCAAAAGTTATTGTAGATTTAGCGCAACAAGGTTTGCAGTGGACACACAATGTCTATATCCATGAGTAGTTCTTAATTGAAGAATTTTTACTGGAGTTATCATCTTTATGTTCCACAATGGTTATGCACACATTGTAATTAGTTCTCAGCCCTACACTTCTAGTTCTTCAGAGGATTCTTGAAGATTAGGTTAGTTCTTGTTAGGTCTATGCAGAGTACCCTCTCCATTCCACCATTTGTAATTCCTTGTAATAAGTCCTTCAATTTTTGTTTTGAGGATAAAAGCATCCGAGTGGGGATGATTGGAATGGAGAGGAAAAGGATACCTTTGGTAACGCTGGTGCATCTTGATATATGTGGCAATATCTACATTCTTGAAGGTATCCTCTAAGTACCTATCCTTGTAGAGAGTCCTATTACAATTCCACATTGTAAATCTCAACGTCTGGTAGGTTGTGCACCTATGAGATCTTGGGAACACTAGTGGATGTCACATCCTTGAGCTCTGTGCCTCATTCTGTTGTACTCTTGTATCTCATGTTTATAGTATGGATTCCATTGCCCATTTCTGAGCTGTCTTGTGTGTATGCTTTGTCTTTTGTTCTTGTGTCTTTGTGATCTTGACTCGCATGCTTATTGCTTGTATTCACTGTGCATTCTCACACCTTTTGGCCAAGCTCATGGTGAAAGAACTCACCAAAGCCAGTAGACTTCGAAGTCAAGAGGGGAGGCAAGGTTGTTAGACCCGTTGTGTTAGGAGATTGGAGAGCATTCCTGATTTGGATTTTTGATACTGCCTTGATAACCCTCCCTGATTGATCTGTGTCATTTTTTTGGTAACTGGACATCAAAGATGAGAAGTTGAGATTGACAGGCAGCCTATTATCTGGAATTGGCAGGCTAGGGGCGAGATGGTTTGTAGCTTGGCCAGTATACTCGTATAATCATGTCCAAAAGTTCAAGATTATGTAAAAATTGTGGGTATTTGTATTCAAGTGGGTCTATTCTTCTATCTTTTGCAGCTAAACTGGGTTGGTAAGGTTTAATTACAGCTTTGAACAGAATTTCACCAGAGAGAATTGGATTAAAAAATTTTGAATGACATTTTTATCTGTAATGTTTAATGTAGCAACTTGATGAACTGTGGATACAGCTGTCCATTCTACTTACTATTCTGAACTTCATATCAGGGGAATGGAACCTAAACAATTAGCATTTTCAGCAGCTTTGGGCATAACCTTGGGAGTTTTTCCAATTTGTGGTAGGCTATATTGGAGCTCCTCATATGAGAAGTGAGGCTGTGTGGTTCATGTCTTGAGAATACTGCTAAAGTCTAAAAAAAAAGAAAAGAGTAGTGAGGTCTATATTTCTGTTTCTCAAATCAGCTTTCCCTCTCCAGGAGTGACAGTTTTCCTCTGCGGTTTAGCTGCTGCTGTTCTTGGATCCAGGTGCCATACCCCAACCCTCATGCTGGCAAACTTCATTGCAACTCCAGTAGAGCTGAGGTAAGGCACAACAATTATTGCGATATATAGTCCAGTTAGACTAATCTAATGTGTGTTCAATTTGTTCGTGTCTTGTTTCAGTTTGATTGTACCTTTCTTGCGATTTGGTGAGTGGATGATTGGGAGTGAAGAACAGTTTGAACTGTCTTCCGATGCATTTAAAAAGATCATTACTGGTTCTGCCAGCCAAGATTTGCTGTTTGGGGTTTTCCACGTGGTAAGTAGCACTTTCTTTCAGGGAAATGCCTTTTGTTCCATTTGGAGTTGATAATTATTCTCAATTTCTTTCAGATTCTTGGTTGGGCTGTGATTGCACCTGTCATTCTTGGTGCTCTTTACTGGATACTCATTCCTGTATTTCAATGGGCCACACAGAAGTTTGGTGATCACCATCGACAGTTTTCTAGTCAGAAAGCTGCGATCAGGCTTGGAGAAGTTTCACCCAAAAAAGAGGCTGTGGCATAATCTCGTGTCACTTGTAAACTCTGTATTCTTCACATAACATGCACATTCATCAAGTGTGCTTAACATGCCCATTTGTGATTGTGCGTCTGGATATTCACACTGCCGCTTTACATTTTGCATTCTTCTTTGCTATTGATTGCTTTGTGAACAGGTGTTTGTTTGTTATAACTTGACATGAAACAGTGTGCCTCGTAGGTCTGTTCCTTCCAACAGATGCCTAGCCTAAATTGCCAAGGATGTCAACCTGGGCTCTAGGCAATATTTCAGGCAGTGGTAAATCGTCCCATAAGCTATCCTTGATTATGTGTCTGCTTATAGCCCTGCACTGGAGTGTTTGAGACACGCTTATCAACCTGTGGAAGACCGGTGGCTTAGGTTAATTCCCTCCATACAAAGGTATTAATTTTCTCTCTCCATACAATGTGTACGCCTAAATTGAGAAAGAGATTAGTGAGGTCAAAGGTAAGATGCAATTTTAGCACATTGTTAGCAATCATTTGTATCATGCACAGTCCTCTTGCTTGTGAGATTCGCATGGAGACATAAGAAGCCTTGACATTGTGTTTGCTTGTCATTTCACGTGTTTTCATGGAGGCAACTCTTTCTTGAGTATGCACTTCAGTTTCATTTTTAGTTAGTTTTAGTGTGTTCACACTGGCTTTCTTAGTTATCTAGCTCAATGCGACCCTTTTTTAGTGGTTGGAGGGTGTTTTGACATTCTTGATTTGGGGCGACCAGTTTCCAACTAGCGATTAACTGTTTTAATTGCTTGGGATCAGGTCGACTAGTATTAATGGCCCCAGATTTATGTAGTTGGCCAAGTTTTTAGGCTTTTTGCCCATCTATAGATATTGTCTTCAATGGGTTGATCACATTATCTTGTAAGTTTTATTGTCCATCATTCAATACTTTTGTCATAAGTTTAATTCGTGGCCCTCAGTGACACTTTAGGCTACATGCAAGGAGAACTGATCAGTCCACATTGTTGTATATTCAACATTCTCTTAGAGTTCATTGCAAATTTTCTTCCATTCTCTTATTTCATTGCAATCTTTCTTTTCTCCTCTCTTCGTGTTCATATTCTTCAATTGCACTCTTACATACCCATACTTCAAATGTGTTATGCAAATATGTTGTAGCTAGCATAAACATGTAGTACATACCATCACTGTTATCATTGCTACCATTGCTACTATTGCTATTGCTTCTACTGCTACTACTTACAGGGGCATAACATCGCACAAATGATTTTTAGAGTTATTTCAGGCTGTGGTACTACTAGAAATCTTACAAAATCTTATAGCATTTGAAGAACATTCAATGTAGAATTAGATGCCTAACTAAATCTTATGTAGGTTATATAAATCTTTAAATATGCTCTATTTTTTGGAATATAAACAAGATGTCCCATATGATCTTCTAAAAAACAAGTAAGTTTGTAAGTGCTAGGATAGTTGTGCACTCTAAAATTGAGTCCCATTTGCAAGTTATGAAGGTCTATATGCATTGTAATGGGTAAGGCAAGTGGGTACAAACAATTGCCCATGTATATTGTATACATTTGAAGTTCGAAAAATGAAAAGAAAATCCTTGATTATGCAAATATGGGGGAGCTCTTCTTCTCTCCTCTTATCTTCCTTCTCAACTCCATAGCTTGAGAGAGTGAGGTAGAGATGATGAGCAAGAGTAAGTGGAATAGGGATATACTACTATCATTCTTGCTTTCCCCCTTCTCTTCTTCTTCTACTCCTACTATTATTGTTGTTGCTCTTGTTGTTTCTTCTTCTTCTTCTTTTTTCCTTGAATTAAGTGAGCATTGAGACTTCACCTTCAAAATCTAGAGTACAATGAAGGAGAGATATGAATAAACTTCTCACATTCTTTTTAAGGGAGAAGTAGAGTCCAAAAGGGTTGGACCATTAGTCTTGGCATCAACAATTCCCATAATCTCATAGTCAAAATCCTTAGCAAGGAGAAGAAGGTTGATTATGGAATATGTGTCCAAAACCTTAGGTTGGTTTAAAAGTAGACCAAATAACTAACAACATTTGAAGTCAATGGCATAGGCATACGTGAGATTTTGTGAAGCCAAAAAAGGCAATAACCTCATAGTCGGAATGCTAAGCAAGGAAAAGACGGTTCAGTATGGAATGTGTCCAAAACCTTAGGTTGGTTCAAAAGTAGACCAAATAACTAACAACATTTGAAGTCAAGGGCATAGGCATACATGAGATTCTGTGAAGCCATAATAAGCAATTCAAGCCTAAGTGTAGGAATCCAAATGGCATCTTTAATGAAGTCGCACATGTTGATGACCTACACAAAAAGAAGAGTAGGGACAAGGCATGGTAGCTATTGGCACAAGCCAAAGTGATTTGATAGTTAAGAATCTTTGATCTTCCAAGAGATGGCAGCCCTTAAACAAGGTAAGGAATTGGTGATATTAGTGGAGAACCTTGAGCTAGGAGCCAGTTCAAATGAAATGTCGAATGCGTACATTGTGGTGGCAACCACTTGCCATTTGAATGACCTAAGATTGGCAAGTAAGGATTTGCACTAATTGTGGTGTATATGGATATGATACTAGAGCTTGTTGAGCTTGTAGATGCTTATGTTACTTAGCCAACCTATATATTGTAAATAGGTTTGGCATTTATGGTAGAGGAGCCCCCTTAGCTTTAATAGACCTACCCGAATAGAGTCCTAATACAACTTTCAAGGTCAATAGGCCCTTGCGTAACATATCATCCAAGCAATGTACATATCCGTTATGTTGGAGGAACCATGTACAAACAGACATACAAGAACCCTTATGTGTCTTAGGATGAAGGCAATATATCTTAGCAATTTCTCTTTTCAAATGCCTTGAAAAATGTATTGTAATTTTGTGACAGTCCTCAACTTGAGAGAGAACTTATCATGTAGTTTAATATACTCTTTTATAAAATGGGTTTAGACTATCAAAACTTAGTTTTGTGGTCAAAAGTTTTGAACCTTAGGTAATTATTATGATTTTGGGAGCCAGAAATGGTCTATTTTGTGCCAAATTTTCTTAGAAACTCGGTCGAGCTTAGAAAGGAAAATGCAAGTTTGGTAATTTTGAGTTTTGGTGTTTTGGAGAGCTACTTAAGGTTGTAAGTTTGTAATGCATTTGTTTAGGTTAACACCCTTTCTCAAGCCCCAAATTGGAATCCAAGAGGGATTGTAAAACATAGCTCAATTGAAAATACTTTGAGGTGTCTCACCCCAAAGTAGTTATTTGTGCCCATGGGGTAAAAGAAGGGATGGTGGATCCAACATAAAAAAATAGAAAGCCACCAAAACCACTCGTCTTGGGTGTCGATGATGATGAAGAAATTATGGAAGTATGTGCTATATGCTGCCATAGAGTTTCGGAATACTACCATAGGGATTGCCATGTAAGTTGGAGTGAATATGGTGGATCCAAGTTGACCACTCTTTGATGAAGAAAAAGGGATAAATGTGCACAAATGTATGCTTACAAAAATACAATGCCAATGCATGGGGTAATGTAAAGTGTCATGCTCAAGTAGAATGTTATGCAATGGTGCCGCTTGGATGATGACATTATAGGGTAATTGTTCACTTGCACAAGTGCCCTTTTACAATCATGATCATCAAGATGCAAATGGATGATGATATAGAGTACATATGCCATTGAAAAAATGGTGACCAAAATTCTATAAGCATCAAAAGAATCCATCCTCTCTTGCCACCAAACAGTGGAAAGGAAAGCTATTGGGATCCCCTCTCCTAGTATTCTCAAGTAAAAGGGGAAGGAGCACCCATGTAGGTGGGTGGAAGCAAGTGTTAGGTTTGATGGCTTAGTGAAATTGTTTGCATAATTGTGTAATGATGATACGAACTCTAGTTGTATGGTGCCTAGCTCCACTTGCTCTTTGGTGACATATACATACCAACAACCTCTTTAGGTACATGGCTTCTTTGGTGCCTTTATAAAGAGCTCAATACTCAACCTTGATAGCGGAGGTAGCCCCTGTCTCTTGTTTGTCTGAGCCCATAATAAAAAGTTTATCTACATAAAGTAGCAGATAGCTAACCCCCTCTAAATTGTGTTTGACATGTACCTTTAGGTCGTAAGGGGTAGAATGATAGTCATGACTTCTATGGAACTCTGAAACCAATATTTGTGTGCTTGCTCTAGCTTGTAAAGAGCTTATGCAAGTGAAAGACATTGTCTTTATGGTGTAGAAGAGAAAATCTAGGAGGTTCCTCCACAAACTTTTGCTTCAAATAACCATTTAGAAAGACACTTTAATATCTACTTGATGGATTGACCATTCACGATGAGCAGGTAGTAGCGCTACCAATAGATAAAATGAAGTCAACCAACGAAGTCAACACAAAGGCTTATTCACAATCAATTCCTTGCTTCTATTAAAACCCTTGTACTACTAGGCAAGCCATGTACTTATCCAAAGGTTCCATCAACTTTCAATTTGGTTCTAAAGATATACATTACCCCAAAGTCCTTGTGGCTTGAACGATCCACCAAAGCCCAAGATCCATTTTGATCAATGCTCTCAAGCTCCTTTTCCATGGCTTCTCAACATTGAGGATGCTTCTTCAAAGTCTCTTGCAAACTATTTGGCTCAAAGTGCACTATATCATCTATCATAAAGACAGACACAAAGATGTAGTAGGTACAAGCCGAGTAGATCTTTTGGGTCTCTCTAAGATGGTATTTGGTGGAAGTATCCCCGATCCTGCATGGATTACTAGTACCAGTGAGGTAATAGGACCCTAGGAGAGGTCCTAAGAGCTGACGTCTCTATATAAGTAGGTCAAGAGCAAGAATGATAGTTGCTAAAAATAAATTTAATGTAAAATAGATGGTTTTGTTGATGTATTATGTAAATATTTTTCATAAAAATTAATACAAAATAATGAGAATACCATATTTGTTGATGCAAAGAAGGATTTAGGACTGGAACAAATTGGGACAATTTGGATGTGTTTTTTTAGAGTTTGCAAATTATAAGTGATAAATGGTGAGTACGGGATGATAATTTTTATAAGAGATGGTGGACATTTTAAGTTGGAAGGAGACGGAATAGAATTTAGCAAGTATGTATAAAATTTGGGTGAAAGAACCTTGGCCATGATCAAAATTAGGTTGAAGATGTGCAAAGGTGCAAAAGGGAACTAGTCTGAGTGTAAAAAAAGCAAGTTTGAATAGTGGACAATCAAGAAGTTGGTTTGGAGATGCCATGAGAAGGGAGAGAAGTTGACTAATAAGTAAGAAAGAGAGAGAAAACATGGCACCATCTTCTTGAAGGGACTTGAATGATTGGGACAACGAATAATGCATTGTTTAGCATAAGACATCAAGCAATCTATGCCACTTTCTCATCTCTTTCTCTTGATTCCACTCTTGAAGCCATGCGTGGAACATAGAAGAGAAAAATCATAGTAGGATCAACGAAAGATTAGTGGATATTTGCATCAATTATTAGAGATTACAGAACTGAAGAAATTTAGCATAAAGGAGGAGGAGAAGAGATATGTATAATCAAATATGGCATATGACTCGCTTACCATCAATTATCCATATATCTTATTTGTAGTGGGATTTGAAAGAAAAGTATGTGTTTGATTGAGAAATACTAATGTAATAAGTGTTTTTTTGATGTTTGGAATTGCAAGGATTGAAACGAACTTGATTTGTTGCATTTTAAGGGTCTAAATGAAAGGGAAATGGTGAGAAATAGTCTAAAACATTATACTTTTAGGCATTAATTAGTGAGAACTAAAATATATCTATATTGTTAATAGATACAACATTAAATAAAAATTAGGATACATTGAAATGAATCTAGAAACCATATTGCTATAGTGATCATGCATATGTTAAGAGATATACATGTTTTAGTGTTAAAAGTGATAGTTTTAAGCGTTAAACAGGGACAATAAAAAATTAGTAAAAAGGGATTAAAGGTGAAATATTAAAAAAGTGTCATATTATCTTTAGAGGGATTCACTCAAGAATTTTGTGCCATATTTGAAATTTTGATATAAAGTTGTATAATTTCTAAGGGTAATAATGAGTGTTTGGGTGTTTTTGGAGCTTAATTACTGAATATTAAGAGATAAAAATACAATTTAAGGATGAAAATTTGAATGGCTATTATATTAATCATGGGGATACTCCATTTTTAAGGATTTCAATTTATGTGCTTCAAAATAATTATTAGGAATATTTTGAATTTTTGGACAACAATTAAGAAAGTAATAAATAAAATAAAGAGGGCATGTTTGAAACATAGAAACTATTCTTCATTTGTTGGGTAGAATGTGCTGATGAAATTTCATGGGATTTAGAACTCATTTGGAGGTAGTTTGTTTGTCAAATAGGGGTTTAGGTTGAAACAATAATTAATGCTTATTAAGTTAGAGTATTAGTGAAAGTTATAGTTGGGATAATGTTCTCATATTAGAGTGCATATTTGGTTTCAAGAATTGGAGTTAGAATATTAGTAGTTTTAGCTCAAATTGGAGAGTTAATTAGTGAGACTTAAGGTCTTTTGATTGAAATATCAGGGAATATGGAATTTGGACTACTAATCATAAGCAAGGGTACCGTTTAGATGGTTAATTTATGGCCAATATGACTATATTAGCTGAACTTTCATCCTTAATTAATATAATGTCTTTAGATTTAGTCATATTGCTTACATATTTGGGAGACTTTTAGGAGATTATCATTTTTTAGTGAATTTTCTTGGGAGAGCAATCATATTACTTAAGGAGAAGAGGGGCTGATCTAGGATAATGTTACACTAAGTTAGACATAAAGCAACACAATCAAATTATTAATGATGGAGATGTCATTGTAATTAAGGAATTAAAATAGATGAGACATCTATAAGAACTCTAAGTTACTTAAACAAATCTCTTCAACAAATCAACATTCTTGAAAGGGATCACATAATAAACTGCCACAAGGATGGTAAAAGTAATATTAGAATTCTACACCTACTTGACCTAGTCATGTGACTTTAGCAATCTAGCAGGTCAACTAGAACCATATACGTGATCAAAGTACGAGTCTGATGACCCACTTTGATGTAGCCTTCTTATGATGATTCTTTCCCAAGTTGCCAAAAAATGTTCAAAGACTTATTTTGAATAAGGCTAGGGACACCAATTTGGCAAAATAGGGGACAACATTTTGGGCCCTAGTTACTTAGAACAAATTTCCAATGGAATTGAATGTATCAAGATGAAGCATTAGGAATTATCTTGTTAGTAGCCCATTTTAGATTAGTGGATGACATTGATCTTTATACAATTAGCATAAAAGACCATTACAATTGGTTTACTAGGGAAGTCTATAAGATTTTTAGATGAATATATTGACTAGACATCTATCCGTGGGTAATGATATCTAAGGGTATGAAGCTAACTTTAGATACTAGGAAAGCAAGAGAAGTGGTTGAAATACTCTACTTGATAGAGAAGTTGTGAGATGATGTACCATAAGGTACACAAGACAAGGAACTACTACATAATCTTATTAAGCTACATTCATATAAATGAGGGAGTCATTAGTAGTGGACGGTGTGGAATGTGTAAGCAGTTAGTGAGAATAATAGTAAAAGTCAAAAAACTCGAATGAGATGAGAGAACAAGAAGAAGGTTGGAAAGGAAAGTTGAGCAAATAGTGGATGAGTTAAAGAAAATGAATCTTGAATTGCAAAATTCTTTGCGAGGTGGTTTAAACGTGTCATTGTTAGAAAAAAGAAAAGTCACTGGATAGGCGTGTACTGCAGATATTGAATCATCGAATCATGATTGGGAGAAACAAGCAAGAAGCTCAGAGGGAACGAGTGGAACAAATAAGGGTACCTCCAAGAAGAAGACAAATGCGAGTGAAGAAGGTGATGACAATTGTTATGCTCTATGACCTCAAAGTTGGGATCATTGGACACATCCTTATTATTTCAGGGATTTTTCCTTAGGAAGCATGTGGCTATCTCTCACCTAGCCCACTTATATGCTTGAATAAATCTAAACAACTTATCACGAAGTAAAGAATGCACTTACCAATACTTAGCATGTTATAGTCCTTGACATCAGCAAGTCACAATCCATGATTCACATGTGCACCTTCCACTCTCAACCTTTCTTCCTTTGTTTCCCACATATTCAATGAGGAGTTTGATGAGATGAAGAGAAGAAGAGGGTTTCGTGTTACACATCCCTCACATTCTCAACTTCACATACTCTTGCTTGCACTCACAACTCACCAAGAGGATGGGATGGAGAAGAAGGGGAAAAAAATGCAAAGAGCTTCTCATCACCATGTTTCTCACTCCACACACATAAACTCCCTCTCCTTCACTCTCACTCAAAGATAATACAGTAGCAAGAAAGCTAGAAAGCAAAGTTTGCACACACATCAATAGCTTCTATTATTTTTCATATCTTTTATACATGACCTTTACAATTAAGATTTTCCCATCCCCCTTAGGCATCCGACCTCTTTTTCTGGCTACATGATTGGCCATCCCTTATTAATGATTTTTCCAAGGTAAAAATAGAATAGAACTTCCTTCTTTTTGCCTTAGAAGTCTAATGCTAAGAATATAAATTGCATAGTCTCTCGGATCTACAAAAATAATAATGCAAGTAATGCAACCACTTTGTGATTTTCAATCTCTTTTCAATATAATAATGCCATCACTTTTGCACATTGCCGATGATGATGCAAAAATATGATTTGGATTCCTATTGCACTTTTGCATGATTTAGCAACTATTGCTTTTGTGTGTTGCTTCATGTGGTTAACATTACCCCCCTTCTAGACGAGTGCTAGTCCCATGGCATTCACCACATTGGAGGTGGCATGCTCTAGCTTGCACCAAAGACATGGTTGCTAGGAATAATAATGTGTTGTCCTTGGAGTCTGTATGGTGTTTGTTGATGGAGAATGCTTTCGAGTACTTAGTAAGTTGTGATTAGAATAGTGGTAGGTGGAAAGACTATTGAACTTTATTACATCCTTGGGATTCTTCATGGTAAGTTCCAATGGTGGGTTGAAGGATGGGAAGCATTGGTTCGAAGTTTATAGAAGCTTTCCTCGCAATCTTCAATACCTACGTCCCTTTCAATCTCTCCCTAAGAGACAATGCTAGTCTTATTTTCATGCACAATACATATGATGTTGGTTTGGGAGATGGGCTGAAATCCCCAAGCAAGATTGGAGTGTTGTTTGACACTTGAGGATCCAAAAAGTGCATAGGTTAAGTATTAGGTGAGTACACATGCATACTTAGGTACTACTTAGCTAGAAGATTACTCCACTAACTCTTCATAGTTGTGTAGTCGATGAATTAAGGGAACTCGATAAGTGGACAAGGTTGTTGGTGTTGTAGAAAGTCATACTTGAAGAAGATTATGGGAGACACCATTAGCCTATTGGAAAGGTCATCATGTCATAGTTGAATAATTTTGAGGACCAGAGTCTCTAATAGTTGTAGTTTCTTGTGGCCATTGGAGGGAATGATTTCCTTTTCAAGTGCATGTTTACCTTTCTTGTCATTGATTGTAATGACAATAAAATGAATGAGGGATATAAAGGAAAAAGTGCTAGTGATTCAAGGTGATAGGTCTAACCATGGGTGAGATAGGCTCCCTATCTATGTGTTGCCCTTGATATGCCCTAATCAATTATGGGGAGAATTGGAAGGAGGACGAGGAGGTTAGGCCAGAGCACCATGACCAAGGCCACTAGATGTTACTAGCTTGAGGACCCCTACATGCGGTGATGTGATCATGAGTGCTTATTTGTTTCTTTATTTTCTTTTCTATATTTTTTTTGAATAAATCAAGCTATATAAGTGCCATACAACGAGGCTTTCAGCCTTACAAAGGGGATAAGAGATTTTTAGGGTTTGGGAAGCTAATAGTTACTATACATTGATAAAATACTTTGCACAAATGATTGAGACACGAATCTCGGTATTGGAGAACTTGTTATCAAGGCCATAGTTTGAGAGATGATTAATCTTTTTGTAGACTTATTGTACTACCAACTAGGGTTGTAGAGGAGTCGTGATAGCAACATGAGTAGATCTTACTTGATAAGGTGCAAGTGGTTTCTAACTAGACTAGTGACTAGGTTATGGTATTGCTTGTCTGCTTCTATTGTCTCCTTGTGTTAGCCATGAAATGAACAAGGTGGGAAAGATGGAAAATCTAAAGCAGAAGACAAGGCCAAGGCAAAAGTGAAACAGAAGACGAAGGCGCACCAAGAAGAATCTGGAAACACAAGAAGTGCAGAAAAGTCCTAAATCAAGGAAAAAGGTGCATGAGGAAAAGCGCAAGTCTATATTGTTTTAAAAAAGCGCAAGGCATGCCATGGTTTAATTTAAGAGTTCCCGGCTCTCATCCGTGCAATTTGTAAAGGTAGATGGGCGGAAGGAAGGAAGCTAAGAAGATAGGACAAGGGGAAAAAGGGCTTAGGCCACGACCAGCCATGTAAAAAAGGGGATAAGGGGATGATCTCCCAAAAGGGATTTAGGGTTTTGTATATAAAGTTGAAAAGTGAATGAGAAGCTCATTCTTGTGTGTGGCCAAAAGTGGCTCTCCTCTTCTTCTTCTTCTGCTTCTTGTTCTTGCTTGCTTGAGCTTGTGCTTGTGCTTGAGAGAGGGAGTGTGAGAGTGTGTGAGGGTGAGGGACCGGGGAGGAGAAGCTCTCCATCTTCTCCTCTCTTCTTCTCTCATCTTCTCTTCTCTTGTCTTGCTCGTGGCAATGGAGCTTGGAGCGTGGAGCTTTTTGAGAATGGAGCTTGCTTGAAGCTTGCACTTGCATTGTGGAGCTACCGGAGTGCGCGGGAGAGGAGGTAACTCGACCGGCATGGAGGTAAGCTCACTATACTCATGGATAGGTAGCGCGTCGGCTATGTGAGAGGTAGCCATTAGTGCTCGGCTTGGAATGCTTGAAGCAATAAGCGGTCCGTGGGTCTTGGCGGTTGAGCGAAAGCCCCCACATTTTGGTTCCATTGTCGGGACCAACGCATTTAAGCCTTGAGCGCTTGCGTGCTTCGAATCGAGCATCAAAGTAAGGGTTTTCCTCGAACCGGTGCTTGAGGTTGATAGGTAGGAAACGAGGGAGTTTGAAGAAGTATTTGATCTCCTTAGCAAGTAGGTTTTTGGTTTTTGGATTTGGAAAATCATGATGGAGTAGTGTAGGTATTTTCCTTATGATTTTTTCTTGCATTTAGGAAGGATAGGAGCAAAACATCGGAGCAAATAGTAGGGTTTTCTGTTGTTGTATAATAGGCTGAAACATGGAAAAGAAGGGCATAAAATGAAAATTTGGGCTAAATGTTGGTGAAGGGAGCAAAACTAAGGTGAGTGCAGGCCTAGGCAGGGTGATAAGGGGCTAGGAGTGGCAAGGAAAGCCACATTTTGCATTGCAGGGTTTCAGGAGAGGAGGAGAGAGGGAGAAAGCTTCATCGCGTGAATCTCCGCTTCGATCTGGCCATCCAGGAGTTATTTGCCCAGCCCAAGTAATTCCACACCTTCCCCTACATGAGTAGGTTGAATCTGGAGGTGCTCGACCAGTAGGAAGGCCTCCATTGCTCAGCATGACGAATTTTTTGAAGTCAGCCAAAAAAATGCATTGCACTCGACCCGTCCGAGTGATGGCAGTTCTGGGCCAAGTCCTAGAATCGGCCCTCGGACCACTCGGCCATCGGCTCTTGGACCATTCGGCCATTTGGCCCACCACATTTGGATGCCTTTCACTCGTATCGTTTGAGTGAAGCATTCGGACCAACTTGTTATTCGGTCCTCGGCCTTGCCGACTCAGCCCAACCCCACACGGATGAGTTGACATTCAGCCCGCTGACCGAATTCACCACTCGGCGGTCCACGACTCGGCCCACCTGACTCAGCCCTTGGTCCACTTAGCCACTCGGCCCTCGGACAACCACACTCGGACTGGCCGAATTTGACACTCGGCCTAGTACACTTGACCCTTGGATGGGGCCGAATCGGGCATTCGGCCCTTGCAATTTGGACTTGTTGGGCCGAATTTGGATTTGTTCAAAATTTAACCTGTAGACCCTGAAACTAACCGAGAGACTATATAGAGTCAAAACCATATCATGGATCCATCACTGGGCTGAAATTTAGAGCAAGTAGCTCAAAGTTTGGCTATGGGTCCTTCAAATCGTGCATGGGTTACCATAACGGCCCTGCGGGCCAAGGGGGGACTGCCCCCCTGGACCCCCGCAGAGGGGGCTCTACCCCCTCTGCACCTCCCCCGAGTAGGTTGGAGAGAAAACATGCACCGTGGCAGTCCTCCAAATTAGATCATAGTGTAGTAATGGCTCTACACAAGCATGGATTCTCACTTGCAAAGGAGCAATCAAATGCCCATACCCGAACAAAGACAAACAAATACCCTAGAACCTCAATGGGCCAATCTAGCCTACAAGGGCAAAAATGCCATACTACAAAAACACATATATATTGCATTCGTACTGTATCTAGTCAAAGCGGAAAGCAACAACATCAAGCTATAACTGCGAGGGTGACTAGATATGATAGTCCTGACGATAGATGCACCTTGAATAGCATTGCACAAATGATCCAAGACATTAGTGGAGAATCCACATCTGGTCGTGCAGTTGGGGATCCAATGGCATTTGTCAGAAGGCTTAAATTTATAAGTCAAGACCCGGAAGATGAAGACATAGTATTGCCTGCTTATCATAGGGTCAAACTCACCGCAAAAAGAGAGTACACTATCGATGCTCTGATTTGATGAAGGAGTAGGTTTTAATATCTTGACCTATGAAGCAGAGACCCTACTAGGCCAACCAGAGCTCACACTGACTAATGCAACTCTTAGCCCTTACGGGGGACACCCACAAGCACTCATAGGGAAGTGCAAAATCCTTGCGACAATTGAAACTAAAAGCTTGCCTACCCTATTTCATGTTCCTCCAAATAGTGCTAATTGTGGGAATGAAACCCTCCTAGGAAGACCCTTCAAAAGGGCAACCAAGTGTGAGGCCGACCATGTAGCACAGAGGATACACCTGACACTACTGGGTGTGAGGATAGTCACAACCTTTAGCACGGGTGACCTCATCGAATCTCAAGGAAAAGGCAAGGAAGGTGCTGACATAATAGTCAAGCCTGCTAACGACGAGAGCAAGGACTTGTTGGAAGAGTTGATACAAGCACATGTTGAACAACGATAACCAGTGAGTGAGGCCATGCCTGAAACAAGAAGGTCAGGAGACAATGCCAAGGACGGGCTTTGGACTTACAAATATCATAGAAGACCCCAAAAGAAGCCCAAGCCTTATAGATGAAGGCATCAATGGAGGGTCAACACAACGCCGCGATGGATATCCAAAGTGTTGCTACACGTGCTCAAGGGTATTACGTAGGTAACCGATGGATTTGGGTGCCAAAACCCCTTGCTAAACCTCCTCTATCGACATAAGGTTTTTTTTAAAGAGAAAAGAAGCATAGGAGGAGATCTAAATGAAAAACCAAGTCTCGAGTCAAAAACATTGGAGTGACCGAGCCCCTCATGGTCGAAATCAAGAAACCAAACGGGACTAATCAGAGTGTAGATCCTTAGCCGGAGAGCATATGCAACCCTAGCGTTGACCAATCTTGCTCATCTATGCCTGAGCCCCTAGCTACGCTAAAGCCGAGGGAAACTCCTAGAACCTTGGATGAGATAGCAACCGAACAAGCCCTCGCTGAACATAGAAATGTCGCAGAATGCTTAACTGAGTTGGATGCTAAGCTCAAAGTGTTCGCACGTGTCTATGTCCTGGCAGACATGGGCGCGTTCCCTAAGGAGCAGCTTGAAGAATACTTGTCATTTCCCCCATCTTGGGAAGAGCAATAACATCTTGACGAGCACTATGACAGGCTCCTGCATGAACGCATGCAACTCACCTCTAACGAGGAAGCCGATGAACTATGCTTAACTGTAACATTCAATGATGTGCTCTGCCAATCAAATCTCTTAGAGATAGAGCAACTAAAGTGACAATCAGAGGGTTGAAGTCAATTTGAAAAATGTTGGTTTGAAAACCATGTTGTAATGGCCGAACTAGGAGCCCAAATTATGACAGTCTCAAAGGAGTAATTGGCCAAATGGCGGTCTCAAAGAGACCCAACCTATGTGACACAAACTTCCTTTCAAGTGCTAACTGCCATTAGGGGTACAGCCTTAGCTGGAACTAGCCAAGAGAACTCTCTGGCCGATAAGGTTCTCACTGAGGAGGAGTTATACTCAAATAAGGTGCTATGCCACTCGATGTTGCAAAATATCTATCATTATTGAATAAGCTGTCATGAGTACTGGATGCATGTGCCACACTCTAATACAATTTGGAGTTCTACAATTGGTTTTTATCCTCGTGAAGTCACATGGATTCGTAAATATGTACATAAATAAACAATGAATTTTGTGACCTTGTATAGATAATATCAACACACACAAGCAATGATAGTCAAGCACAGAGAGAAGAGTTGGGTTTGACAGGATGAGCTCCTTAGGTCCTCCTCTCACCACACTTTTAGAAGTTGTGTGAACACTCCCACCTCCAGGTGGAGGGCATGCAACCCTCATTACCGCCATAGGAAGCCGTGACCAATATCTCTGATGGTGTAGACGGGGCACCGTCCCCTTCTATACACCCTTCCCCTTTCCGGTCTATCCTTTTAGGGATGAGTCCTGCCCCACTCCATGACAACCAGTCCACGCAACTTAGCATAAGCCAAGATCTGCTAATGACTGGAGGCAAAACAAACATCATCATGGGGGCCGCCCCTTTACAACAAACACTGCATCGTGCACCTCTCCTCTCGTCATATGCACTGGATAACCCACTGTATAATCCCTTCCATGCGAATAGTTTTATCCTGCCTCAGGGCCTAATCCTTGGTTCGCATTTTGTAGGTCTCCCTATGGTAGCTGACATGGAGCACCCAGTACAACTGGCTTGCAAGGACGTTATTCACCGTTGGAGGGAGCATGCAGTACAAGCTCCTCCGCCAGAACGCTACGTACCTACTCTTAAAAGGTATGCAAAGGCCCCAAGTGACACCGCCCCAGATGTAGGCCAAAAACTCCCCAGGCTAGGGGAACAGAAGCTCAAGGGAATGCTCGGGGAGTGGCAACCCCGACTGTGCAGGCCCTTCCCAAAAGCTTGGGCCCTAGGTGCTCCAAAGAAGAGAGGGCAGATCGAGACAAGTAGGAATTTGATGCATTGTTCAAAGGCATTCTGGAAATGGTGGTGGCCAGGGACTACACCATTCAGGTCCCGGCTGACATCTTCCCCGCCCAGGCTCATAGGAGTCCCTCACCAGTAGAGCCTCAGTCGCCTGACCACCCGGACTCACCCCGCCTCGTACAAATGGAGTAGCCCCATGTTGTATAAAAGGCTTATCAAATACTACTTGGCCATGACTTTTTGTCTCTAAACGGTTAAGTGCTGACAAGTTCCCTAATTGTACAAACTTTTCATATCTGTGTTTAATATATATCACGGATTTAGCAAAAGAAAAATATAATCAAGCACAGGGGATAATTATCTAAGTCAACACCATGGAATTCAGATAAGTGATGTCTCCTAGCGTTGCTCTGGTTTATTTTAGTTGCGGCATGTGCCGTGCATGTACTCTCATGAAGTGATAAGTGGATGCAAGATGACGCAAGTCTTTGTGTGAAAGTGTTCAATACCCAAGACACCACAAGACCACCAACCCCACGAAGAGCTGCGACAAAGCCACACTGTCGAAAGAGAAAATCACCCTTGCCAATTACCCACATTGCATGGCCCAAAGTATGATCATAAACACTTTCTCTTTTTGGGTTACACTTTACACCGGGCACTCACGACAGCTGTTACCTCAATTGTACCAACATCGCACGTTCCTAAGAGGGTTGCAAAATCTCAAGTGTATCTCCCCATCTCAACAATTGCTTCTCCAACAACGAGGCTAAGACACAATCATCGTTGTAATATCCATTTCCTGAGCCTTCTAAGCTTGACATTTCCCAACCCATTGAAAGGTTGATAGCCCCAACATATTGCAATGATTGTACTCAGGAAAGTGGCAAAAAAAAAGAGAGAACAAGAAAAAGAAAATAAAAAGGAAAAAAAAAGAAAAAGAAAAGAAAAAGGAAAGAAAAAGAACAACAAAAAGAAAAGAGACGAAAAGATAAGAAGCACCCACAATCAGGCACATCACCTAGGGGTCCTCAAATTAGGTACGTCCCCAGTGACCTTGGTCGGCTGGCTCTGTAACTAGTCCCCTAGCCCTTTAGCATCACCCACAATTGTTTAGGGCACATCAAGGGCAGGACATACCTAGGGAGCTTGTCTCGCCTATGGTTAGACCTGTCACCTTGACCCATTCGCACGATTCCTTCTTGCACTCTGCCTTAATACCATTGCAATCAATCGTGGTAAGCACCGCATGAATGGCCATGAAAAGTACACTATCCTCATCATGCAAGTCCAATAGCTACCAGCTATACCGAAAGTGCGGTGTTCCTGTGTTCAATTATGCTACCTCGTGCAGTCACAACACAAAGGATGTCTCATACACCTTCACGTGTATTTCTTCTCAACATGGACAACTTTGCTTCATCCACACGTCGTTCTAGAAACTAGCCTGCGGTCCTCTAACTACATAATATCTAAGTATGCACGAGCACTCACATATTATTTGCACCAAACTATATACATAGTTTGGATCCTCAAGTGCATGACAATACTCTCTGCTTGCTTAGAGTTCGACCTGTCTCCCAAACTAATTGAACTACATCTTGTGCACGATAAAGAAGACTAGCACTACCCCTAGGGAGAGACCACATATGAGAGGTTTTCAATTGTAGGTACTGAAGACTTCAATGAAAGTATCGTTCTCTCTTTATCGACACCCAACTCTGAATTCTTATCCTTTATCATCCTGCAAGCCTGCCAAGAATCATCATGTGTAGAATCCCCAACAAACCAACACTTGTACTGGCCATCAATGCAATCCCCAACAAACAATAGCTCTACCACCAAATCCAACAATCTTACTACCAGCCACCTAGGCCACTAACATGCCCCTAACGACCTTCCTCCACACCACCACCAACACTCCTCCATGGCAACCACCACAGATGTCCCTTCCACCCACGTCTTTAGTGCATGCCAAAGCCTGCTACCTACGACTGTAAGTGCCATGGGACTAGCACTCGTCTAGGAGGGGGTAATGTTAACCCTCAAATGAACAAGGTGGAAAACATGGAAAATCTAAAGCAGAAGACAAGGCCAAGGCAAAAGTGAAACAGAAGACAAAGGCGTGCCAAGAAGAATCTGGAAACACAAGAAGTGCAGAAAAGTCCTAAATCAAGAAAAAAGGCGCATGAAAAAAAGTGCAAGTGTATACTGTTTTAAAAAAGCGCAAGGCACACCATGGTTTAATTTAAGAGTGCCAGGCTCTCATCTGTGCAATTTGTAAAGGTAGATGGGCGGTAGGAAGGAAGCTAGGAAGATAGGAGGACAAGGGGAAAAAGGGATCTGGCCATGTAAAAAAGGGGATAAGGGGATGACCGCCCAAAAGGGATTTAGGGTTTTGTATATAAAGTTGAAAAGTGAATGAGAAGCTCATTCTTGTGTGTGGCCAAAAGTGGCTCTCCTCTTCTTTTTCTTCTTGTTCTTGTTCTTGCTTGCTTGAGCTTGTGCTTGAGAAAGGGAGTGTGAGAGTGTGAGGGAGTGAGTGTGTGAGGGTGAGGGACTGGGGAGGAGAAGCTCTCCATCTTCTCCTCTCTTTTTCTCTTCTCTTCTCTTTTCTTGTCTTGCTCACAGCAATGGAGCTTGGAGCGTGGAGCTTTTTGAGGATGGAGCTTTCTTGAAGCTTGCACTCGGATCGTGGAGCTACCGGAGTGCGCGGGAGAGGAGGTAACTCGACCGGCATGGAGGTAAGCTCACTACACCTGTAGATATGGATGGCACGTTGGCTATGTGAGAGGTAGCCATTAGTGCTCAGCTTGAAACACTTGAAACAATAAGTGGTCTGTGGGTCTTGGCAGTTGAGAAAAAGCTCCCACACCTTGTCTTCATGAGTAGCATAAGCAATCTTGTTAGGACTTGGAAGTTTTGTTAGTTTATATTGAGAAGATGGCCTCTTGGAGATTTCCAATATTACATCGTCATTGGTCTTAGAGAGAGATCATTGGTTCTTAAGAGTGTCCTTCATTGTCATTTGTATACTCTTCTATTTAAGTTGGGTAGTTGCACTAGGCTGTTGCTATTGATTCTCTTCCTTTTGCATAGGTGATGATGGGGCTTTCACTTTGGGAGACTTCAGACATCCTTTTCTTGGTTGTGTGTGCATGTGCACATGTGCATGGGGATGTGTTACTTTTTATCTCTTCGTGTTGTGGGTTGTGTGCCTAATGAGTCTACAAAAAGTGCATGGATGCACATGCATGTGTGTACTAGTATACATGCATTACCTTAAGTGCAACACATTTGAGTATGTAGGGATGGTGTGCAATGGTTAGCATTACTGTGTAGGAACACATTCTAAGTCACATGTGTAGGGATCATTTTGCACTGGGGTAGTGCACTCAAGTCGTGTACTAGTGCACTAGTTTAGTGAATGTGCACTAGGGTGTTATGATGTGGTGGTTAGGTATACTAGTGCACAACAAGCGTGCATTAGGGCTTGCATGTAAGAGGGGTATGAAACTATAGTGTGTGATTATATAGGGAACTAGTACAATGTGCTTATGGATTGTGTGCTAGTGCCTATGCACCGTGCATGTGCACTATGTACTAAAATGAGTAATGAGAACTAGGGTAAATTAGGGTGGATACATATAGTGAACTATGTGCATTGTAAGTCTGGGCGAATGACCTAAGATAGCCTAAGATGGAATGTGCTAGTGCACATGTGTACTGGTGCTATGCACTATGCACTAGTATGTGTGGACATGTGTATATGTGCACACACATTGTACATGAGTGTGGTGGTGGATTAGTGTGCAATGTAGTGCACCACGGTACAATGAAGTGAGTGTAGTGGAGCCAAGGTGCAAGGTTATCAAGGTGGGTGCACTTAGCGGGCTTGGGATATGGTACCCTTATGCTATTGTGCACATACAAGATGTCTCAAGGGTCGTGTGTATTAGGCTAGGTGCAATGTGAGTTCATTAATTGGGCTAATGCAAGGATTGGTACTAGTGCATTATAAACATGTATGCTATGCATTAGGGTGGTGCTAGAGTGGGTATGCCTATTATGGCTAATGTGCAAGTGTGCTAAGTTAGAGATATATTGTGTAGTGAGCATAATAGGGTGATTGTAGTGGACAAATGCACTAGTACAGGACCATGAATGGGTGCACAAGTATATATGTGCACTATAATGTGTGCACTAGTGCATGTGCACTATGTGCTAATGCACAATATAGTACACTGGTAAATGGCTAGGTGTTATATGGCTTTCCTCTTGGATGGCTTCCTACTTGACAAGAGTTATGTCATGCATATTAGTGGGGAGTGTTTATTATGGTGTTTAGCTAGTCACATTGAGTTAATTGTTAATGCAGAAGGAAGACAAAGTTTTGTTTGTTAGTGTATCCTAGTGTTCTGCATGTTCTTTTTAGATTGTTTGAAGCTAATGTTGTGCTTGCAAGGGATACTCATAGCTTGGAGGGAAAGAATGCAATTATTTCTTTAAACATTTGGCTATGAAGACTTGATGGATTTTGAAGAAGATTTTGAAGCTAGAAGCAGTCTCAAACTTAATAGTTTGTAAGAGCTCACCAAAGCCAGTTGAGGAAGAATGAAAGTTGCTAATTTAGAGTTATTTTTACAAAAATTTTCATGCGAAATAGATGGTCTTGTTTATGTATTATGCAAATATTTTTTATAAAAATAATAGAAAGTAATCAAAATGTTGTGTTCGATGATGCAAGGAAGAAGCTAGGAGTGGAATAAATTGGGACATTTTGGACAAGAAGAGAGTTTTAGATATGGTAAGTGATGAAGGGTGAGTAGGGATGATACTTTTTATAAGAAGCATTGACATTTTAAGTTCAAAGGAGATGTGGATAGAATTTAGCATGTATGCATGAAATTTGGGGGAAAAGAATCTTGGGTAGGATTAGAAATAGGTTGAAGATGTGCAAAGATGCAAAAGAGAACCAATTCAAATGCAAAAAGAGCACGAGGACATGAAGCTCTAATAGAGCATCACAAAGTCTCGACTCAAAGTTGATTGTGGGGCCTTTCGGGCATGTCCTCTTTGTCTAATAGTATGATCTTACATAACGGGTGGGTCATGAACAACGACATAATCAACAACTGTAGTAAGTTGTCTCACTTGGACTGGCTATACGATAACATGAGGCTCCTCTTGAAAGACCACTCTGCATATTTCAACTACTTGCTCAGGTTGCTTATGCATTCTCTCTTCATAAAACACAACATCATAGATGTGGATAATCTTTTGAGCCTACGGATCCCAAAGGACATAGTCCATCTCACCTGCATTACCATATCCAAAAAAGATATATTTGTCAGACTTTGGATACAACTTGTTCAGCTTGTCCTTGGGAGCATGGAAGAAATCCTCACATCTAAAGACCCTCAAATGAGCATACAATGGAGGTTGTCTAGGCCATACCTCTTGTGTAACCTGACAACCAAGAGTGGTGCATGGAGATCTATTAATGAGATGCACGAGAGTAGTAACTACCTTAGCCCAAAAGTACTATGATAAGCATGCATGACTAGTTGAATAGTTCTATTTATGTGATTTGCAATACCATTATAGGGTGGGGTGTATGGAGCAATCAACTGATGCTTAATACCCTATTCATTGCAAAACTACTCAAATGCTCTATAGATATATTCAATCCCATTATCAAGACCTTAGGAATTTTAGCCTATACTTAGATTGGTTCTCAATAACAGCCACAAAGCACTAAAATGTTGCTAGAACATTCAATTTTTGCTTAATAGAATATGCCTAAAACTTACATAAATAATCATCAATAAATGTCATAAAGTACTTCATATCACCCAATGATTGACAAGGCATGGGACCACATACATCTGAATGCAGCCATGCATGTGTAGAGCTAGATTCTTAATTCAAATTATGGGTCTGCTAGTAGCTATAAAGAAAATGACCATATTAATCAAAATAGGAATATTCGAAGGGCAAGAGATACAAAAAATGGGTCAATGCATTCATTAATTTCAAAGACATGTACCCAAGGCAATGATGCCATTAAGATATGTGTGGTAAATTGGCCACATCTAATATATGCATAGTCAATAGACCTAGAAATAAACAAAGGATAGAAGTTGCCACCCTTGGCACCTTGAGCAAAAGCAAGGTGACCACGGGTAATCTTCCATGTAGAATCACTAAAAGAGACATCATAACATGCGTCATCCTAATTTCTAGCAGAGAGCATACATGATGTACATTATGTAAAACAAAAGATTTACCTGAAGCAAATTGTAGTTTAACATCCCCAATGCCAATGATATTTGATGTAGTATCATTTTCCACTTTCAAATAACTTGTAATGCTGCGATATGTATGAAGTCAATGCCTATGCAAGGTAACATGGAAGATAATGTGAGTAAGTGGATGAAGCATCGGTCAACTGAGTAGCCTCAAGAGACAAAGCAATTACAATATAGTTATCATTGGAATCAGGTTGCATTATATTTATCTCTTAAATATGCATGTTGCATTTACTAGGGACAAGGCTATGATCATTATACTTTATATCTCGGGGAAGTTACTATATGTATATCCTATACATCACGTGCGTTCAAGGCCTATTTATAAATATCCTTATCTGTAAATTTTTTCTAAATAAAACATAACCCTTTTCTATTCAATCTATAATTAACCCCTCTATATTACACCCTTCTATATGTAAAAAATGTATAAAAGTGGTATTTTAAAAATACCTTATTTGGAACCCACATGATGCACACATATATTCATGAGTAACTTACCCGAGCTTTACATTATCCTACGATTTTCCCTTACCTTTCTCATTGTACTTATCATTGCGCTTTTTATAGCACTATGGCCTAATATGACCCTTAATAATGACATGTCAAAGAGGACTTACATTCATGGGACTTATTGTGAGATTATCCATGAGATTGAGAGTTGCCCTTGTTGAGCTATGAGTCTCTACCATAGTTATTATTGTCTAGCTATGCCTCTAAAAGTCAATGCATGAGAAGTGTGGGCTGCATTGATGTTCTTCCTATTTACCACTTCTGTCAAGAAAGCACTCTCTACATTATCACATTTAGAACTACCCTTAGGGGGATAAGCACTCATAATAGTATGGAAGGTATTCCATGAGTGAGGTAGTGTAACAAGCAAGAACAAAGACTTGATATTATCTTTAAATTGAATGATCTATGATACATGCTAGTTGAAAATGGAATGAAACTCATTTAAATGAGTAGACATAGCCATACCCTTCTTCATGCAAAGGTCACAAGCTTTTTGAGCTAGTACAATTGAGATGCAAGACTTTGCTTGTCATAGATCACAAATCTTTTTGCATAATGCATAAGCACCACCCTTAGTGTCAATGGCATTAAAATACACTTGCTTTAATAATGACAAAACAATAGTGAACTTCCATATCTCATCAAGTTTTACCCAATACTCTGCATGATCATAAAGCTCAAGCTTTATACCCTCTAACTTCAATGGCTCAACCTATCCCTTTTGCACCAAGACTTGCCATATCTGTGTATTCCAATATTGGAAGTTATTGCCATCAAGCTTTTCAATGTTGAGAATTGCACTATTTGTTAATGAACTTTCCATAATGAGTGCAAATGTCTACAAATGACAAGAGGATTGGGCTATTGTAAATTCAAGAAAACAATTCTAAAATTGATCCAAAGGGGTGTGAAGAAATGAGAGTATAGCTATCCACAAACTACAATCAAAAGAGTGCAAAAAAAAACCATATGCTCTTCAAAAGAATGCTGAAAAATTGTAATTATAGCAATGTTAAAATAAAGACAATAATATATATCAATCCAACTATGGAAAAATAACTACAAAAGAAAGCTTTGTTGCCAAGGATATCTAGGTAACAACAGTGATACAAAGAATGCAACTAGCACTGACCAAGCATAGACTACTGGTACCAAAAACTATTACAAAATCAAAGTTTTAGTAAACCATACATCCCATAAAGATATACATGATCATGCATATAGAAGATCTCAAGAGCAACTGTAGAGATTGGTCAAATGCACAATTGTCTAAGCAAAAAGCAATGGTTCTCACTACATAACTAATATGCAAGTATACATCATTGACAAACTACTCACAAAGGTAAGTGCCTATGTCCAAAGCATACAAAATCAAATCAACCCACAAATGGATATAATTGTATCCAATAGCATACAAGAGAGTATACACATGATGGGACCTAAAATGGGCCGGCACTAGCTATGGTGCTAGCCGGATCTCATGCATACGACAGACAACCCCACCACACGGCCTCGCGGGCCAGGAGCATCTAAAACTCACTTTGCACTAAATGCTTATGACGATTTTGTGTTTATATCCAATATATAGTCCAACGCTCACCTTCCCTTCTCCTCAGAGGAAGATCCCATAACATATAGGCATAATGCCTCGTAATACACACATAGGGAAGCACCTCTCAGCTGATTGCCACGGCTCCACTGCGTCTCTCCTACACCTTGGGGACTGGCCCCAAGATGCTTCGCTAACACATATAACATTCGCACAAACTCCACTCTTTCATAATTTAGCGTTCCAGGAGATCTTGATTTGCCCCATAAAACTTTTCCCAACGGAAACACCCGTCTAAACCTACCACTTAGGTTTCTTGTCCTCTCAATGTTGGTCAAAGTTTATCAATCAAGTGCCAAGCTGATACAAAAAATACACAACACAACACATCACAACTCATACCCTACCCCCTGACAAAACCAAGGTATGAAATCCACGAGGAGTAGGCCCAACATAATCTGATAGAAGGCCCGAAGCTAGTCACTAACTAACTGCTCCAACACAACCAAGCTAAAAAGAACTATCAAAGAGGTCATCCTAAGTGAACTACCTACCTAACTAAGGACAACTCAACCAGGAGCTCCTACTAGACGAGGACTCCTATAGCCTGAGCAAGAAATATTTTCTTTTAGCATGTTACTCTTCTTTTAGGTTTTCATTTTTCCATACTCGGGCGCGTAAAAAGGAGGGAGCTGAGCATAGTGACCCAAGGAGAACAGGGTATCGGCCTCAGGTCCTGTCTTGCTACCCAAGAACCTACCAAACCCTTGCAAGGCGACACTTAATCCTTTTCTAATGCTCACTTTTATTTTTGCTCCAACCTTCTTTTATTCTGTATTTTTTCAGCTAGATGCCACCCCTAGGAGGACAAGGCATTGGCCCCGGGTCTGACTCGTCCCCAGGAACCTACCAAGCCCTCACAAGGTGATAAACAACTACTGAAGGATTTTTCTTTCTTTCCTTTTCTATTTTTATAGGGGTAAAACCACTTTTTACACACCTTCGTATATTCATATATTGTCTTTCAGATCTTTAGGGTTTTGTCTCTTCCCATCATTATTTTAGTAGGCTTCTCTAACTGCCTCACAACTAATAGGAACTCCTAGAATGGCCACCTAGCAGGTCAACAGAACATGGTCACTAGAACTCCCATCTAAAACAGGTATTTCAAGGCCTAGCAATGCCTTGCAGGAGGCAATGACTACTCATACCTCCCCCGGACATACAAAGCCTAAACCTGGGACTTCATGCCTCGATTGCTGGTCCCCCACAAGAAAGAAAACCCTCACCTACACATATATCATTAATTGCTTAAGGGAAAAAACTAGAAAAGGGAATGAAACCACTTGGAATGGCCACAAGAAGCTTCTTCATAGCAAAGGCTCCCTCCAGTGACTTCGTCAACCTGTATGGCGCAATCACTAAAATAACAAAGCATTAAACGTACCTGCACCAAATAGATATAGGGCCCTCTTGGCCTAAAGAAATAATACATTTCATTGCAAACTAACTGGCCCTCTTGGCCTAAAGAGATAGATTATTAAAACCTAAAAATAACTGGCCCTCTTGGCCTAAAGAAATCAGACATTAACTACTTAAAGCAACTGGCTCTCTTGGCCTAAAGAAATCAAACAAAAAGGCTCATAGAGATCCCTCCTTAGAAGAAGGTAAATATATGCAAATACGCTCCATTCCAAAGGGAAAAATAGGGCTCTTAGCCTTAAACTAAATGCATCAAATTATGGCCCATACCTGTTGCATATATAGCAAGAGGCGTACGCATAATATGTCTTCTGATCAACCTATGGGTCCAAGATAATAGTGGTAAATGGGTCTCGGCTACTCTTTGCATTACCCATATCAACCATCACCTGCCATATAACACATGGTCTGATTACATCCCCTACAAGTGACTAGGTCTTGTCTCAGTATCAATACCGACATTCAGACTAGGACCACAGTTCCTCTTCATAAGCAAAATTAGCTAAGGAATCCACAAACTGATTCCAATAACGTGGAATTAGTTGAAGAGATATGCTCTCAAATTCATCAAGTAGGGTTATAGCAGTTCGATGATACATATGAAGGAGAGGATTTCGGACTATGTATGTCCCATTGAGTTGATTTAAGATCAGCTGGAAATCCCCTTTTATTAACAATAGCCTAATGCCACCTTTCTTAGTAATATTCAATCCCATAAGTAGGGATTTATACTCGGCCATGTTGTTACTAAATCCTACCCCAAGGTAAGCATATAATTTCATTGCAACTCTACGTCAGGAATCTCAAATAACTACCCCAACACTTCCTTTTCTATTAGGGCCCTTGGACGTTCCATCAAAGTATAATGTATATGTCCATAATGGGTTTACACAGCCAGCCATCAAGAACCCCCCTATTCGTAATTATGATAATCAAAGTTCAACATATTTAGAGGATGAACTGATGGCTCCATCGCACCTTCTTCATTAAACTCAACAGGGATGCTTGTCAAGAATTGTAAGCAGTGATGGCAGAAAACTTTAATTTCCCACACAAGTACCGTCTTCTTGCTCAATCACTTTATATCCCTTGCTCTGCTAGATAAGCCTCCCCTAATGATATCTTTGCTCAAGATATGGGTGCTCCAAATAAGGGACTAACTGCCCCATTAACCAATTTAAGCTCTCCTATAGGTCTCCAATCAGCCCCAGCATGGACCTGCAATGCATTTTTCCGCGTTAGCATACTTAGAAATAATAAGGCTTAATCTTATTAAGATTAACCTTATTCTTAAATTCCACTCCTTGTAGATCAGCTAATAGAGCTGTGGACTTATTTTTATCTATCCGAACTATCTTGTAAGGGCCATCCCATCGAGGTTCCAACTTTCCTGGAAATAGCTCCCTACGCGCATCGTAATATAGAACTAACTACACTTTCTTAAAGGTATATTTCTTCGCTTTAAGATCATTCAACCATTTCCTCTGACATTTAGCTACCTCCAGGTGCAACAAACTGTGTAATTTGAGTTCGTCTAAGTGGGCTATAGTCATAAACCGCTCAAATAGGGCATCTTTATCACCTAGAGAATGAATGATTGCGAATCTAATGGTTGGCAACTCAATTTCTAAGCGTAAAACACACTCCTCCCCATAAACTAATTTGGATGGGGTGTGGCCAGTGGCTCATTTAAATATCGTATTATATGCCCAAATCGCCACATATAATTTTGTATCCCAGTCCCGCTTCTTTTCGGAGACTATCTTGGATAGGACACCCACCAACTGCTTATTGGTACTTTCAACTTGTCCATTTGCTTGCAGATTATAGGGGGGTCATCCTTGTTATGCTTGATTTTCAAAGCTTCAGTCAGACTTTTAATCACTTTATTTAAAAAGTGAGTTTCATGGTCCGATACTATTTCTTTTGGCAGACCAAAACGGCAAATGATTTGCTTAAGTAGGAAACTGGCAGTCTCTTTTGCATTGTCCTGCCTCGTCATCCGTACTTTTGACCACTTTGTAAAGTAATCAGTTGCTACTATAATATACCTCTTCTGAGTAGTCGACGATGGGGTAATAGGACCCACAAAGTCGATGCCCCACTTCTTAAATGGAAGGATAGCCATGATAGGTGTAAGTGGGCTCTTCCTATTCTCTCGACTATCATGTCTTTGATAGGTATCACATCTCTTGACATATTCAAATGAATCTTGGAAGATGGACGGCCACCAATATCCAGCTCGTAAAGCCTTCTGTGCTGTTAATTGCCCAGCAAAGTGCCCTCCACAAGGGGAGTTATGGCACTCTTCCAAAATGAAAGGAACCTTGTCAGGCATCACACATCGGTGAAATAGATATCATCAATACCCTGCCGATATAAGGTGCTTGTGATCAATGAAAATTTCAATGCCTACTGTTTAATCTTCCTCTTCTCCGATTTTGATAAAGTAGCTCCAGTCTCTCTTGTAGAAAGATAGTGCGTTATAGCAGCATACAAGGAGGGAATAGACGCCGTATCAATCTTGAACAAAGTCTCCATGTCACTTTCTTCAAACAAGACCTCCTTTGGCTCTTCGAAATCCACAAGACACTCTACAATGCCCTGAAGCTTCGGCGGCTTACTCTTAATCTCATAATCAAATTCCTGCAAAGTGATTAACCACTTTGGTAAATGGTCAGGCGGCTGTAACTTATTCAACAACAATCAAAGGCCTTCCGCCTCCGTATAAAAAACCACCCTCTCATAAAGAATGTAGTGCCTGAAATTTTTGGTCGCAAATACCATCGCAAGGCACAACTTCTTCATATAGGTGTAGTTAATTTTCGATATGCCCAACTTTCCACTGGCAAAAGCTATCGGATGGTACCACTTTTCCTCCTAGATTTGAGCTAAATAGCAGGTGATACTATACATGGTTGCTGCTAAAAATATATAGAACATTTTGCCCCTTTTGGGTGCTTTTAAAATAGGTGCTTTGGCAAGCTCCTGCTTCACATCATCAAAAGACAACTTTGCAAGCAACACTCCATGTAAATTGATAATTAAAGGACAATAGGTTGGCCAGAGGCAACGTTCTCATTAGGGCCAAAAAACGCTTCAAAAAAAGCACTTGTAAGAAAGTGATTAAGTTGCTAAAATTAGTTGAGGTTTAGGAAGAATGAAACCTCTAAATTTGGTTGTCCAGATGTGATTATGAGAGAATATTTGGTTCATTGAAGAGGTCGGCCATTAATTGCCCTCATCTTTTAATCTAAGTCAGGGGTCACCTTTTCGGCCGTTTTTATCTTGGAACTTGAGAGATTTTGTATTTTTGAGATTTTTGCACGAAAATCACATTTGTTTTCTTTCTACACACTATTCTCTTTCGCTATTCTTTTTGTTGCACTTACTTTCTATCACTGTGAGATTCTTGCTTGGTTCATTTGCTAAAATGTCTAGCAATACCTCTTCAAATAACACAGGCGCAAGCACACGTAAATACAAAGCTAACTGTTCAGCTAGATTCGATTTACACATCTTGGAGAAGTATGCATCATCGAGTATTGATAGATGAGATCGAAGCCAACAGGTTGCGAACACAAGGAATGAAGCATATAGATTTGTTGGTGGACGGAAATATTTATCCCAGGGATCCTTCTACAAGTAAACCACCTCCTTTTTTCAATGTCCATGACTATATAAGATATGTTGGAGAAGGTTACAATGGGATGCTTGGCTACTGTATGAGGTTATACTCTGCATCTTACACATATATAGCTCAAATGCATGAAATGAAAAAAGCACTAGAAACTACACAAACAAATATTTTAGAGTTGACAAGTCAGATTGATGTTTTGAAAAATGTTAACAAGTCATTGCAGGATAAGCTAACATGCTTGAGAGAAACTCTAGTAGGATTTAGAGAGAGAAAGAGACCATTAAAAAATATAACCAACTTGTGTGAGAGAGCAAAGAAAAAGAGGCTAAATCTTACAAAGAAATATGTCTCTAACATATTAGGCATCAATATCAGAGAGAATGAGGAAATAATCAAACTTTTGAAGGAAACCATGAATAAGAAAGATATTTTGAGGATTCTTAAGTCACTCGAAAATGCGGATTTGAGAGGTCCAACTCTCAAAGAGTTAATGAAGGACTTAAAAGGCACAGTGAAAGCAAATGAAATTGTAGAGACGTGTGATACTGTGGGTATAAGTCGGAAAGGTTATCGTGCTATCTCTGGATTATGGTTTAAAAATCTTAGATGCAATAGGGTAATTGCATTTGGATTGCCCCGAGCCTTTGCAGTTTCGACTGAGAATTGCCATGAATCGCAAGATTCCACATGTTTTTGGAGAGTACATTCACATCGAAGGGTCTATGTCCTATGAAAAACAAAAAAAAAGCAATTTTTGATTACAATGCATTTAACAATATATGGGTTGATCTAAAAAAGGTGCAAATTGGAATGGTTCACATGTATAAAATCACAATACAAGAAAGTTATGGCATTCTAAAGTTTGCCTTGAAGTTGGATGAAGCACAGATTCAAAAGGGACAAAAGATGGAAAGAGTTAGCATTTGCCTCATGAACATGGCATTGGACCACAGCAATGGTGAGGGCCAAGCTCCATTGCATAAGATCCAATTCGAGATGGAGATTTGATGGATGTGCAGCCCAGGTACCAATTGAAAATCATCAAACGTTGAAATGGTTGTTCAACCATACAGGTATTCCAAATATCATTAAGTCTCAAAGTGAAAGCGAAATGTTGGTAGTTGATGGTGTTGGTAATTTTAATGTGGAATAGCATATGAGTGCCGATTTAAAAACTATCAAATGTATGCTTGGAATATGTAATGGTGCAAATGCAAAATATCCTTGCATTTATTGCATGGAAAGTGTTGGATCTAAAGATTGGAGTAGTTTGTGACTAGTAAGAAGAGCCCCAAATAGAGAGTCTATAGATTTGAGTAAATTTAAAAACATAGAAGACATTTGGGATTCCATTCTTTCAATCTCTCTTAAGAATGTTCATATTTGTATTTTGCATGCACAGATTAGAATAATCGATAAGCTTCTCAGGTTGCATCTTGACTACGCATATTCCATTAAGCCATTATCTTTATCAGATGAGTGTATTGATAAATGCAAGGCATTACTATCGAAAATGGGATTTCATGGAGGCCAAGTTCACTTGAGAAAGGATCCCATACTTTCAGGAAAAACAAGAGATATCTTGGTCGATGTCTCTATGGGAGGCTCAAAAGCTAGACGATTCTTAGGAAACCATTCAGGAAAGCAGGTGAATGCGGCTTGGGAGTGTTGGAGAGAGCTATGTGAGATCACAAAAAATGTTGCAAGCATGCCAAGGCTTGCGTTTCTTAGAATGGAGGTTTGGATATACCTTGATGTTTTTCTGAAACTCCTCAGGCAACATAAGACAACATATACATATGCGGAAGAGTTCAAAAGATCAATCACAAATCTTGTTTAGGCAATAAAAGAGGCATGGGAAGAAAAAGATATCACTTTTTATCTGGTAAAGTAACAATTATTTAATATGGGTTTATTTTGACAGGTTTTTCAATTGGTATAAAATGAGTGTTACTTTGTATTGCAACATATTCTTCATATTCATGGGCCTTACTTTGTGGAGGAGCACAGCCCCTTAGCAACTTATAGTAGCCAAGGCATGGAAAAATCCCACTATCAAGCACGCACAAGTTATTTTCGAAGCACAAGGCATGGGGGAGGAGTCACAAAAAGCAATGCTTTGGAGGAGCTATTCAATTGGTTTTTTCGATGACAACTTCAAAGAATGCAGATAAAAGATGGCAATGACACATGAGTAGTCACACTTTTATATATAAGATAGAATATATACAAAGCTAGCTTTCCAAAGCTCTCACATTCTCTTCCTCCTCAGGGATCTTTCCTCTATAACGTAGAAATTTTCTTCTCTTGTAGCCAGCTATGGATTTTACATCAGTTCGGTTTGCAGCCAAGGCTTAGGATGTGAAGGCCAAAAAGTATTCTGCTCTAGAAGCAGAGTAACTTGGATCGTAGCCAAAAATTCTAATTGCTGCAGTCTTTTCCAAAAACATTACTTTGTGGGCATTATATTGTAATCCTGAGAAACCTAGAAGCCTTGTAAGAGATTTAATACAAAGTATGGGCCATGCTGCATCCTCTGAGAAACTACTATAAAATACTAAAAAGGAATTAGGGTCAATCCTAGCTAAGTAGTGGCCAAGTGCAATGTCTTTCAATGTACTACCACCAGCTCTCGATCCTTTGCAACGTCCCAAGAAGTTATCTGAATCAGCAATCTCCAACTGCAAATAACACCCATACCAAATGAGCGTGGAACTCAAACCTACCAATGTTTAAAAGCAAATTTGAAATAATCTTACCACTTGTTTTTCATCGTACTCCATTTAACTCGATTCCATAAATTTATTGATGATGATGTCTCGTTGGTGTTTATCAATTCTTTAACGTACTCAGACTCCTCTCTTCCAAAATTAGAAATCCCAAGTTGGCTTTGCATGCGATCGAACTCCTCATCAGTAATACTTAACTCTTTCTCAACATCTTTTGCCTTGTCAAAACAAAGAGAGAGGGCTTCACCATCATCAATAAACTTATCATCTCCAGTTTCGGTATCAAGTTTGAGTATCTCTTCCTTTGATTCATTCTCTGTGTCAACTATCCCATTTGCAGCATCAGAAGCCTCTGCAATAATGGCTAGACAATAATCTTTCCTAAGATTGAAAAGTTTTTGAATATTTGACAATAATATGTACTCCTCCTTGAAAGGTATAGATGGTAGAGAAGGAACAATATACTGAGAACTCTCATCAGTTGTAGGGTTTGCATTTCCTTGGCTCTCCTCAATGATGGTCTCAGCTTTGAATTGAGCAACATGCAGCTTCTCAGCAATAGAAGCCTCAAAATCTACATCTACAACCTCCTCTGTTTCCTTTTCATCTGCGAGGTCATCTAACATATAAAGCTAGGAGACTTTGCTCCTTCTAACTATTGCTCATCAGCTTTCATAGGATATTTGACAAGGGTGAAAACAATAAAAGCAACAAAATTTGACATAATCTTGCCGTTCTTGGAATGAGTGGAGCACAATATGTCTCTTGCATAAAACCTATCGAGAGAGTGGAAACCACACCTCCTAGTAAACACTGACTTTTCATTGCCTGTTGACCCAATAGGAACATGGACATATTTCTTTGTATCAACTTCAATAGTAGGACCTGCTAGATTTTCAAACTCCAAAAAGTCCTCCAAAAAATATTTTTTACAATATTGCAAAACACTGTCAAGATCCCAATCAGGATTAAAGACATTCTTAACAACTCCATAGAAAGAGAGATCCATGCCATTATGAAGGATAAAGTCAAGAAGCCTCTCTGATGGAGTGACATCAGTAAGCTCTGATACTCCAAGAACTCTCATTGCAGACTTTCCCTTCCCTGGAGATGTCCTTGGCATTCTGACACTGGTGTTGGAGCATGGGGAAGAAACATAATGCATAGGTTCATCACATGTTGAGAAGCCCTTGAGCCTGTAGAAAGCCTTCTCCTTTTCCTACTCCCTGGAAGAACCTTGGAGCCCTCAAAATCTCTAGGTTCAGACATATTTGCAAGGCTTGCACGATACGGCGTGATGAGACACAAATGCTAAAGACGCATGTTGCTACTCGTGCCGTATTGGGATAAGAATCTGGAAACGAACGAGAATCTGGGAACGCAAAAGGCCGCGCCGAATCGAGACAAGAAGAAGGCTACACCCAAAATGATGCGAGAAGGCAAACCCGAAAAAAACAAACACTCGCTCTCACGCCATATGGGGACAAGAATCTGGAAACAAACAAGAATCTGGGAACGCAAGGCTGCGCTGAATCGAGACAAGAAGAAGGCTATGCCTGAAATGATGCGAAAAGGAAAACTCCAAAAAAAAAAACGAACACTCGCCCTCGCGCCATATCGGGAGACGAACGAAGAAGTCTGAAATGGCAGCCGAAAAAGCATACAGATGACTGACACCTCCTTATATAGGGCATGCAATTATGCCACGTGGCACTAGCCGTTAGGCCAAGACACGTGGCACTGTTTCCGTGATGCGACATGTGGCCGAAAAACATGTGGCAAAATTGGGGTGCGACACATGGCAAGCCCGAGTTACGACACGTGGCAAACAACATGTGGGATGAGACACGTCAGCAAGACACGTGGCAAAATGACACATGGCATATAGACGTTAGGCGAACACGTGCCAAGACACGTGGCATGGTTGACGAGGGTATATAAAGGACCCTTTTGCTTACGTGTACACTTTACATTCTCTCGAGCTCTCATGCCATGCTTGCTCAATATGAAGTGATCCCACTTCTGTGTCTATTGTGTTCCTCTCCTGTCGCGTTGTATCAGTTGCCCTCGATCGATACGGAGTGAGGGCACTTCTACGTCTTTTTCGGTTTTCTCATTTCGCATCGTTTCGTGGCCCCTTGTTCGATACGGAGCGAGGGCGTCTTTCGATGGTCCACGTTATTGCCCTCTCGCATCATATCGGGATGGCTTTTTGCGGGAGTTGGAGTTGTGCTCATCTCCGATATGATGCGAACACTTAGATCCGTCTTCCGGGTTTGTTCCTCCTCGTGCCATATCGTGCTTGTTGCTGTGCCCACCAAGCAAATGCTATCTTGTCAAATTTTCTAGAAAATTCCTATCTCTCTTTTGTCATTCTGGCTCTTTTATTTCCTCCTCTACATGGCAAGGACAAGGCAAACTGCAAGAAAAGTTTATGTAGATAGGAAGAACACTGGGGGTAGAAGGAAGTTACAATTTGATGAATCTGAGGAGGAACTTCCTTCAAATATTGCTGAGGCTGGGCCATGAGGCCCCAAAGGATATTGCCACAAAGATCCCCCCTACACCAGGTGTTGGCCAGACATCTTCCATGGAGTTAAAGCATTCCAATGTAGAGAATGTTTCTTCTCCTAAAGTTGAAAAAGCTAAGGGTAAGGCTTCCCCTGTGAAGGATTCATCCCCTCCAATTTCACCCGAGCCTACTTCTGCTGCAGCTAGTGAGCCTCCCAAGCCACAAAAGAAAAAGAGGAAGTCTCGGTTCTTCTACATGCAAAGGTGTTTTAGTGAGATTAGAAAAGCCTAGAAAGCCAGAGAGCACATAATTTCAAAGACTGCTTTCATAAGAGTTGTAAAGGAAATCTTTGACAGATTGTCTAGAGTGGCAACTGTCTCTGGTCTTCATAAGAAGTGGCAACTCTCAGCAATTCTTGCTCTACAAGAGGTGGCAGAAGATTTTCTCATTGATTTCATGAACGATGCTTACATTGCGCTGCGCATGCTCATATAATTACCCTAATGAATAAATATTTTAGCATGATCAGTAGAATCGGGTATAGGCTCGATAAAGTGTTGAGGCCCTTGCCTTCCACCGATCAAAAAGCCTATGACATCCTTAACATTCCCCCAAAATTGTCCAGGAAAGGGAAAAAGCCAAAGGTCAAGGATGTCACTCACCTTTACTCTACAAGGGGTGCCACTTAGCAGGAGGTCTTGGAAACTGAAGAAAAAAGGCAGGAGGTCTTGGAAACTAAAGACGAAGTTTACAAGAGGAAAGCCGCATCACTTGGTCCCATCAACTACGAGAGGATGGGTAAAGTGTATGGGCAAATACTTGTGAATGTTTCTGCGGAACCTAAGAAGGAGGATTACCTTACTATATCTCTCGAGGACAAGCCCAGCTGGTAGACTTGTTTCTACATTTTTGGATACTACATATGAGGATCTTGCTAATCCTCAAAAGCCTTATATGTTTCTTCTACAAGAAGTACCATTGCAAAGTGATGTGCATTCTTGTGGATGGAGAGTTATATCAAATATTTGCAGAACAGTGGATTCAAAGTTGCTACAAATAGAAGGAGTGAATGTAAGTTATTAATTTCATTTGATTTTTGTGTGACCCTTATCATGATGTCTTTTCACTAACTTATAACATTTATTCTTACAGTGTAGAGACTATCATGATTCGTATGTTTGGTGGATAAGGGAGAGATTCATTGAGTTGATTTTGGACAAGGCAATCACACCATATGATCTTGACTCTCCTCTTCCTCCCAAAACTTCAATGGCCAAGGGCACAAGCAAGGGAAAGGGCAAAGGCAATGGTAATGGCAATGGCAAGGGAAATGGCAAAGGCAATGGTAACGACAATGGCAATGGAAAGGGAAAGGGAAAAGGCAAAGGCAAAGGCAATGGTAATGGCAAGTTAGCCACAAAGACCACTGCTGCTGAGTCTAAAAGAAAAGGAATGCCAACTCTTTCTCCTCTGAAATTTGATCCATCCCCTCTTAAGCCCCAAGAAAAGAGAGTACCTGTGAAGGTGAAATTCTTTCAACAATCAAAGAAGAAAGGCCCTGTGAGAAAAAATATCTTTGAAAAAATCGATAAAGAAGCCACAAAGCCAACAAAGGAGAAGGCAGCAGATAAAGAAGAATCAAAAGAGCAAACATAAGCATACACAAGCCTTATTATTTTGGCTTTGTACATTTATATGACATTTTTGTACCTCATGATGTAATGAACTTCTTTTTCACTTATAAATCGAATGTAATGTACATTTATTTCTATACATTCGAAAGGCAACTTGTTTCAAGATAGCTTATGAGTTCCCACTAAGAAATATCTTAAGGACAGTCACTCAATTAAGATAAATTCTTGCAAAGTTTTCATTCTCAAGGCTCAAAACTCACAATTGTGGGAGACAAACAACTCGTACAAGAGAAAGAGCACTCAGCTCTTTTACCAATTGTTATGCCATTCACTTTGAACTTATATCTAGGGGATGTATTCTAGCAATTCCAAGGTATCTCTCATATCTTTCAGACTCCAATTGGAAGTAACATTCACCTCCTTTGCTTCTTCATGCGGCAAAACGTGCACCACAAGTTTATACGGTGTGCAATCTCTATCGAAATCCAAGGGAACCCAAATACCCAATCTTAGTTTGTATCTCCTGTAATCAAAGCCCAAAGCAAGAGTTTGGCGAGGGATACTATAAGCCAAAGCCAAGGATTGAGGGCATGCACTGCACCTCAAGATATCACCCTTATGGTCGCACTCTCTAGATTTCCAAAGCGTCCCTATAGTGTTGTCCAAATCCTCTTCCGAAAAGTTTCTACTTAGCCAGGATACCTTTGTTCTTTGTAAATTTGCTGATTTGAAGCAAGCCACGAAGATATGGAGGGGTACAAACCATGATAAACGTATTCTTCTTGAGATCCTTCCAACTGTCATGGACTTTTGAATATCCTTTGAATTTGAAACTATACACTATTGCCTTGTCAGGAATCTCCCAGTTTAGAGATGAAAGACTTGGCAATAGCAAATCTTCGATATGCCCATACCTATCCGCTCTAGAGGGAACCACATACTGTGCATAATATATAAAAACCTTGCATTCACTAAAAAAAGACAGTTTGATCGGCATAAATAGTTTCTGCAAATATCTTATGAATGGCATGGAAAGTCCCACTTAGGCTTTCCACAGGTTTCCATTCAATACTTGTTGACGGAAAGATATCTGCAATGACGAATCGGTTGTTAGTACTTGCCTAAATGAAAAAGAATTACATACATTATTCAACTAATAACTTACAATGTGTTTATTGGGGAACACGTTCATTTGGAGGCAAGTGCATATCCTTGGCCATGTAAACATGTTGCACCTTGACAAACCACCCTTCCGGCATAATTTTGAAGGCAACGATATGCCCCTTCCAGTGATGTTTTATATCATCTCGTTGTTGAAGAGTTTTCGAAAGCAAAGTCGCGACCACAGAGGTCCTTGAGAAATTCCAAGATAGAAGATCAATCAAGAGAATAAGCAAGATGAGAAAATGATGTCAAGTCTCTATTTTTATTTCTGCCAATAATTAAAGACGAATAGAAAGCCAAATTAGCTTGCAGTGGCAACCTCCATAACACATTCTCCACTCTCTAAAGTCCCCAGATTAAGCTGTACAATTGAACCTTGTATTGCATGAAATAGATCAACAGCCAAAGCTTAAGGCAAGCTTTTGATCTTTGTAATAGAATTACAGGTTGTAGACCTGTTATGACTCCAATGATCTGCGAACACACTGTCTCACTTTCTTGTTGTAGAAGGCAATGTCATTCTGGTATAATGAGGCAGCTTCTGGATTTGCAGGGCTTGCAGGATTCGGATCTGTCAGGAGAGACTGAATAGAAGTGAGAATGGTGATCAGTGTAGCCCTACACAGCTTCAATGCATGACAGCAGAGTCGTCAGCCTGCCGTTGGAGCATTCATAATCATTGCCTTCTCATCTGTGGAAATTTTTACCCCCATTGTTTTGGCTTGAATGGGATTAGTTGAATTTTATCCACAGCCTCACATAGCTTCTGAGAATTCTGAACCCAATGTGGGACAACAATTCTGTATGTCTCAGCCCTCAGAATAGTTGCAGCAGCAATAAAAGACAAGTACGAAGGATCCTCAGAGGTGTATTCAAGAGGTTTAGGGAACCGTTTTGGTGCAGACCAAAATAATGCCCCAGTACTATATAGGATTCATACGAAACCCAGGGGGTAATGTGCTAGCTCCCTCATCCAGTAACTTGATAAGTTGGTCAATGACAGCAGAGGACAGATTGGCCTTACTGATGCGCCTCCCTCCAACTCGATCCCACAAGTGGACTTTGCAATGAGAAGCCGTTGATTAGTCTGGGCAGAAGCCAAGGATAGCACCGAATCACGATGGCAGCCCACTGTGTCCGTAGCAGTTGCTGCAAAACATCGCCTGGCTGCACTTTGGATCCCCTGAGAGTGATTGGAAATCTCCTGAACAATTTGCACACCTGCCACCACCCTGGCATCAAATTTACATGTCTCCAGCACATTCGAGGCTTTCACAGTAGGTCCCCCCCCATAATCTAGCTAAATACTCATCAACATCTTCAATACCTATACCTCTAACAACCACAAGCCCAATAACATAGGACCAAAATCGAGGATCTCTTTACTGAATAATAAACTACTCAATTTAACATCATAGCAGATACATTCGAACCATTCCTGCATCATATATCTTTCTTGAGTATCATCTGATTCATCACTGCCCCAATTTGTTGTCCTTTCATACCTTTGAAAAGTTCCATAGATTCTCACAGTCAAGTCCCTCGTGACTACAACAACCCTTAAAGTGGCCTTCAGTTGATCAAACAACCCATAGCAACCCTGAACGACTGCGCGTGCTACCTCAATCTTCATAGACTTGGATTACTTTGCTCACAAGGTTCACAAGAATGCCCATCCTCATGTCCATCAACAACATCTATTAATCAAACTTGTCTTTGGACAAACTCCAATAATCTCAATGGATTGCTGCATTGTCCCTCCCACCATAATCTGCCTTTCACGTGCATCCCAATACTTTCTTGTCTAGATCCACGTTGGCTCTTCATCACCAAATGATGGTGTCTTTTTCTATGACACACCAGGAACCCTCTTCTGAAACCACTTGCATTAATCGCTTTGCAAATGCATCCATCCGTTTAGCATTGAGATCTGACTTTATACCTTTGAAGATCAATTCAAGAAACATTTCCATCTTTGAAGACTTTGTAAGTCTAGGAGAAAACAAGATTGCATAAAGAGCACGATAAAAATGATCACTAATGGCATGATTTTTTTGCACAAGCAAACTGATATAGGAGCATCAATGGTTGCACTCTAATGTTAAAACTTTTAGAGTGGACTAGACAGAGAAGCGCAGGTGTGTGCTCTTGAATTATAATATCTATCTCATCAGCTGCCACAAACAGGAAGGCCCTGTTCACACCAGTAAGTAGTGCAGATAACAAACGTGAGTCCATCTCAATTGCATTCTCAGCATTGGTAACAAGCTGTTTTTGACTTTGGCTGTCAAGACTCTTCGTTTTCTTCTCCCTCTGTTCCCAACGCGATCGAGTTCCTGCTTCCTTCCTCCCCCAACTTTTTCTCTATCAGTTGCTTTTTCCTTTTTCCCTCTATTGCTGCAAACACAATGTCTGGAAATAGACCTGATCCACATCATGACCCCCCTCCAAAAAGCAGAGATCAGCACCATTCATTGTGCCACTGAAGGCATTAGTAGGTCCCACACTCAATTTACAACCAGACACTGAGTGTTCAAACAATAAGCCCTTCCACACTCAGCCCATTATCACTGCAATAATCACCAGCACATATAGAAAAGTATATCAAAGTGACCTTGTTGAGTCAAGCCTGTCCATGCCAAGTGCAATTTCAATAACCACATCCACTATTTACCCAAATTTCTTGGAGAGAATTTAGCACCATGCATGAGGTTGTTGCAAGAGCCTCAAAACATTCTATTGTAGACAACCAAATGAGGTATACAAACATTCGCAAGCCACACGCAAAACAAAATGCAAACACTATGACTAGGTATACACAAAACACAAATGTCACACACACAAACTTTTTGGTGGATTCCACATCTCGGATACAGAGCAGTACGATATCCACCCCCTCTGATCCTGCGCATCCTCCGAATGGGCCAACTACCCATGATCATTGTCATCAAGATCCATGGACAGATCAATCTCTTCATTGACTATTTTCAGTATATCAGCAAGGTTATCTATCATATCATCTATCTCTTCTACTAGAGTTTCTTCTCGTTGCTGTTCTCTTGCAAATTCTTCCAATACATAATCCTCATCATCTCTTTTCTTGAAAATCTTGATTCTTTTTCCTACAATAGGCACGCTAAGCACTGTCCCATCCAATTCTGTCAGCTCATATGTTGCATTATCAAAGACATGTCTGACTATGTATGGCCCAAACCATCTTTTCACCATCTTCCGAAGTGCAGTATGTTGATTTTCAAGGCTGCTATGAAAGACTAATACCCAGTCACCCTCTTCTATTGCTCTAGGCCACAAGCGATGCCTGTTGTCAAACTTGTCCTTATTTCTAAGTCTAGCAACCTTCAACCTGTCAATAGCTAGCTAAATATCCTTTGGTCTTCTCTCCAACTGCCGAATCCGAAGAGCTAAGAGCTCCTCTCTTGTCAAATCCTCCTGCCAAGGTAAAATTGACCAAGTCAAAGCACAAGTCTCAATCGGCATAACCGGTTTCTGACCATACATCAACTCTGTGGGCATATATCCAGTGGGTAACACTGTGAGTCGTATGATTAGCCCACAAAGCAAATGGTAGAAGTCTCGGCCATTCTCCAATCCATCCTCTACATGCTTTGGCTAATGCTTTCACTATCAGTAGATGCCCTCTTTCACTCTTTCCATTTCGCTCTGGATTGTATGTTGTGGTTAGAGCCAACTTGATTCCTAGTTGAGAGAAAAACTCCCTAGCTTCATCTGCATCTAATTCATTGCGATTTGCAGTGATCTTACACACACAGCCATACCTACAGAAAATTTCTTCCAATAAGAACTTACACACTGCACTAGTGGTCTTCGTTCTCAAAGGTCTGCCCTCAACATGATTGGTAAGATCCTCTCTGAAGCTCGTCTCGATGACGCACTACGGAATACATCTGACAGTCTTTGCAAGTCTCTATAAAGCAAGAAACATCTCTGTACATGCCTTTCCACCAATATTTTTCCTTGATTTTCTCATAAGTAGCCCACACTCCTCTATGACCAGCCCAAGGACTCTCATGAAACTCTCTCATCACTTGTAACTGGGTCTCTTTATTGCAGACAACCCGCAAGGGTAATCCACCTCTTTTCTTCGGGTGCTTCCAAAGAAATCCATCCTTGAGAAAATAACCATAGGATTTTCTTCTGATCTTCTTGAACTCTTCATCTGTCCATTCATCTCTTTTGCTTAGTGTACTAAGATACTTGCCAATCTGCAGCCAATCTCCAACATAGAGTTCTTCTATGAAAGCCACAATATCATAGACATGGCAAACATGATCAACCATAGCGGCTGAAATTTTTGCATCATCCTCTTCTGCAAGTAGTGTCTCCTCATCATCATATTTGGCTCTAGACAGCATATCCGCCTCTGGATTATCCTTCCCTACTATGTATTTAAATTCTAGATTTAATGACTTGATGTATGCGATCCATCTCAGCATAGCTATATTCGGAGTAGAGCAACTCGTAATCATACCTATCAATGGCAAGCAATCTGTCTCTACCACAATTGGGGCTCCAATAAAATACTCCTTGTCACATTTGAGAGCTGTTACAATTCCCAGTAATTCCCTCTTGATTTGCGGATACCTCCTCTGTCTCTCATTTAGGACTTTCGCCCCAAACCGAATAGCGTATCTGTTTCCATCTGCATCATCTTGACCCATAGCCCAGCCTATGCCAATTGGACTAGTGTCAACTGTCAATACAATAGGCCTTCTGCAATTATAATCTGCTTTCCTGAGAGTAGGAGCAATCTGCAATAACTTCTTTGATTTTTGCATGGCTCTAGTGTGGCTCTCATCCCAATAAAATTTCTGCCCCTTTCGAAGCAGCTGATATAAACAATCTGCTATGTGTGCAAAATGGGGTATTCAAATCATGTAAAACACACAGGCTCCAATGAATCTCCGTACCTTTGAAGTGGTAGAACAATACTCCATAATCTTTCCTATAGCATCCACCTTCGCAGGTGAAGGTTTCCTGCCATAATACCCACACATATGTCCAACAATGACGACCTCATTTACTCCAAAAACAGATTTTTGCCCTAATAGTGTCAAGTTCACTTCTTCTAACCTGGCCAAAATCTTTTCACAAGCTACAATATGATCAGCCACAAAGTATCTACATCCCTGCTCATTTAGACTCTCATTCTTCTCTTCTTCTGCACACCCTTAATGGGCACATCATCTAAGAAAGACATGGTAAGCTAAGGTATGTACTCACGAAGGACCTTATGCATGGCATTCATCATATGCGCAACAAAATTAGTGGCACCTTGAGGCAAGTACACATCTTGACAAGCCCAATAGGAGTTCTCATAGTGGTTAGGTTCCTGCTTTCCAAGGCCTGCTGAAATTGATCATATCCCGAATACAAGTCACCTAAAGAATAGATGGCACGTCCAGCAAATGCTTCTGCAAACTCATCCACAACTGGACCTATACCAACATTCCTGATAGTAACTCTGTTTATTGGCTGCATGTCCTATATAAATAGAAGAGTACCATTCTTCTTTGGAATCGTAAACCACCTATTTGAGTATGGTGCAGATGACGGCTCTAGGATTCCCATCCTAATTTTCTCATTCAACAAGTCAACTAGCTTTGGCAGGTGTGCCCTAGGCACTGGAATAGGTCGACGGTTCCATGGAATATGAGGAATAGTAAAGATCACCATAAGGGCAACAATATCCGGATTCACACATCCAATCTCATGCGAGAAGAAAGCAAACCCCTTTCCATGTCGCTCAAGCATGAAAGCACTGCTTCTCTGAGGGTAGCAGGAAATTACAATTTCCAATTTTTAATTCAGCAAGAGTCTCTGTTAAAAATTTATGGCCTATATGCTCTGGGTTCCTCAAAATGGGATGCTTGACACCCCTCTCTATTTGCTGATCACTGTCAAGTGAAAGCGGTCCAGCTATTGGCTTCACCTTCTTATCCATAGTCATGTATTTTGTGTCAACCCTGGCTTCATTATGATCCTCTGCATTACTCAAATCATGCTATAAATCAGCAATTCTACCCTCTGGTGGTGGCTGAATATCCTCAGCCCTCTGCTTTATGGATTGCATAGGAACAGCCCTAAACTCTGGATGCTGAAATATTTCAGTAGTAAACTCTGTTGGTGGCTGAAAGTTTTTAGCCCTTTGTGTCTCTGTAGGTTGATCATAATCAGCCAGAAACTCTGTTTGCTGAATTTCTTCAGCTCTCAAAACTTTTTGCTGAGTCACCTCAGCCTCTAACTCTATCTGTGACACAAAATCTGAAATTTCATGAAACATGTCCAGGGACTACACTGATACATTACGGAGACAACTCTACATATCAACTTTTAGAATATTTTCCATCTCTGTCATCATATCTGTACAAACCATACTATCATACATCCCATCTATATGCTCATCATCCTCTAAAATACCTGCATTTTTCAAATCTTTCTCCTTCCTGCATATGTACTGCCTGGCAGCTCTAGGCAACTTAGAAATCTTCTGATAACTCATTGAACTGTTTGTTGAAATTCCAACAAAATTGGAGGAGAAAAGACTGCTGCCAGGAGCCGAGAACTCCAATCTCCTCTGCTCTGTACCATCGTCATCTCGTGGAACAGAGGTACCTAATGAAAATCCGAATCCCTCACAGTGGACAAAGGCGCATCTCGAAGAGTATCCCTGTTTCTAGCATGATTTACACACACAGTCATAAACTGGACTGCTCTCATACCATCTTTACTGCGAATCCATGCATAAGCAGATCCATCATCCATTACTTTTGTCTCCATGTGCATCTCTCTGATGAATGGCTGTCCTAGGATTATGGGGTAAGAGCATGAATCCTGCACAAAGAAATGGAAATCCTCCTCTACATCTCCAATAGAAATCCTGACACTGGGACAGGCAGCATACAAATCACCTACAGTGTTGTTGGCGACTCTCATATGCCACCCATGCTCTGCATCCATAGGCCATCTATTACTTTCATAAACTCCACGAACTATGAGATTAATCTCTGAACCATGATCCACCAAAGCAACATAAGGCACCTATTTCTCTCCAATTTTTACCATTGTTTCTGTAGTTGCCCTAGCCCAATGACTCTGCGAAAAGTGACTGCGCGGTACCAAGATAGGCTCATCAGTTTCAGCATAATGCATAGGATGAACCCTCTTCTCTGTGTGCGGAAAAACAGAAGCATTCTCAACCATAACCTCATCCTCATTCTCATCCAACTCCCCAATTAAAACTCCCTGTGTATCAGTAGTAGGCAATGTATTCCTTTTTCTCTTCAGGACTTCTTGGAACTGATCTTGAAACTCTCTTTTTGAGATGCCCAAAACCTTAGAAATAGTAAAAGTCACCTCACTGCCAAGTATCTTGTCATTAAAGATTTTCTTCATATCCATAGATGTCTCAATATCGGACATTAATCTAAATCCTGGCTGCTTTCTTTGTCTAGGTTCCTACCTCTTTTCTTTCTTTTGAGCATCCTCCATTTGTCGTTCTGGCCCAGGTCTCAAAGACGGCTCTGCAGTAGGTGGAGTAACAAACTCACCCCCTCTAGTCTTTTTAGCTGCATTTGGATTCTCTTCATCTCTCTTATGCTTCTCCTCAACAAGTACATCTACTCCCTGAGACTTAGCCAAGTAGGCATAAATATGTCAATAGGCGAATCCTGTCTCAGATCTGATTCTAGAACCTGCACTAGTCAAAACAGTATGCTGGATTTTCCCCTTGTTTGCTGTCTCTATAGCATAGGTCCATAATGCTGACTGACTCTCTGAACCTTTCTCAATCTGGACTCCATATGCAGAGGCATCTCCTCTAGCTGCCACATAAGAAGTACGCGCAGCCATGTCATCTACTAATTTCTTCACTCTGCCTTTCCCAAAATTGGTAGCAAGTGGAGCTCCTGTTTCAGTCAACCAGATCTTGCCATCTTGTCCCCAAAATACCAAATTCTTCCTCCTTGCATCTTGAAAAGATTCGCAATCCCTGCAATGCTGATGGTCTGTACTATCGCACCAAATACATCTTCGATCTCTCCTAGGTGCACTAGGAGCACTAGGAGCACTAGAAGAAATAGTAGGCGTGGTCGAAGCAAACTGCTCTTTCAAAATTTCCACCAATTTTTCTTTAACTGACTCCAGTGTCAAATCCTTTATGCCTTTGATTATGTCATCAAGAGAGGAAGGAACCAAAGGAGTGGATGATTTTGGAGCAGAAGGAGCTGGCATCGGTCTTGGAACAAGAGGAACAGGAGGATTAGAAATAGTAGGCACTGACATAGGCCAAGTAACTGGCTAAGGAAGAGAAGAAATGACAGGGGTAGAGGCAGACATAGGAGCAGAAGACAGCATCGGTGTCATAGATCCATTCTGTAGGCGAGTCTTCCATATCCGCCTCTTGGTCAAAGTCGAGACCGCATCCTGGGCATCTTGCCAATCTGTTTTAAGACCCATAGGCTTCATGCGATCCTCAAGAAGCTCTCCTAATTCTTCTTGAAGAGCAGGATCTGCAACTTGCAAGAAAAGCTCAACTTTATCAATATCCAATGCTCTTTGTTCAATGGCATCAAGTTGACTATGCCTCTCTTCAAATTCTCGTATCAATTCTGAAGCAGCTAGACCTTTGTTTGGCATGTAGATCCACTCTCAGAATGACCGCTATGTAGCCATCCCAAAGTCCTCAAGAAAATACTTCTCTTTCAGGGCCTTCTTAAAATCTTGCCAATGTGAATTTTGAAGGAAAAGATCAGTCACTTTTACCCTCAAGGTAGGTATGACAAGGCGAAGAAAATATTTACTCATAAGTCCTGTCGGTACTCCAAAAAATCCCATCTTAATCTCATACGTCTTCAAATAAGCCGATACATTACGGCCATAAAATAACTTCTTTTCATTTTCAACTGCTTCAATCGCCTTAGTCGCGCTGATTGAATTCTCTTGCTCCGAATATAGTTGCCTTTGTTGAGACAACTATTGTTGATGTAAATGCTGTTGTTGCTGCATATACAATTGTGTCTGTTGATTTTGAAGTTGCATATACATAGACATATTCTGCAAAATCTTCTTTAAATCATCCGTAGAAGTACTTGAAGCAGAAGTCAATGATGGAGTCGAACTAGAGGACAAAGCAGGAATCATAGAAGGGGCTGAAATTGATGTTGAAGTATTTCCCATCCTGAATATTTTTCAAATGCGATGCTTCCACGTCGGGTTCACCAAAGATGTCGAAGGGTTTTCAAAAGCAAAGTCGTGACCACACAGGTCCTTGAGAAATTCCAAGATAGAAGATCAATCAAGCGAATAAGCAAGATGAGAAAATGATGTCAAGTCTTTGTTTTTATTTCTCCCAATAACTGAAGACGAATAGAAAGCCAAATTAGCTTGCACTGGCAACCTCCACAACACGTTCTCCACTCTCTAAAGTCCCCAGATTAAGCTGTACAATTGAACCTTGTATTGCATGAAATAGATCAACAGCCAAAGCTTAAGGCAAGCTTTTGATCTCTGTAATAGAATTACAGGTTGCAGACCTGTTATGACTCCAATGATCTGCGAACACACTGTCTCACTTTCTTGTTGTAGAAGGCAATGTCATTCTGGTATAATGAGGCAGCTTCTGGATTTGCAGGGCTTGCATGATTCGGATCCGTCACGAGAGACTGAATAGAAGTGAGAATGGTGATCAGTGTAGCCCTACATAGCTTCAATGCATGACAGCAGAGTCGTTAGCCGCTGGAGCATTCATAGTCGTTGCCTTCTCATCTGTGACAATTTTTACCCTCCCTGTTTTGGTTTGAATGGGGTTAGTTTAATTTTATCCATAGCCTCACGTAGCTTCTGAGATTTGTAAACCCAATCTGGGACAACAATCCTGTATGTCTCAGCCCTTAGAATAGCAACAGCAGCAATAAAAGACAAGTACGAAGGATCATCAGAGGTGTATTCAAGAGGTTTAGGGAGCCGTTTTGGTGTAGACCAAAATAATGCCCCAGTACTGTATAGGATTCATACGAAACCCACGGGGATTATGTGCTAGCTCCCTCATCCAGTAACTTGATAAGTTGGTCAATGACACAGGAGAGGACAGATTGGCCTTACTGATGCGCCTCCTGTTGGGGGTAAAGGTGCCTTCGCCGTGCCGCCCCATGTATTACTACACTGACAGTACCCGCCACTGCACATTGCAGGTGGCGGGCGCCCGTCACGTCACTTTATTCTTTATTCTTTTAGTGACAAATTGAATAAAGGAAGGCCCGGTCACACATTGTGACTGTTGGAGTTCCCATTTCTTGTCTCTCTCTTTCTTGCTCTTGCTCTCCTGCCATAGCTCGCGTGCAAGCTTCGATCCTTCTCACCTTTCAACTAGTATCAGAGCTTGGCATTCTCTTGCTCGAGCTCGACTCGGTGCTTCCCGACCTTTGCATCGACTCGCTTCACGCGTTGGAGTTCCCATTTCTTGTCTCTCTCTTTCTTGCTCTTGCTCTCCCGCCATAGCTCGCGTGCAAGCTTCGATCCTTCTCACCTTTCAACTGGTATCACGCATTGGGTCTCCATCCCGGCAGCCATAGCCGACCTCTTGAGCTCTCGACTCTCCCCGGCTTCTCGAGCTCCATCCCGGCCTTCTTGAGCTTCATCAGGGCCTTGCCCTTGAGGTATTGTTTCAGCATTTGCAGGCATTTGAGCGTATTCTCAGTTTGAAACAGGGCAGGAACAAAGGGCAGCCACTCTTCTTGAGCTCCATAGCTCATATCTTCCCTCCCCTTTGCATTGGGCCTTCATGGCTTGGTATGTGCCTACCTTGGGCCATCATTGAGCCCCCCCACACTCAACATTCATCCGTGTGATTAAATCAGCACTCCAGGCCTCAACACGCTGAATATGGCGCCCATTTTCAGACTTTGACCTCCATGTTTTACAGCTGAATGCTTTGTTGCTCATGGAGCACTCATCATTGGCCTATTTGGAGGGCATTTGAGCCATTTTTGGATGTCATTTTGATGCTTTGGCTTGACATTGAGGTTGGGAGCTGATCATTCTCAGTTTTGAAACTGTCATAAACTGTCATAACAGGCTGAAAACAGGGCAGCACCATTGGCATTAGCATTTGTTGCTTATACTCCATTCCGGTTGTGCTATTTGATGCCCGTATGTGGTCTACATGATGCCTAGTGCCTTGGGAATGTATGCACATGATTATGCCATGATTTTGGCCTGAAATATTGGCTGATTTGGGACTGTTATTTACTGTTATACAGTGCTGGAAATAGGGTAGCCACACTTGGCATTGGCAGTTGATGCTTATACTCTACTCCGGCTACCTTATTTAATGCCCGTATGCGGTCTAATTCCTACCCGGATGTATTGGGGATGTATGCATTTGGTTTGACCATGATTTTGGCTTGAATTTGGGGCTGAAATCTACTGTTTAGAATAGTAAATACATGTTGGAATAATAGTGGGCTGAAGGTACTTTACATGCTTTGGCACTTACCTACCGATACCGAATGTATGCTTTGAGCTTTGGCATGATGTCTCTGACATTTGGGGACGACTTGGAGCATATGTATGAGATTATGGGATGCTTTTGAGCTTCGCATTAGCTCCGTCTTCACTGGCATTTGGACCGACTTGGCATGCTCGTGGACCACCTATGCCTCATGTCTCTGCTTGACAGTTAGGCTTTTGCATTACATGCTTTGGTTCGTGACATATGCTATTTGGTTCGTGTATGCCATACCGACATTTGGAGCTTGGATTTGGATATATTTGAGCATTCCCGGCTTACTTGATCACTGATCTTGGTTGCTATTTGGATGTCATTGAGTTGACCGAGAGGTTATTTAGGCTTATGTATTGCTTCATGGTTAATACGACCGGTGCTTCATGTATGTCATGCTCTCTTGGATGTGCTTGATGCATTGACAGGGTCACTTATCACTGGTGATTTCTCTTGGGTTGTTTGAGCTTCTGAGCTCGCTTTGTACGCCTTTTGTGCCAGTGGGAGCATTTTACATGCTTGCTTGACCTTTGACAGTTGCATGCTATTGGAGCACTTACATGTATTTGGAGCAGTTTATGTCTTGAGCAGCTACATATGCATTGAGACTTTGGGATCATACTCCGATATTTATGGATATGCATTGATGTACTCTTGGTTCACAGGATGCTTATGAGCTGAGTCTCATATTTGGATCTTTCTCTTTGAGCAGACACCTATTTGTGTCAGGTTTTGGCAATTACAGGAACACTTTGCCTAGAGTGTCTGGGGGTGTGCCTTTCACTGGCAGATGTTATTTTGACATGCTTCGGTGTTGAGCTCATGTTCTTTTCACTGTCATTGGCCTTGGTTATGTCCGTTTCATGCCGGCTTTGGACCTAGCATTGTTTGCTTGACATTGGATCCTATTTTGGGACAGTTTGCTCTCTAGACTGCATACCTACAATTTATTACAGCAAGCAGTTATTGGTGGACCGAGGTGTACTTTTCATGCTGAAATATCCTGATTTGGTGTACCGCACCTAGTACTAAGTGCGCAGCAACTTTTGGCACACTTTTCTCGCCCTTTGGACCCCATTTTGGTCATTTTTGGGCAATTTCTGCAATAAAACAACAAGCAGTTTTGGATAGTTTGGGCATTTCCAGCCTGCATAATGTCATCATCTTCGCATGATAGTGCCATCTTTAACATTACAAAGTTGGATGGTACCAACTACTCTTACTGGAAGAGTCAAATATGGTAGGTTTTGGTGCAGAAATCTCAGATTAAGCCACTTCGGTTGAGTGGGGAGTAACCTGAAACTATGGACAATGACGACTGGCTTGAACTTGATGAGCTATGCAAGTCCACGATTGTATTGTCTCTCACTGAACATGTACATTATAATGTATTTGAGGAAGCACAGAGTGCATGGGATCTATGGAATAAGATCAAGAATCTTTATGATAAGAAAAGTTCGGCGAGTCAGATGTACTGGTTGAAGCAGCTTATGGATCTGCGCATGAAGGATAATGCGACTATGTCTGCTCACTTGAGCCAGTTCCATGCTATACTGAAGAACCTGACTTCGCAGGATATCACCTTTGGAGAGGAAGTAACTCCTCTTTTCTTGCTTGGGACTCTGAATGAGTCATGGGATGTATTTCGCATTGCTCTTTGTGCCTCTAGTGCTACTCTAAAATTCGCAGATGTTGAGAGTGCTCTTCTTCAGGAAGAGGTGAATCGCAAAAACTTGGATGCCTCTCGTGGTAGTCATGCTTTGACAGTTAGAGGCAGGAATGACATGTATGATCGTGGTAATGGCCGAGGCCATGACTCGCAGAAGGGTCAGTCTAAATCTCGTGGCAAGTCGCGTAGTAAGTCACGTGGGCGCAATGCAAATGTCACTTGTCATCATTGTGGGAAAAAGGGCCATATTAGACCATAGTGTCATGAGTTGCGCAAGGATAAGGGGAAAGATAAAGTGCAGGAGAAGTCCTCTGATCGCAACATAGTACCTGCGAAGTCCAACGTCAAGATTGAGGAAATTAATGTCACGCAGACTGAGGAGTCCGATGGTGGTGATGAGTTTATACTTGCAGCTAGTTCTTCTGATGCTTCACACTTGACTGAGACATCTAGTATGTATGCACAGTGCTGGTTATTGGATTCAGGTGCGTCCTTCCATGTGACGCCTTACCGTGAGTGGTTTCACTCTTACCGTACTGTATCTAGATCAGTCAGACTTGGAGATGACAGGTCTCTTGATATTGTGGGCTGTGGAGATATTCAGTTGCAGTTTTCCACTGGCAGTTCCTTTTTGCTCAGGGATGTACGTCATGTACCTGCGCTTACGCGCAGTCTTATGTCTGCAGGACAGTTGGATGATGCAAGGTTTCATGTCTGTTTTGGGGATTCTGCCTGGAAAATTACCAAAGGCAGACTTGTGCTTGCTAGAGGTGCCAAGGCTGGCAGCCTCTATCCTCTTGTTGTATCTGGGTCTTTTGTAGACCATGTTTTGGCAGTGGGCTCTATCCCACACGTATCACTTTGGCATGCCCGTTTGGGGCATATGTCTTTGAAGGGAATGAAAATGTTATCTGGTTTGCAGTATCTTCCGCCTTTGGACTATACACGTTTTGAATCGTGTGATCATTGTCTTTATGGTAAGCAGAATAGGTCTACGCATAAGAAATCGGGTAGGCCACGCATGAGTGAGCCCTTGGCATTGGTGCATTCCGATGTTTGTGGGCCTATGCCTTGCATGTCTATGGGTGGCGCGAAATACTTTGTTACCTTCATTGATGATTTTTCTAGGAAAGTGTGGGCTTATCCCATAAAGCAAAAGTCTGATGTCTTGGCAGTCTTTCAGCGTTGGCTTGCTCTTGTTGAGAACCAGACTGGGTATAGGCTGAAATGCCTTAGGACTGACAATGGGGGAGAATATGTCTCACGTGCTTTTGAGCAGTTTTGTGATGACAGGGGTATTAAGCGTCAGTTGATTGCCCCTTACACCCCACCCCAGAATGGTTTGACTGAGTGCATGAACAGGACTATTCAGGAGCGTGTGCGCTCTATGCTTAGCCATGCAGGCCTACCCCAGAGTTTTTGGGCTGAGACAGTTAGTACGGCAGTGCATGTCATAAACCGATCGCCTTCCAGTGGATTGGATTTCCAGGTTGCAGAGGAAGTTTGGGCTGGCAAGCCACCCTCTTATACGCATCTCCGTGTCTTTGGATGTGAGGCATTCTGCCATGTGCCCAAGGACAAGAGGAGTAAATTGGATCCAAAGAGCATTAAATGCATATTCCTTGGCTATGGTGAGTCAGGAGAGATGGGCTATCGCCTATGGGATCCGCAGGCACGAAAAATAGTACGCAGCCATGATGTCGTCTTCCATGAAGACAAGATGCACAGGCAGCCTGAGAAGGTGGTTGAGCTCCGCAGAGTGATCTTTTAGGAGGAGCCTAGAGCTCCAGCACAGCCAGTAGTACAGCCTGCAGTAGTTCCTCCACAGGGCCAGGGTGTTGGACAGGCAGTTAGACAGGCAGCAGAGCCTGCGGTGAGACGGTCTGCTAGAGATAGATATTCACCTGACAGATTTCAGCCCTCTATGCATTATGTTTTGGTTACAGATGCAGGAGAGCCTTTCACTTATGATGAGGCTATGCGCAGGGGTGACAGTCACTCCTGGGAGAGGGCTATGCAGTCTGAGATAGACTCCCTGCATAAGAATGAGACTTGGGATTTGGTTGCCTTGCCTAAGGGCAAGAAGGCTTTGCCATGCAAGTGGGTGTACAAGCTGAAAAGTACCCCTGGACACCCCAAGCCAGCATACAAGGCTAAATTGGTAGCAAAGGGTTTTAAACAGGAACATGGTGTGGACTTTGATGAGGTCTTCTCTCCTGTGGTTAAGATGACCACCCTGCGCTTAGTCTTGGCTTTGGTTGCACAGCTTGACTTAGATTTATATCAGATGGATGTCAAGACAGCTTTTCTACATGGGGACTTGCATGATGAGATCTATATGGATCAGCCTAAGGGCTTTGCAGAACCTGGCAGGGAGCACCTAGTGTGCAAGTTGAAGAAGAGCTTGTATGGCTTGAAGCAGGCACCTAGGGAATGGTATCATAAGTTTGATGCCTTTATGCAGTCACAAGGCTACAACAGGAGTGCTATGGATCCGTGTCTTTACACAAGAAAGCTCGTGATGGCAGTTTGCTTATCTTGGTACTCTATGTTGATGATATGCTGATAGCAGGGAAAGCTCATGATGAGCTAGATGCTCTTAAATCTCAGCTGAAGAAGAGCTTTGAGATGAAGGATTTGGGACAGGCCTCACATATACTTGGGATGCGTATTAAGCGCGATAGGCATCAGGGGCTTTTGTATCTCTCATAGTGGGAGTACATTCATAAAGTCCTTGAGCGCTTCCACATGCAGGACGTAAAGCCTATTGGCTGTCCATTACCTTCTTATGTGAAGGTATCACAGGCCGATTGTCCACAGACAGATGAGCAGAGGGCCGAGATGGCCAAGATCCCTTATGCTTCAGCTGTGGGCAGTTTGATGTATGCCATGATAGCCACTCGTCCAGATATTGCACATGCAGTTGGTGTTGTGGCATGCTATATGGCTACACCTGGCAGCAGACATTGGGATGCCGTGAAGGGTATCATGAGGTACCTGAAGGGCACAGCAGATATGTGTATTTGCTATGGCAGCCAGGATACAGGGGTCGTGGGGTACACTGACTCCGATTATGCAGGACATGCAGATAGTAGGAAGTCCACTTCTGGCTATGTATTCACCTATGCTGGAGGGGCTGTCTCTTGGATGTCCAGGGTTCAGAAGTGTGCGGCTTTGTCTACCACTGAGGCCGAGTATGTTGCAGCCACTGAGGCTTGCAAGGAGGCCATATGGTTAGGCCGTCTAGTTGCTGACCTTGGGATTGATGCTACACCTACACTGCATTCGGATTCTATGAGTGCCATTCAGTTGGCTAAGAATCCGGTCTTCCATGCGAAGACGAAACACATTGAGGTGAGGCATCACTTCATACGTGGTGTCGTGGAGGACAGGTCTGTTGACCTTGTCAAGATCTCCATTGATGAGAATCCTGCAGATCTGCTCACGAAGAGCCTCACTACTGAGCGCTTTGCCTTCCTCAGGAGGTTGATGGGCGTTGGATGAGATGTCGCCTTTCCTCATCCCTTGTACCTATGTACATTTGTACTGTCTTTTCTTTTTCTTTTCTCTCTCACTAGGGCAGATTCGCCTTTAAGTGGGAGGTTGTTGGGGGTAAAGGCGCCTCCGCCGTGCCGCCCCATGTATTACTACACTGACAGTACCCGCCACTGCACATTGCAGGTGGCGGGCGCCCGTCACGTCACTTTATTCTTTATTCTTTTAGTGACAGATTGAATAAAGGAAGTCCCGGTCACACATTGTGACTGTTGGAGTTCCCATTTCTTGTCTCTCTCTTTCTTGCTCTTGCTCTCCTGCCATAGCTCGTGTGCAAGCATCGATCCTTCTCACCTTTCACCTCCCTCCAACTCAATCCCACAAGCAGACTTTGCAATGAGAAGCCGCTGATTAGTTTGGGCAGAAGCCAAGGATAGCACCGAATCACGATGGCAGCCCACTGTGTCCGTAGCAATTGCTGCAAAACATCACCTGGCTGCACTTTGGATCCCCTGAGAGTGATTGGAAATCTCCTGAACAACTTGCACACCTGCCACCACCCTGGCATCAAATTTACATGTCTCCAGCACATTCGAGGCTTTCACAGTAGGTCCCCCCCCATAATCTAGCTAAATACTCATCAACATCTTCAATACCTATACCTCTAACAACCACAAACCCAATAACATAGGACCAAAATCAAGGATCTCTTTACTGAATAATAAACTACTCAATTTAACATCATAGCAGATACATTCGAACCATTCCTGCATCATATATCTTTCTTGAGTATCATCTGATTCATCACTGCCCCACTTTGTTGTCCTTTCATACCTTTGAAAAGTTCCATAGATTCTCACAGTCAAGTCCCCCGTGACTACAACAGCCCTTAAAGTGGCCTTCAGTTGATCAAACGGCTCATAGCAACCCTGAACGACTGCGCGTGCTACCTCAATCTTCATAGACCTGGATTACTTTGCTCACAAGGTTCACAAAAATGCCCATCCTCATGTCCATCAACAACATCTATTAATCAAACTTGTCTTTGGACAAACTCCAATCATCTCAGTGGATTGCTGCATTGTCCCTCCCACCATAATCTGCCTTTCATGTGCATCCCAATACTTTCCTATCTAGATCCATGTTGGCTCTTCATCACCAAATGATGGTGTCTTTTTCTATGACACACCAGGAACCCTCTTCTAAAACCACTTGCATTAGTTGCTTTGCGAATGCTGTCATCCGTTTAGCATTGAGATCTGAATTTATACCTTTGAAGATCAATTCAAGAAACATTTCCATCTTTGAAGACTTTGTAAGTCCAGGAGAAAACAAGACTGCATAAAGAGCACAATAAAAACGATCACTAATGGCATGATTTTTTTGCCAGCAACAACTGATACAGGAGCATCAATGCTTGCACTCCAACGTTAAAACTTTTAGAGTGGACTAGACGGAGAAGCACGGGTGTGTGCTCTTGAATTATAATATCTATCTCATCAGCTATCACAAACAGGAAGGCCCTGTTCACACCAGTAAGTAGTGCAGATAACAAACGTGAGTCCATCTCAACTGCATTCTCAGCATTGGTAACAAGCTATTTCTGACTTTGGCTGTCAAGACTCTTCGTCTTTTTCTCCCTCCATTCCCAATGCGACTAAGTTCCTGCTTCCTTCCTCCCCCAACTTTTTCTCTATCAGTTGCTTTTTCCTTTTTCCCTCTATTGCTGCAAACACAATGTCTGGAAATAGACGTGATCCACATCACGACCCCCCTCCAAAAAGCAGAGATCAGCACCATTCATTGTGCCACTGAAGGCATCACTAGGTCCCACACTCAATTTACAACCAGACACTGAGTGTTCAAACAGTAAGCCCTTCCACACTCAGCTCATTATCACTGCAACAATCACCAGCACCTATAGAAAAGTATATCAAAGTGATCTTGTTGAGTCAAGCCTGTCCATACCAAGTGCAATTTCAATAACCACATCCACTATTTACCCAAATTTCTTGGAGAGAATTTAGCACCATGCATGAGGTTGTTGCAAGAGCCTCAAAACATTCTACTATAGACAACCAAATGAGGTTTTCAATCCATCTCCCTAACCAGAGCATTAGAACCTTTACCAAGTTTTACCAACCTCACTGTATTGTCCTCCATCATCACTGAGGAAAATTTTAAGACGATAACTCAAAACACACTTACGAGAAAACTAGGGATCATACACACACACACGCAGAACAAAATGCAAACACTACGACTAGGTATACACAAAACACGAATGTCACACACACAAACTTTTTGGTGGATTCCACACCTCAGATACGCAGCAGTACGACATCGTTTTCTTCTTTTCACCTTATGAGAGTCCTTGCAAGATGGCAGCATGGTAACCTAGTCGTTTACACTAAAGGTTTTGGGCTCCCAATTTCCATATGCTCCCTGGCTATAGACTGTGCAAGAGTGTATTAAACGAGAAGGGCGCCTAGAGGAAGCCATGAAAAGAATGAAAGCGCAGAGAAAGAAGCTCAAAGAGGGGTGAATGAACTAAAAAGTAGCATCAAGAACACAAATGAATATGTATTGGGCGCCAAAAAGAATATTGAAAGATCTTTTGACTTTCATAAAACTCATTATTAATTTCATGATATCTCTGTCACGTAAATAAGGTCTTTGGGACTCCAAAACATGTTAGACTTTGGGGATTTTGGCTAAAAAAGAAGAGAGAATCACAAAATGGACTCCACTATCTCTAAAAAAGAGGAGACAAGAATAGCATATTCTTGCATACCTGGCAAACTCTGTCTGGCCTATTTCTTAATCCCGTGATTAACAAAAGTGCATTTTTGGAAGTGTTTTTGGCCCTAATGTTTTGCCAAGGCATTGATAAACCTTCGATAATACCCTACTGATTGACAGAAAGCTATGCACTTCCTTTGGAGTACATGGCGGACTCATGACGACTATGACCTTGATCTTTTCAGGATCAGTTGCAATCCCTACGGAACTGACCACATGGCCTAACAAGAGCCCATAAGGGACTTCGAAGATGCACTTCTGTGGGTTCAGAGCTATGCAAAATTATCTGCAATGCTCAAAACGCTTCCGCAAAATGATCAACTGTCTATCCCTTGTGGTGGCTGCCCCCAGATCGTCAATGAATACTTTCAGCTCCTCGGGAGAGATGTCACCAAAGGTCTTGTCAGCTGTTCTTTGCCACGAACCAGGTGCATTACACAACCCAAATGCCATCACATGGTACACAAAGATACTGAAGACTGTAATAAACATCGTTTTTAGCTTGTCTTGCTCAGCAATTGCCATTTGGTTATACCCTGCAAAGCAGTCCATAAACGAATAGATTTCCCTATCCGCTAGTTGATCCAAAATTTGGTCAATAAACGACAACGGGTAGTAATCTCTAACAGTCTGCTTATTTAGCTCTCTAAAGTCTACACAAAGACAGATTTGATTATTATTATTCTTCTTGATCACCACTGGTGAGCACCATTCAGTATGCTGAACAAGGAAGATCAAACCTACTTTTCGCAACTTTTGTAGTTCCCCGTATAACCCGTTCCTTAATTCAAAAGGCATATGCCTTACTTTCTGACGTATAGGGCGGGTACCTTTCTTTACAGGTTATTGTCAAGATTATGGGAGAGAAGGAAGGAGTCTCACTTGTAGCTTTCTTGCTTGCACAATGGGGGAATACACACAAAGGTGGAGGCTGAAAACAGTTATCCTCTTCTTAGTTGTGTAAGCCAAAAAGAAATCTCATACAAAGAAATAGAAGAACCCTATATATGGGTCTCAAACCAAAGACAACTAACTAAGGTGGCATACTAACTGAGCCACGAACTAGAGTAGATAAGGATAGCTATCATCTAGCTATTATTCATGGGCGGTGTACCAACCGCATCTACAACTGACAAGTCGGTGACATAAATGCATAACGGTCACCCTGGCATATCACGAGTGGAGCTCGATATCTCAACACTCCCCCTCGAGCTCAATCCCAATTCTTGCACACCAAGCAGGTCTCTGAACTTGCGTAGCTTCTTTGTGCCCAATGCCTTCATAAATATGTCAGCTACTTGATCCTCTGTGCTGACATAAACTAGATCAATAAGACCTGGCAAAACCCTCTCCCGCACATAGTGATAATGCACCTCAATGTGCTTTGTTCTAGCATGATAGACTGGGTTATTTGCCAAGTGTATACTGCTCATGTTGTCACAATAAATGACAACTGGCCCATCTGTAGGCTGATGCATATCATAAAGTAGCTTATGCAACCAAGCTACCTCACATGCAGCCATTGCTGCACTCCTATACTCATCCTCTATGCTTGACAAGGTAACTGTAGGCTGTTTCTTGCTGCTCCAAGTGACTGCAGCACTCCCAAAAGAGAACACATATCCACTGGTAGATCGTCTATCAGAAATACTACCAGCCCAATCAGCATCAGTGTATCCATGCAACTGTATCTGAACCCCAGTCTCATAAAGTAGTCCATACTGCAATGTGGACTTCACATACCTAAGTATGCGTCTAGCCGCATCCAAATGTGGTTTCCTTGGAGCATGCATAAACTGACTTACCAATCCAACAGCATAGCTCAAATCTGGCCTGGTAATAGTCATATAAATCAAACTTCCTACTATGCGTTTGTACATAGTAGGGTCTTCCAGAAGCTCACCTGCATCTGTGCTCAGCTTCACATTTTGCTCCAAAGGAACTGAAATAGGCTTACAGCCTGTCATCCCATATTTGGACAGCATGTCCAATCCATACTGCCTCTGCAAGAGCCGTATCCCACTTGGTGATCTAATCACCTCAATGCCCAAGAAATAACGTAGCTCTCCCAAATCCTTCATCTCAAAATTCTGCTTCAATAGCATTTTCACATGAAGGATATCTTCATCACTGTCACCTGTCATAATCAAATCATCACCATAAATGACAAGTAGCATAATACCTTTCTCTGTTTTTCTCACATAAAGTGAGAAATCTGCCTTGGAAATCTGAAAGCTAATAGTGACAAGATACTGTCCTATCTTGTCAGACCATGCTCTAGGTGCTTGCTTCAAGCCATACAAGGCTTTCTTCAACCTGCAAACAAACTCAGGATGAACATCATGCACATAACCTGGTGGCTGCTCCATAAATACCTCTTCTTGCAAATCACCATGCAAGAAGCCATTCTTTACATCCATCTGATGTAAAGACCATTTCTTTGATGCAGCCATAGCAATGACTGCTCTTACAGTTGCCATCCTTGCAACCGGACTGAATCTTTCTTCATAATCAATGCCATATGTTTGTGCATACCCCTTGACTACTAATCTTGCCTTGTATCTGTTCACAGAACCATCTGCATTGTGCTTCACCTTATAAACCCACTTACAACCAATTGCATTTTTACCTTTAGGCAAAGGTACCAATTCCCATGTAGCATTTGCTTCCAAGGCATCCATTTCTTCATCCATGGCTTTCTCCCATTTTTTTTTTCCCATGGCTTGCTCAAAAGAAGTGGGTTCTAGTTCCTGTATCACTTTGACCATATATGCATAGTGAATGGCTGTAAATCCATCATATTTCAGCCTATCCACAGGATACCTAGCCCTGGTAGACCTGCGCAAAGTACGTTCACTCCCAGGTGCTCTCAAAACATCCTTGGTCTTCCTTACTCCAGGTGTAACAATAGAAGGAATACCCAACTCATCATCAATGCTTTGTTCTGAGCCACTGGATTCACCATCCACATAAGAGTGACCTGCATTCATATCAAACATAGGCCAATCTACCTTCTCTTTTCCTTTTCGTGATACCTGCATACCACTATTTGCATTGCTTTGAGAAGATTCTCCTGATCTCAATCTACCTGTCCATGGCGAAGAATGTGAACCACTGCTAGAGGATGCTTGAGGTCCACTAATATCTTGTGACTGTTGCTGTGAATTCTGTGCAGCATTACAATTTTGTGGATCTACATTATCAATCACATTTACTGGTTTATACCAGCTACTCATCTCATCAAAAACAACATCTCTGCTCACTATAAACTTACGAGTAGAAGGGTTATAGCATCTATACCCTTTCTGCTACAGAGAGTAACCAATAAAGATGCACTTCTCAGCTTTTGGATCCAACTTGGATCTCAACTCATCTGGCACATGAACATAGGCAATGCAACCAAAAATCTTCAAATGAGAAATATTTGGTTTCCTACCAGTATACCTCTCCTCTGGAGTCATCTCATGTATTGCTGCAGTGGGAGTCCTGTTCATTATGTAGACTGTTGTAGCAACTGCTTCAGCCCAGTAAAAATCTAACAAGTCTTTTTCATTGAGCATGGCATGAGATACCTCTCCAATATACATGTTTTTCCTTTCTGCAATTCCATTTTGTTGTGGGGTATGACTGCATGAATATTGCTGCTTTATGCCATGCTTCTGCAGGAACCTTGCAAACTCATTTGAGAGGTACTCTCCCCCTCCATCTGACCTTAGGCATTTTATTTGCAGGCCTGTTTCTTTTTCAACCATAGGTTTAAGAGTTTTGAAATGCCCAAAAACTTCACTTTTCTTTTTTATAAAATACACCCAAACTTTTCTGCTATAGTCATCAATAAAAGTGACAAAATAATGACAGCCTCCTAGAGATGCAGCTTTAGTAATCCACACATCAGAGTGGATTAATTCCAATGGCTTTTTACTTTCTTGAATATGTCTAGGAAATGGTTTCCTTGCTTGTTTTCCAAATTGACAAGCTTCACATACCTTGTGCATTTCTGCAACCTTGAATTTAGGCAATCCTGCAACAATATTTTGGGCCTGCATTGATTTAAGTTGTTGTACATTAACATGACCAATGCGTTTATGCCAGATATCAATATCTGCAACTACACCGGTCCCGTGTGTAAACATTGCTGCACTCAATTCAGGCATGCCTGCATCCAATGTAAACATTCTGTCCTTCTTCTTTCCTTTTGCTATCAAGCGACCTTTATTTTTCATATCCTCAACAAAGCATCCATGAGGATTAAATCTGACCTGCAAGCCCTGCTCAACCATTTGACCAACAGAAACCAGATTCTTGGTGATATTCGGGACATGAAATACATCGGACATGTATTTCTTTTTCCCATCCTGCATAGACAAAGTAAATTTTTCAATCTGCACAATAGGATGTGCAGTATCATCACCAGTCTCCACAAATCCTGGTTTTTCCATTTTCCTTGCATCCTCCATCCATTCTGCATGACCTTTCATGTGGTTTGATGCACCTGAGTCAACATACCATACATCGTTGCTTTCTTCTGCACTTGTCACAGAATTGTTCATGTGCTGCACCATAAACAAATGCTCATTTTTATCATCACCCTGTCTACTAGAAGATGCATAATTTCCTTGTTGCAATTTTCCATTCATGATGTCATTCTGCTTTTTATAGCAATCTTTAGCCATATGACCCATTTTACCACAGTAGTAGCATTCAACATTACTGTTTGCATTTTGGCCTCTTTTCCATCCACCACGACCTCTTTGGCTCCACCTGCCTCTAGAGTTACCACGTCCTCCTCCATAGGACTGGTTTTCTTGAGTTTGCTGCATATTCTGATTTCTACCATGGCCTCCAAATCGGCCTCCTCTACCTCTGCCTCTACCTCTTCCAGCATTTGAATAGAAGACAATTTCTTTTGAAGTTCCTCCTGAAAAAGATGCACCACCATTTCTTTGCTCCTCAGAAATTAGAAGAGAAATCAACTCCTCAAAATCAGGAAATCTTTCACGAACTGGAATGGATGTCCGAAACTGTGCATAATCCTTTCCTAGACCATTTAAGGTCACAGAAACTAAATCATCATCTTCGACTGGCGACCCAATGGAAGCAAGTGCATCTGCAATCTTCTTCACCTTCATGTGGTAGTCGTTGATGCTCATACTTTCTCTTTGCACATTATGCAACTCTTGCTTGAGCTGCATTTTCCTGGCTTGCGTATTTGTGTTATACATTTTTGACAAAGTATCCCATGCCTCCTTTGGCGTACTTGCATCCTGAATATGCACAATCATAGAGTTCTGAAATGCTGATAGACAGCCAGTACATAACTTTCCTGGCTCTCTCATGCCATGCTTTGAATGCCTGCATTTGCTGTTGATTGGGAATATCAGGAAGAACTGGTTTTTCTTCATTTCCTGCAACAAATTCCCAATATCCTTTTCCCATAAGGAAATTCGTCATTCTAAACTTCCATGCTTGGAAGTTATTCTTGTCAAGCTTTTCAGTGACAATCTGTGAGAGAGAATCAGACGCCATTATAGAACACTGCAAAAAATTCTGTCACTGCAAAAAACACAGCTTCAGCCTCAGAAGGGCAAATCTGCAAAACTGATGAAAGTGGTATTTAATCACACAGTCACTTTCTAGTGACGATTTTGCATCAACAGGCAACAAGGATGATTCTGTTACTCCCAATGTCTCTGCGCACAGGCATACGATGCAATTTCTACAGTAACTTTTCACCGACCTGTAGAACAGTGGCTGCACAGCATAAAACTGGGCCTTTTCCTGAGTGCGTGCAGAAAACTTCCGCCTCCAAAACAGGCCCCGAAATGGCCTCAAATCAAAAAAACAGGGTCGACAAGGGCTATAGCCCTCTTGCTACATATCCCACAGCATAATCATCCTTTCTCTTTGCCAAGGCCTCAAATAAAAAAAACAGGAAACAAGGATGCTCATACTTTCTCTTTGCACATTGTGCAACTCTTGCTTGAGCTGCATTTTCCTGGCTTGCGTATTTGTGCTATATATTTTTGACAAAGTATCACATGCCTCCTTTGGCGTACTTGCATCTTGAATATGCACAATCATAGAGTCTGAAATGCTGATAGACAGCCAGTACATAACTTTCCTGGCTCTCTCATGCCATGCTTTAAATGCCTGCATTTGCTGTTGATTGGGAACATCAGGAAGAACTAGTTCTTCTTCATTTCCTGCAATGAATTTCCAATATCCTTTTCCCATAAGGAAATTCATCATTCTAAACTTCCATGCTTGGAAGTTGTTCTTGTCAAGCTTTTCAGTGATAATCTGTGAAAGAGAATCAGACGCCATTACAGAACACTTGAAAAAATTCTGTCACTGCAAAGAACACAGCTTCAACCTTACAAGGGCAAATCTGCAAACCTGACGAAAGTGGTATTTGACCACATAGTCACTTCCTAGTGATGATTTTGCATCAACAGGAAACAAGGATGATTTTGTAACTCCCAATGTCTCTGTGCACAGGCATACGATGCAATTTCTACAGTAACTTTTCACCGACCTGTAGAACAGTGGTCACACAGCATAAAACATGGCCTTTTCCTGAGTGCATATAGAAAACTTCCGCCTCCAAAACAGGCCCCGAAATGGTCTCAAATAAAAAAAACAGAGAAACCAAGGGCTAAAGCCCTCTTGCTACATATCCCACAGCATATACTGCCCTCTTGCTATACCGTGAAGCCTCTGAGATAATGCACTCTTGCACTTTCTGGTTGTGCTACCTGCAGAGACTTGCTCCCAAAATAGAAAAATGAAAGCAACACTGGTCCTCTTACCAGAACACCGCGAACTTGGTTTGTTTTCTTGAGCTCCTTACCACGAACAAGGCTCTGATACCATGTCAAGATTATGGGAGAGAAGGAAGGAGTCTCACTTGTAGCTTTCTTGCTTGCACAATGGGGGAATACATACAAAGGTGGAGGCTGAAAACAGTTTTCCTCTTCTTAGTTGTGTAAGCCAAAAGAACTCAAGTACATAGAAATAGAAGAACCCTATATATGGGTCTCAAACCAAACTCAACTAACTAAGGTGGCATACTAACTAAGCCACGAACTAGAGTAGATAAGGATAACTGTCATCTAGCTATTATTCATGGGCGGTGTACCAACCGCATCTGCAACTGACAAGTCGGTGACATAAATGCACAACGGTCACCCTGGCATATCACGAGTGGAGCTCGATATCTCAACACACTCCCCCTCAAGCTCATGAAAGGTAGTGTACTCCAAGTAGGTATCTAAAGTGATTGAACTCAATTGTAACAAGGTGCATTGAGTGAGAATGGAGAGGAAAAGAGAAAGAAATTGAGAGAAGAAGGGAGGGAAGGAAAAAGAGAGAAGAAGTGAGAGTGGGAGGGAAGATGTGGGAGAGAAAGAAACATAGAGAGAGAGAGAGAGAGAGAGAGAGAGAGAGAGAGAGAGAGAGAGGGATGAAGGGAGGGAGATAAAAAAAGAGAAAGAGAGAGAGAAAGAGGGGTGGGAAGAGAAACAAAGAAGGATGAAGGGAGCCAAATTGACAAAGAGAGATGGATGGAGGGAAACAAATAAAGGGAAAAGGAGAGAAAGAGGAGTAGAGATTAAAATGGAGGAAGATTACCAATGAGGGGAACAAAAACCTATTTTTTGCCATAACATAGACCAAATGGAAAACGATGATGGTTGTGATGTCTAAGATCGTGAGGCGTATCTTAATCAGCATGTCTCGTGCCCTTGCACTCAATGCAAGTTTGTAATCAAATGACAACGTTACTTGTCCATAGAACACATACGACATTTCGGCAAGTTTCAATCGGAGATCATTGACCAGGCGATCTTAGACTTTGAGTGAACGGTAAGAAAAGTGTGTATCAATCATGCTTTACATTCGCAAAGTAATTGAATATCATATACAAAAATATTAGATGTACCCATGAAATTTGTATAGAGAGGTGATGCTTCATCCCAAGGAATGCACCTATTGCAGGCCATTAGAAAAGTTCATGGGTGTGTGATGGATGGATTGCCTGAACCAATACACCAATTGGAGGACACGCTGAGATGACACCCTCGATATTGGAGGAGACAATGGACCTTTCCAAACTTTCTGCAATCTTGGATCCTAAGACGGTGGAGCCAATGGTCGATGCATTAATACCCATGGATGCCAAGTCATTTGATCCACTGAGAGAAGAAGCAACTATACCATTATATGATGGGTTTCGAGTATCTTTCTTGAAGATGTTGCTTGTATCATGCATCGATCTGATCCACTGCCATGAAGGAGAAAGTGAATTGTTTTTGTATGTTACATCATGCATCCATGGAGAAGTGGCTCGCTAGGTATGAGCATGCTAGAAAAGACTGAGAAGAAGTGTGATCAAAATTTCATTACACTACATGCCATCGACCGGTTTGATATCCTGAGGGCATGGAGGAGATGTTGTGGCTTATGTCTATGCGGTGGTTACATGGAGCTTTGATCATAGCTTCTTGCAAAGGGGTAGAGGTCACTATCAACGAGGAGTGGGAATTCTTGAGGGAATGTAGTCCAAAGGTGACTGCATGCTTTATTTACTGTCGTATCTAGTTTTCATGCCCAACAACTAATCTAACCATTTCAGTGTACATTAAAAAATCTATAGTGCAGTCTGGTCACATGGGCGACATTTCCATATTGAGCGCATTGACAAAATGCGTTCCATAACGGATTGTGGTGTCGTGGCAAAGTTCAAGCAAGAGAGTTGATGGTGGCAGGACACCACGGATCTGAATATCGTGGATGAGATGGAGTATTTTGAAAACTTGTGAAGTGTTATCTCAGTGGATTACCATAGCTTCTCCATGATCATATTCGACGTGTAGTGGTTTAAAGTGGTGTTGGAAGGAGTTAGGGCAACTGTTCATTGAGGTCCATCTAAATTTATGGAAATAGATTCTGAGAATAGATGGACGGGATTTGTGCGACACATTTGTCCTACTAGGTCATTGCGAATAGGTGAATGATCTATTTTTTAAATTTTTTCATGACACAAAACAATCCCAAATGTTTATTCACTCTTATTTGTTATCCTAAACATGTAATCTTCTATCCAAATCCTCAGCAACCTTGATGGTGGTATGTTGTGTCATCAACTCCTTGGAATGCACGAGTGTATGATGAAAGCAATGTTCCCAGTGTAGACAAGGAGAGTATGCAGGTGGAGGAGTTGATATGGGGGGGGAGGTGGATGGTGAAGAGGGCTTGGAGCGTGTAGGGGAGGCATGCACAGGTAACTTAGACAAAGAGACAGGAGGCCAAGATTTTTTTGAGAATGAAGTGGACTCCTCTTTCTGGTGACCTATCTATAGACCTTCCACTGTATGTTGAGTTGTGCCAAGAGATTGACATGGGGCCATAGACTGAGTGATATTTGCATCCGCTTACTCAATTCATTGATGATTCACTTTTGAGGGTACTTTAGTATATGCATTTTAATTAGTAGCATTTTTTTCAGTGTTATATTGTTGTGCTTTACCTAAATCTTTATACTAATAATGCTAACATCATTTTCTATTTATGCACGCTACCTCTGACAATACCCAAAGAGCAAGATGAGTCAAGGGATGATCGATGAGGAGTTACAGGAGATATTCACATGTATGTCTCTCCAGATCATATGGTCTAATTTAGAGATATGGTGGACCATGAGCTATCACAGACATCATCAAACCGTTTTGTGAGGTCTACTTTGGCACGCTCTCATGCTTGGATTTCTAGTAGATGAGGTCGACGCTCTAGACTAGCCCTCAATGGAGGGAGTGGTTTTGGGGGGTGCTACGGAGGTGTGGATGTTATGAGCTTGCAGTCAGTTCTAGATAGGGCCGCTACTCCTCGCTCTCGTATTGATTCTAAAGAGGGTAGCTCAGGTGGGTGTTGTGGAGACATTGAAGAAGCAATGTTTTCGTCCTCATTGATCTTGTGGATACTTGTCGCCCCTCTAGGATTTTGTCACGCCTATAGGGACATCTACTCCTGTCCTGTGACTTCGGATTTTGTTTAGCCATCTGTAGGTGGCACCCCTATGGGTGCTACTTCGAGAGATACTACCCTGGCAAGCACACAACATATACATGGGTCTCTTGATTATGCCTAGGAGTGTGGTCACAGGTGGGAGAGGCCACACCTTAGACATACCCCAATAGGATATGGCTACCTCATAGATGATAAGATACTTGCTGTAATCATGAATGATGAGGGGAGGAGGGTGATGTCTCGCATGAGAGGGAGTTGTGGAAAAAGTATTTAAGCACAATGTTTTAGACCAATGGAATAATATACTTGAGGGAAGCAAGGACTATGTAGTGGTGTCCTTTCACGAGGAGTTTCTAGTACTTATTACGATGGCATAGAGGCTCTCCACTAGGTGGGTGATGGAGTGTATGTGTGCATACATGTCGTATAGATGATTAGACATACGCAATGTAATTAAGAATGGTACCTCAAAGCCTGAGTGGCTAGACACAGAGGATTGGTAAAGACTCAGGGAGGAGGCCATAGATTCTTCAGGAAGAGGCGGCAACAATGGGAGGCAACGAGGGCACGATTGGAGGTAGGGGTCGTGCATCATCTGGGGAGTGGCAGCCATAGGACTTATATGGACAACTTTGTAAGTTTTCTTTTGGTTCTTTTTGCTTTCTTATTTGGAATGTCACTTGTACTAACAATCATGTTTATAACAATGCTATTCTATTTTCTTTGCAGCACTCCATCACAAACCACGATTCCACAGGTTTGGAGACTTGATATGCAAAGAGACACGGTCTCACTGCACTTATCGATAGATTTTATGCACGTGGTGGCCCAACAAGTCAATCCTCTTTCTTGTCAGTAGTCACTAGTTTTTTTTATGATGCATTATGTATAGGGGACTAATTGTCTGGTTGTTCATTTTGTAGGCCATTCGACCCTCCTTTGCATCAGGATGAGCTTTCAGATGGCGAGGATCTATAGCACTTGATTGGATTCAAGGAGCACACGTCATCCTCTTTTTTGCTTATGTGATCTATGCAAGCCTCTCCCATCTCCCATGTAGCATTCATTTGATGTACTTATCATCCTTTATATAAATTCACACTTTGAGATATTTACATATATATTTTCATGTTTGTTTTGGCTCTCGTCTCCATTGTTCTATGTAATTTCATGAGTTGTCATCATAAGTCTTGTATAAATTTTATGAGCCATACGACGTGGATAATTTTTTTGATGAAAATTTGGATCGCTTTGAATGTCGGTATGAGGCATGTATCTTGTAGTGTCTACATTTTATGATTCATAGCCCTCAAACACATCACAACCAAGCTTGAAACAAATTCTAATCACACATGAACAAGATTTGCACCATGAAATTTAAAAAAGAATCCGAAATTTCATTAAAAGAGAGGCTTACCACCATTTTTTTGTGTTTGGGTCTCAAGAATCCAGTTTACGGACAGCGATCAAACTTGCCATTGGTCTTGAAATAGCGTTAATTATCATTTCTCAATGCCGGCAGCATGATCCCACATCAATCCGGTTCAAGCAACCGATCTCCATCCTGATCTTCTCATAAGAATTCCCACATGAACTGCCCACAAAAGAAGAGAGAGGGAGGAGAGAGAAATACCAAATTTATATCTCCACATGTAGACCATTATTTGGAGAGGTGAGATTGGTGATTGAAGGTGGAAAATTCGAGTAGCAGCTTGGTGTATTTGGTTTATAAGCTTCTTCTTTGCCTTTCTAGCCCACCGCCTCTCAATTTCACGATCGTCACCATCATGATCTCCATTTTTTATTTTGTGTAAAACAAAATTGGCCCTCCTCCCCCCCTCGTCATGTGAGTTTTGGAGGGTTGGGGGGCTCTAAGTGTCACACCCCTTCCCCATTAAAGCCGTTTTACACTTCTTCTTTGACCCTTCGTGCAACTCTAGCTTTTGACATCCAAATTGCGATTCAAAAACTTGTATTTGACTATCTCTAAGTCCTGCATTATATCTGGAGCTTTTTCCATTCATTTTGGTACCTGAAAAAATCACAAAAAATCCAAGACTGCTGTGATGTCCATCATTCGAATTGCTTTAAATCTCGCCTTCCTCCGTGGTTGCTTAAAATTGTTGATTAGCATCCACCCCTTCACGAGCTTCAATTTCCACCTCAAATTAACAAAATTTGGCACATTTTTGGATTTTTAAAGGGCTTAAAATCTCACTCTCAGCCATACTCCATCCCATACCATCAAGAAAAATGAAGATGTTTCTAGAGGTAGCTTTTAAAATATACAAATGTGAAAATTCTAAATAATAAATACTTTCTTTCACAATATGTATTAAATATGACATTGCAAACTTACTACTGTAAATTTTGAGACGGCAAGCTCAACATATGTGGACATTGATGATGGGTTGCCTTGTTAGATAGGTTTACACATCTATACTTAGCACATAAATGTTCATTGTGATCCTCACATGACCACTAAATTATTGCTTATTATATTTTGTTAGTTACACCTATCCACAATCGGCATAGTTGTAGTGCTAGTCGATTAGTGTAGTCAGTTATATATTATTTGACTTAGTAGGTTACTTTCCTTTACATTATATTTTATCTATACTTTGTGTATATTGTAGCATGTGATGAAGAAGAAAAAAAGCATGAAAATGTTTTGGTCTCCATATTTCTTCTTGTGTTCTTGAGTGAGTGTATTATGTGTTTTCCACATAGTTTCTCAAGCAAGTTCCCATATTAGGTGATTCTTGATATAATATCAGAGCATTGCTAAGAGAGGTTGATTTTAAAGATTAAAGTGAATAAGAAGAAGCAACCATTCAAGCAAGTAAGCAACTGATAAGAAGCTCTCTCGTTCTTTCTTTCTTTCTCTTGGATAGTGCCTATGGAGGCATAGGAAGCATGGTAGAACAAAAATCTTAGATTGCTATGATATTTGGTGGGCAAGTAAAATAGTGTATATTCTATATATAAGATCTTTAGTTCTCACCCATTGTGTTTTTGGCCATTTAAGGTAATCTCGAGCCTCATTCTAGCTTCACATGATTGTGGATAGTAGTTTTAGGATATATTGTAATTTTGATAGTGTTAATGATTCTGTGGTGTATAGATTACAAATTTCAAATTTATAAGTCGTAACAAGATTTATCTACAAATAGGTTGTATATTGTTATGTATTACTTGAGCAATCCGTGAAAAAGATTGGTTAGTCTATTTTTATGCACATTTTATGAAGGGTTGTAAAAGTTTTACTTGCTATTTGGTACTTAGTTGTGCCATAGTGGATATTCAATTATTGAGAAACTAGAAAAGAGCAACTACCCATCATGGAAGTTTTGTGTGATGAATTTTCTTATTGGAAAAGGTCTCTTTGAGTCTGTTTCACATGAAGAAAAGGAATCAGAGCGAAGTGATCCAACTGTAAAAGAATTCAAGGTGTGAAAAGAATGGAATGCAAAAGACAAAAAGGTAATGTATTGGCTATTTGTAATCATTGATAACAGTATGATGGGGTGTATACAAATATATATATAAAGTTCACATGTAGCTCAGACAACCTCCGAGAATATGTTTTCAATAAATAAAAAGGCATAGAAGATTCAACTCAAGCAAGAGTTGAATGCTTTGAAGAAAGGGAAGATGTCTATAAATTAGTATATTTTGGAGGTGAGGAGCATTGCAGATGCCTTAGCAGCTATCAATGCAATGCCTAGTGATGATGATTCAATTTCATCTACTTTGGGTGGCCTTAATAATGAGAATGCCTAGAAATCCTTTGTTACTTCCATTTATGTAACAAAGCCATTTTTAGATTTTAACGAGTTGGTCTCTCTCACGATCACTGAAGAGATGAGTATGTAGGATAAATCATTCAAAAGAAGTGGTGAATAGGCTCAAGGTTTTTACTCAAGTTTAGGAAAGGGATGTGCATATCCTTTTCAAGAGGTCATGATATGGGTCATATTTGTGGTAAGTAGCAAATCATGTTAAAGCAATAGCTTGGTGAGATGCAAATTTTGGGAGTCCATGGTAATTCTAGAAGAAGTGGGGGAAGCTTTAGAGGAACAGATGGATGCTAGAATAGAGGTTCTAATAATTCTAGTATTATTTGTCAATATTGTGGAAGAACAAGTCATATTACAACCCATTGTTTTGATAAGAAGGATGACATTTGTAATGTAAAGTTGTAGTAGGGGAATTTTGTATCATCTTCAAGATAAAATGATGATAAAAATGAGCATTTGTTCATATTTAGCATATGATGAATGCTATTACATTAAAGGGGGTATGTGATTATGTATGGTATGTTGATTTAGATGCATCTAATCATATGACCAGCCATGTTGAATGATTTGAGATATTTGCAATATAGAAAGTTCAAGTTATGTAGAGATAGGTGATGACTTGTGTCATCCGATTTCACAATATTGAAAAAATTTCTTTGCTTGCATGATGATTGACAAAGTGTTTATTAGATGTTTTACATGTACTATCCATCATAAAGAATTTTCTATCTCTTTATTAATTGGTAGAGTAAGGGTTGCTAGTTAGATTTAATACAAATGGCTATTTTGTTGAAGATTCTACAATAAGTGTAAGTTGGTTACAAAAGAAAGTAGAGTTGGCCCCATGTTTACTTTGGATGTTAGAATCCTTGCTACAAACATTGCTATGTGTGCTAAAGGCAAAGGTGTGGTTGTAGACATTGAAATATGGCACAAACACATTGAACATGCAAATTTGCAAAGATTAAAGTTAATGCAATTGAAATGATTGGTTATATATATTCTTACATTCAAAGTTGTAGAGTAATATAAATTTTGTGAATCATGTCAATTTGGAAAGCAAACAATGTAACACTTTTTACATGATAGAGATATATGCAAGAATATACTTGATGTGGTGCATACAAATGTTTAGGGGATATTGATCTCTTTGTGGCACTGAGTATTTTGTTACATTCATTGATGATTGCTCTGGAAAACTATTGGTATATTTCATGAAGGAAATGAGTAAAGTGTTTGAGCACTTGAAAATTTCAATGCTATTGTTGAAACATAAATAGGCTTGAAATTGAAGTGTTTGAGTTCGAATGGAGGGGGAGAATATCTCTCTAATAATTTTAGTGATTTTTTGAGATCTCATGGGATAAATCGACAATTTACATGCAAGTACATCTCGTAATAAAATGGATTGCACAAAAAAAGATATATTCTAGAAGATACACAAGTATTCATGGTTGGAAAGAACATACCTAAGCATTTTTTGTTTGAGGATATTTATACTACTATCTAAATTATGAATAGGTCTCCCACAACTACAGTTCATAATATGACTCTTGAAGAATGTTTTAGAGGTAAGAAACTTGATGTATCACACTTAAAAGTGTTTGATTGTATAACGTATATTCATGAACTTGATGAGTTGAGGAAGAAATTAGACCCAAAGATTCAAAAATGTATTTTCATTGGATACTCGAGTAAGCAAAAAGGGTATCATTATTATAATCCTATCAGTGGTGGATTTTGGATAAGAAAAGATGTTATTTTTGATGATGTGAGCAATTGGTATGCATGTAGTGGAGATGTATTGGATAATATTGATGCATATGATAGTCATATGTAGATAGAAAGACACAAATCACAAACTTTTAGTAGACTATAGACATCATCTTAGTAGTAGATCTATAGTTAGTAGACTAAGGAGCACTCCCACATCGTTAAGTGCATCTACTAGTGTGGCAGGTAATGAAAAAGAGAATAAAAAAATGTCAGATGGTAATAATACATCTATTAGTCATCATGTGATTCTTGATGGAGACTTTAGTGGTTCATAGAGTTTGGATGATAAGCTTGGGATTTCTTTTGTCATCAAGATCATACCATATGTAAAGAGAGCACATGGTAATGTAAAGGCTCCATTGAGTGATCCAATAGTACACATGTCTAGTAGGGTGAGATATTCTATTAGAAATATTGGTTTTGAGGGTTATGTAGCTTACCATTATGCTTATATGGTAAGGGAAGTTGAGGATGTTTAATCCACTTGTTTTGAGAAGGCTATTGGCCATGTTCATTAGGATGCAACAATGGATGAGGAGATGGATGTATTAGAGACCAACATTACTTGGGATCAAGTACCATTGTCTAAGGGAAGGAAAGCTATTTGTTATGATTAGTTCTATAAAATAAATCATTATGTAGATTGTTATATTAGTAGATATAAGGCTAGACTGGTTGTAGAAGGCTATGCATAGACATATGGTATAGATTATGAAGAGACATTTATTGTGATTACTAGGATGGTAATGGTTAGATGTGTAATTTCTTTGGCAATAGCCAAAGGTTGGAGTTTATAGAGAAAATGGATGTGAAGAATGCCTTTTTGCATGGTGATTTGCAAGAAGATGTACATATGGAGTAGCTAGTAGTTTATGGGGATTTAGAGTATCCCACATATGTGTAAAAGTTAAAGAAGACACTCTATGGGTTGAAACAAGTACCTAGAGCATGGTCCAACAAGATTAAAGAGTAGCTTGTCAACATTGGATTTTATGTTTCAAATGTAGATCACTCACTTTATGTAAGAAAGAGTGATGCAAGTTTGGTTGTCATAGTCATGTATGTGGATGACCTGATAATTATAGGTAATAGTAAGAGTGGGATTTCTAATGTTAGGGGCCTTTTGAAATAAGATTTTGAGATGAAGGATCTAGGTGAGTTGAGATACTTTCTTGGTATTAAGGTGATCAAATGCGTAGATGGCATACAACTATCCGAAAGGCAATATGGCTTTGATATGTTATCCAAGTATGGTGTGACAACATGCAAGCCTCTTTTAGTGCCATTGAAGAAAAATGTAAAATTAGTATTAATGTTGGGGATGAGATAGAAGACTCTATTATGTTCAAGAAGATAGTAGGGAGTTTGATCTATATGACAATCACAAGGCTAGACTTGAGCTATGTTGTTGGACTTGCAAGTCAGTTTTATGAAAACACCTAGGAAGTCTCATTTGGATGTAGTTAGATGGATATTGAGGTATATGAAGTCCACCTTGCATTATGGAAATTTTTATGAGTTAGGTACGGATGTACATGTGTTTGGGTAATTAGATGCAAATTGGGATAGTAGTAAGTATGATATAAGATCAACTAGCAGACTCATGCTTTCCCTTGGTAGTAGTGCAACAAGTAAGTGGCAAAAAGCAACCAATGGTTGCTTTATCGAGTAGAGACACTAAGTATAGAGGTGTTACTATGGTAGTATGTTAAAAAAATTATTGATAATAAATAACTTTAAATGTCCATGGATCAACCACTTATAGCATTCAAAGATTTGATTCTTAATAGGAAAAAACTCAATGAGTCCACAGGGACATACCTCCTCATAATTCACAATGCTACTCTCAAGAATCCATAAGATCTTATCATTATAAATACATGTATACCAACTTCTTGGCCTTTGTCTGCTAACAATCTATCTTGAATGGTGTTGTGCACATATTTATATATATTCCAATTTTGCTCAAAGCTAGAGTTGCTAGCACGTTGTGCTAGCACACATGCACAGTGATAGGTCTTAAATTTGGACAAACATCCCTTATAATATTCACGATCCACCTCTTCCATGCCAGGGGATGCTCCTTGGCCATATCTTGCGTAAAGGAATTTGAGAATGAAACTACTCTTAGCCTGAATTTAGAGATCTTCTTGACATATTCTTTCCTTGTTATATCATCACCCACATAGTTTTTCCATATTTGGCACTCTTTCCTCCATACTACATGTATGGAATATATGACATGCATCATTACATGATATTATCAACCACATACTACCATCACTTATCCTTGCTCAAAAAACTAGAATAGAACTTGGAAGCCTTATCTCTCACTCGCACACTTTGCTTAGCTTGCGTCTCTATCAGAGCACCCTTGTTTTGAAGTAAGGATTCCAAAGTATAAAAATGGATAAAAATTTGTGTCTTTGTAGGAAGCTTTAATATGTATGACATTTGTGCCAAGCACTCAACTTCTCTTGTGAGAATGAACTTGACAACTCTCCTACAATCATAATTGATACTACCAAACCAAGTTGTGTTCTCCTTTTTATGCGAGTCTTTTAGTACTAAATTAAGCGAGTGAGTGTTGCAACTACTACATGAAATCTTTTAATACGCTCTTGTACAAGTCTAACTACATTTTTTATAGTTCTTTGAATTATCCATAACAACTTGCACCACATGACGATGCCCTATCACATCAATAGTCTTGCATAAAATCTTCGCAATGTACTCCCCTAAATTTTTCTTGTACTATATATGGCCTTTAAGAATGTCTCCCCACTTGATGAAACCAACATAATGTTTATTAATGGTTGCCATTAACCAACCATCCAATATAATGGTATATCAATCAAGCCTAAGTTACATAGAGTGACCCTATCAACTTGCTCCTTTACCTCTAAGTGGCACTTATCAAGAACATTGTGCCATATTGAGTGATAAGACGATGGGGAAAAGCTAATCCCAAACTCTTGAATTTTTTTCCGATGTATGTTTCTAGTGATCATTATCCACAAATATCATTGCATGGCCGAAAAGGAAAATAGCCTTAGCCAAGGCCATCTATGCTTCTTTCAATTGTGTCACAAAAAATTGCTCATGAAGAGAGGTTTGATGGATACTCACTTTGTTCTTGGACTGACAACTTCCCCCGTTAAGTCATACTTGAACCTCTCTAAAGTCAAAAGCATAGGGTATCTGATATTGAGAGATATTCCATTGATTGACAATGCCATCGTGCGAGTCAAACATCTCAACTTTAGTGCATTACACTCTTACAAGAAAAGCCATCTTGCTTTCATAGTGCTATTGAATGGCTTTGGCTGCTTCTTTGGTGGTTACGTATTGATACACATGCATAGTGTTCATTTTTTCATACAACCAAGAAAATGGTTCCTAATGTGAGGTACACCATCAAAATTTATGATATGACAAAAATTAAACTCCCAATGCATATATCCACCTAAAAGGTTTTTGGAAAATTGCTATGTTATTCCTAGTGATGTCTTTTTGTAGCTACGACATGTATTAGGCTGGTTAGAGGAAGAAGCATTGGTTATCCTTAAAATTTGGAAAATTGGTGCCCTCATATTCTTAGACATTGTAGTGCACATGTAGGTAACAAATAAGTGATTGATGCTGTATAATGTTATTAGCTACAAGTTACAATAAATCCTCACAATAGAAAAAGACAAACAAGCAAGTAATACATGAAGCAATCCATGGAACAAATAAATACATATATAGATAAATAAACTATTAAAAATTTGTGGATAAATTTGTATAATAAATATTCACTCATATGCGAATGCTATTCTTATATCATTTATACAATTCATAAATACTGTTCATTGTGGTGATAAAGTAAAAATTTGCAATAAATATATTTTGCACATTTCACAAATATGTACTACATGTAAGAGTTATGAAAAAGATAAGTAAATATATAATAAGGATGTGAACATTGATAGCTTTTATACTTAAAGAATATATATAGTCACAAGTGAACATGTAATAATATTTTGAACATTCATTTTGGGAGGGTCACTCATGAATATATGTATGTATCACTTGGGTTCAAATCAAGGGGATTTTAAAATACCATTTTTATCTATTTTTTACATATAAAAGGTGTCATATAAAAATATTTATAATTTGAATAAAAAATATTATATTTTATTTAGGTAAAATTCACAGATAAGGATATTTATAAATAGACATTGAACACATGTGATATAGATAATATACATATAGTAAACCCTTCGAGACATTCATAGCTTTTATATCACACGAATATTCATAGACACATACATATATAATGTGTATAAATATTTATAGTGTAATACTACATAATTAATCAATAAGTAATTCATGTATACAACTTACCAACAATAAGCATAATATTAAAGCACATGTAATTTAAACTAATAATAAACAAATACTAATGAGCTAAAATTTCCCAATTAGGGATAACATAGTTGAAATATAATCAAACAATACCAACTCAATGTTTCATATATAGGGTGCTTATTGTCCATGAGAGGACCAAATACCTAGGATATAATGCACTTTTTGTGATTGCCCCAATGTGTGTTTATTTAAACAATACCAATCCAATGCTTCACATATAGGATGCTTATTGTCCATGAAAGGACAAACACTACAAGATATAGACCTTATACCGACGTTTAAAGCGACGAAAATACAAACAACAAAATTTACCCCCGTTGTCGCAAAAAGCGTCGTTATTGACGACGCCATAGCTATTGGTGTCCCTATATGTATGGGACGCATATAGCGACGCAAGCAGTAAATTTGCGATGCACATAGCGACGCCAATAGCGACGCGATCAGTAAATTTGAGATGCAAATAGCGACGTAACAGGGAATTTTTTTTTTGTGGCAAGGCAGCTTGCACTGTGTGCTGTATGAGAGCTATACAAAATAGTTTCTGCACTATTGCATACAAAGCACTTGCAAACAAAAAGAATATATACTGAAATCATAAAACTGATACATGAAATAAATACATGATCGCATAAAATATGATTGGTACAATCATGACAGGATATCACTAATACATAGAAAATGTATACATAGATCAGGCGACTAAAAACTAAAGGTGTGTGAGCTCCAAGGATCCAAGGGCGAGCTACAAATCCTCGTCCCCCGAAAGCTCGTCCCGCCGCAAAGGAGCATCGAACAGATTCTGCAGAAAAAGAAACAACACATCAATCCACCATACAATAATGCATTCAAATATCTCATGGTAACTACAAACAAGAAAGATGAGTGACTTACAGGGCCGCCGCGTCTATACAATCGGTCGATCAATGCATTGAGACCGTGCCTCTCTGCATATCGAGTCTCAAGGCCTTGCGGATCGCGATTTGTAATGGAGTGCTGCAAAGAAAACAAAATGCTAACTGTTAGAAACATGATTGTTAGTACAAAGAATATTTCAAAAAAACAAACAAGCAAAACAAAAGAGAAACTTACAAAGTCCTCCAAATATGTCCTGTGGCCGCCACTCCCAAGATGATGGACCACTCCGGTCTCGAGTCGTGCCCTCGCCGCCTCCCGCTGCTGACTCCAATGTCCTGGCAAATCTGTAGCTTCCTCCCTCAGTCGATGCCAGTCGTCTGCATCTAACCACTCGGGCTTTGCAGCCCCACTCTTGATTGCCTTGCGTGCGTCGGATCGTCTATGTGACATGTATGCACACATGCAATCCATCATCCAGCCCGTAGAGAATCTATCTACTGCGGCTGGCACCGGAAACTCCTCGTGCAAGGATGCTACTATGTAGTCCTTGCTTCCCTTCGGTATGTTCTTCCAATGATCCAGGACGTTGTGCCGAAAAACTTGTTGGCACAACTCTCTCATGCGAGCCATCACCCTCCTCCCCTCATCATTCATGATGATGGCTCTTGACCTACTATCAACTAGATATCCATAACCCCTAGGAGTCTGCCTAAGATGGGTCCTCTCCCATCTCCGTCCACGCTCCTGGGCATATCCAGGAGACCCCTCTACATCCGGTGTACCGACGGGGGTAACCTCTCTTGGAGTGCCACTCAAAGGGGTGCCACCAAAAGGGGTGCCACGTTGAGGGTTGCGCAAAAGCCGGAGTAACTGGAGTAGACGTCCCCACAGATGTGACAAATCTTAGAGGTGACGCAGCTCCAGTTGAATGACGAGACGGAGATACCACATCCGTGTCTCCAGAGCAGCATCCCCCTGATCCCGATGCAGTTTCCTCTGGCCCAAGTCGTGAGCGTCGAGATCGTCTGCTCGAAGCTGAAGCATCTGATCGTGCTGAAGCAGATCTAGCAGAGCGCCCTGACGAAGAACGAGACAGCTCCTGGTCTGCCATCTCTCTGAATCTCATGAGCTGGTCTAGAGACATGCATGCCATTATGTCCTGAAACTCCTCATTGCTCATCCCTCGACTCATCCTGAAAATGTCACCTGCACAGATAAAAAATGGTGTTAGAATAATCAATTTAAACTATATAAAGCACAGTAATATAAATCATTTTTAAAAAATCCCTCTTAAAATGCATATCTTATGTACCTTTATGGAAGATCTAAACAATGAATTGAGTAATACAATTCTCCAAGAATGAAGTATCCTATGGTCCCATGTTAATCTCCTGACATAACTTTGCATACACTGGAAGGTTGATAGACATGTCACCACAAAAGAATGAGTCTGCCTCGTTCTCAAAAAATTCTTGGACTCCTGTATTTCCATCATTGTTAGCCGATGCGGACTCCAAGCTTGCGGCGGCCTCCACCCCTTGTAATATCGACCCCTCTATTTGCATATTATCTTCATCTATGCTCGGAACATCGCTTTGATCATATACTCTCGCGCTTCGAGGAGTTGAAGGTATAACATACCACCATCGAGGTTGTCAGGGGTTTGGATAGAAGATTACCTGTTCACAAACACGTACAAAGCGAGTTCAAACCATTGTGACATAAACCATGTCATATTACAATTAGCAAGCAAATGACTCTATGCACCTGTTCACAATGGGCTGGCAACACAAAGGTGTCGCGCAAATCCGTCCATTTTTTTTTGGAATCTATTTCGAGAAATCCAGATGGACCTCGTCGAACTGTTGCTCTAGCTCCTCCAAGTACCACTTTGAACCACTGCACATCGAATAGTATCATGGAGAAGCTATGGTAATCCACCATAATAATACTTTGCAAGTTCCCAAAATACTCCATCTCATCCACAACCATGTTCGGATCCGTTGCTCGTCGCCAGCTCTCTTGCTCAAACCTTGCCATGACACCACAGTCCATTGTGGAGCGCATTTTGTCAATACGCTCCACGCGAAAATGTCGTCCGCGCGACCACGCTGCACTATATATTTTGTAATGTACATTGAAACACTAGATGTCGCATATAAAATTTAGATACGACATATTCTAAACCCCACATCACCTTTGGACTACATCCCCTCGAGAACTCCCACTCCTCCATTGAGACCTCTGTCCCTTCGCTGGATGCTGCGGTCAAGGCTCCATGCAACCATCGTGTTGACATAAACCGCGGCATCTTCTCCATACCTTCGGGATATCGAATCGGTCGATGACGTATACTGCGTCGGAATTCAGCTCGCGCTTCCTCTCGATCTTGCCTTGCAATCTGGTACTTGGCGACCCACGTCTCCATGGAGGCATGGTGCAACATACAAAAGTGATTCACATTCTTTTCCATTGAGGCATCCATTCATTTTTTTACCCCATTTCTGACGACCACATCTCCAGTCAGTCTATCATCGTCCTTCAGTGTCCATAGCATTTCATTGTTTGGTTCCACCGTTGGTAGCCATTGTGAGATATGCACTAACGCCTTTGACACCAACCAACCTTCGGCCATGCTACCTTCTGGCCGAGCTCGTTGTTGCACAAAGCCTTTTAGGGTTTTCATGAAGCGCTCCAGGAAGAACATCCATCGCGTATGGACAGGTCCAACAATCTCCACTTCGTCCACAAGATGCACAAGAAGGTGGACTTGTATCATGAGCATGCTAGTGGGCAGGTATTTCTCAAAGAGACAGACCGTCTCCACTGCTCCCCGCCTCGCGGATTCAATAGAGGACGTCTTAATCTCTTTCTGTGAGATCCATTGCACCAAAGTCGACAACTTGTAAATGGCCCCGCGAATTTCTGGAGTAAGGCATCTTGCGATCGCGATCGATAGGAAAAACTGCCACAAATGAGAAAGCATTATGAATAATGGCCAATTTTCAAATTGCAAAATGCCCACGCTAATTATAATCCATTCTGTTCACAAACCTGACATATTTTATGCCAATCATGGGATTTTAGCCCCGATAATTGGTCATCTTTAGAAAATGCGGACCTGAGAGAACGCATCATACCCGTCGGAGTGCGGATAGACTTGATTACTTGCTTCACAATGCGCTCTTCTTTGGTGGAAAAAACCCAAGGGGCGCGAGGAAGCTGCACTTTCCCTTCAGCACTCGATTGCGGCCAAAGCGCCTCCATCTTACCTACCTCCTTCAAATCCATTCGTGACCCTATAGTGTCTCTCTTTCCTGTGATGTGCTCCCATAGCAAGCTGCCCACATTCTTGAAAATATGCATGGGATCCAACAAGTGGTTGACCTATAAGTGGGTCCAATATGGCAACTCGTAGAAAACAGAGAACCATCTCATTCCATTTGGATGTGATTCCGGGTTTACCATTTTCAACTCGTACCAGCTTGCGGCATTCATACGTGTTGGAGGACATCCAAGAAAACCTTCCCTGAGTTCATGATTCTCCGGCAAGAAAGCGGCGTGTCCTTGACATACCATCTTCTTCATGGTTCGTGACCTTCGGGAGTCTAACTGTGGCCCACACAATGAACATGCATGATAACCTGAGGTAACCAGACCTGTAAGGCGAGCCATGACCTAGTGAATACTTGATTGAATGAGATAAAATATAGATATTATTAGCGAGAACGGAGGTCTGCTCACTTGAGCACTCTCCCAATCCCGGAAAGTCATGCATCATCCACATGAGAATGGCTCGAATGTTGGCTGACCGCCGACCATCGCGCCTGCTCATATCTTGCACAATGACCCCCTCCTCCCACAAAATCTTAAGCTCATCAACTAATGGACGAAGATACACATCCATATTTTTTACTTTGTAGCGGCCCGGGACGAGCAAGCTAAGGATGAGATGTCCTTTCTTCGTAGAAAGCCATGGAGGGATGTTGTAGTTGACAAGCACTATAGGCCACACACTGTAAGTAGTCGAGCGCAGACCGAATGGGTTCACACATCCATGGCGAGACCGAGCTGAAGATTCCTTGGCTCTCGCGCAAAGCCTGGGAAGGTAGAGTCAATGTAGCTCCATGCGCGCGAATCCGTTGATATTCATTGAACTCCATCCGTGGACCTATTCTGCACATGCCACGTTGTCAAGCTTGCCATGCCGGACGTGCGAAACATGTGGTTTATGCGGGGGATGAGCAAAAAGTGTCTGAGAACTTTTTGAGGGATGGTTTGCCCTTGCAAGTCCTGTCGATACCTGTGAGCACCACACTTTGGACATGTCTCCATAGTCTTGTATTCATCTCGAAACAGTATGCAGTCGTTGATACATGCATGGATGTTATTGTAGTCCATGCCAAGCTTCCGTAAAACATATCGTGCATCATCACGAGACTCAAGCATGATATTTGCAGGTGGTAATATATGTTATTTCAATAACCTGACAAAAATAATCAATGAAGCCTATGTGCAAATGTTTGTAATAATAGTGTAAAAAAAGCACAAATGTTTGTAATAATAGTGTAAAGAAAAAGCACAAATGTTTGTAATAATAGTGTAAAAAAAAAAATCAATGAAGCCTATGTGCAAGGTACCTGAATAACTCGGTCACACTCGTATCGCTCCACCCGTATTTTGCTTGCACACTTAAGAGTGCAAGCAATGTCTTCAACCGAGATACTTGGCACCCATCATATAATGGTATGGATGCTTCCTCTCTGAGTGGGTGAGATGTCTCGACATCCATGGGAATCAATGCATCGATCATTGCCTCTATCTCAGGCTCCAAGATTGTAGGTAGGTCGGGAAGGTTGTCTGTCTCCTCTGGCATTGACGGTATAGATGGGCCTTGCGAGTGGTGGATTGGCTCCTGCAATCCATCCATCGCACGTCCACGAACTCTTCTAATTGGCCGCAAAGGGTGCACTCCCCCTTGGGTCGAGACATCACCCCCTGGATAGAAAATTTGCCAACAAGACCCAATCTGATTGTGTATGGTTTTCAATTAGCTTGCGAGGACAATGCATGATTAATATTAACTTCAAATTACCGTTTGCTGAAAATCCGCAATCGTCTGATCAATGATCTCAGATTGAAACTCGCCAAATCGTCGTACGTGTTCTATAGACAATCGACATTTTCGTCTAATTGCCAACTTGCATTGAGAGCAAGGACATGGGACACGCTGATTAAGATACGTCTTGCGATCTTGAACAATAAGACCTTCTTCGTTTTCCATCTTATCTACATTATAGCAAACGACGCTTAAATGGATAGCTTTATGGAGATGTACGCCAAGTTGCAAGTTGACCATAAATCTTGCATTGTACATAGTAGTTGAGAGATTTATTGATGTTATATCTCGGCCCTGTATTATGCTCAAGGATTTGTTTGTCCCGATAGATAATTATTCGTTATTGTAAAAAACTGCACTAGAGGGCTTTGAGTATAAGTAATCCATTTATGAGCATCATTGAGGATCTCTTAGTCTAATAATAAATCAGTCTCAACAAAAAGCATCTTAGAAATGTGGTTTTTTGTCCTAGGATCGCATATTAAAATTAATGCCATCTATGAAATTTATCAACTATAGTAATAAAATTTATTTCAATCAATTCTACTCATAGTCATAAGACCTGAGAGAAAATATCCTATACTCAATTTAAGGGATTCTTCTTCTATAACAATACTTTTGGGTTCATTTTGATGAAGTACTGTAATGACCATTAGCTAGGGTATCATTTTCTTTTAGTCCTTCCGTTGACTAGTTGGCATGATTTCTAATTTGTTATGCCTATAAAGTTAATACAAAAACAATGAATTATGCATATCACAATTAGATCCCCTACTTGGACATTATGAAGGACATGACCAATTTTAAGCCATCTTAAAGAGTCACCAATGTACGTGGCCCATGGCAAAGCACATTGCATACCATTATCGATAAGTCTATTATCATGCATCTTAAATCTCCTAATTAGACCTTATAAAGTGTATGACTAATTTTTAGCCCTCTTAAGGAGTCGATGTAATGGTATCCATAAAAAAAGTAAAGTGGATACCATTACCATAATCATGGATATGCTATCATTCCAATATATGTTATC